>NW_026291491.1:0-374821 GCF_023091745.1 Budorcas taxicolor
GAACGTCTTTTCCCTTCACCGGCTCGTCTTTCACGCCGAGGATCGACTCACACCAAGGAGTCACGTGGCACAGCCCTGTGGGAAAACCTCGTGGGAAAGCCTCGAGGGAAAGCCACAGATCCCTTGATCCACGTGACAGGGAGCGTGACACTACTGCTGCAGCTCGGGAGGAAAGCGCACGTGCATGCCCCCACTCGAGAGGAGGCATGACTCCCCTGGGGAGACTCAGAAGCACCCCAAGATCCATGGTAACACTGGAGAGGAATCCTCAGGGTCCGGCCCCGACTCCACACAAGGTCTTAGGCCCCGGCATGGACGGGAGAGGAATCCCGAGTGGGCCCCTAGCAACTCGCATGGGGACTGGGTTTTCCTGAGGCCAACAGAGCAGGTCCCTGAGGTCCCCGTCGCAACACGAGAAGACCTGCTGCAACTCGAGAAAATCCAGGAGGTTCTCCCCTCCAGGCGAGATGAGGCCCATTTCCGCTGAGGCATCTCGAGGCTGATCACACCTCACATCTGGAACTTCGAAAGGGTCTTTCACACCCTTGGTGCAAATCAAGAAGCTCCCCGACATACCCGTCTCCACTCGAGAGGAAACACGAGGGTCCCGCCCACATACAGAGGAGCCCCGTTTCCGCCTCATAGCTCGAGATGAGGGATCCTTTCCCTGCTTCGTCGGGAAAGAATTTCCGGCGTTCCCGTCGCATGTCAAAAGGAGGCCCTCTAAACAGGAACAGCGAGAGGAACTCCAGGGTCGTGCCACGATTCCAAGACTCCCCCAGATGTCTCAGTCCATTCCAGAGGAAACTCTTTTCCCTTCACCGGCTCGTCTTTCACGCCGAGGATCGACTCACACCAAGGTGGCACGTGGCACGGCCCTGTGGGAAAGCCTCGAGGGAAAGACACAGATCCCTTGATCCACGTGACAGGAAGCGTGACACTACTGCTGCAGCTCGGGAGGAAAGCGCACGTGCATGCCCCCACTCGAGACGAGGCCTGACTCCCCTGGGGAGACTCAGAAGCACCCCAAGATCCATGGCAACACTGGAGAGGAATCCTCAGGTTCCGGCCCCGACTCCACACAGGGTCTTAGGCCCCGGCAAGGACGGGAGAGGAATCCCGAGAGGGCCCCTAGCAACTCGCATGGGGACTGGCCTTTCCTGAGGCCACCAGAGCGGGTCCCTGAGGTCCCCGTCGTAACTCGAGAAGACCTGCCGCAACTCGAGAGAATCCAGGAGGTTCTCCCCTCCAGGCGAGATGAGGCCCATTTCCGCTGAGGCTTCTCGCGGCTGATCACACCTCACCTCTGGAACTTCGAAAGGGTCCTTCACACCCTTGGTGCAAATCAAGAAGCTCCCCGACATACCCGTCTCCACTCGAGAGGAAACACGAGGGTCCCGCCGACATGCAGAGGAGGCCCGTTTCCGCCTCGTAGCTCGAGATGAGGCATCCTTTCCCTGCTTCTTCGGGAAAGAGGTCCCGGCGTTTCCGTCGCACCTCAAGAGGAGGCCCTCTCTACAGGAACGGCGAGAGGAACTCCAGGGTCGTGCCACCATTCCAAGAGTCCCCCAGGTGTCTCAGTCCATTCCAGAGGAACCTCTTTTCCCTTCACCGGCTCGTCTTTCACGCCGAGCATCGACTCACACCAAGGTGGCACGTGGCACAGCCCTGTGGGAAAACGTCGTGGGAAAGCCTCGAGGGAAAGCCTCGAGGGAAAGCCACAGATCCCTTGATCCACGTGACAGGAAGCGTGACACAACTGCTGAAGCTCGGGAGGAAAGCGCACGTGCATGCCCCCACTCGAGACGAGGCCTGACTCCCCTGGGGAGACTTAGAAGCACCCCCAGATCCATGGCAACACTGGAGAGGAATCCTCAGGGTCCAGCCCCGACTCCACACAAGGTCTTAGGCCCCGGCATGGACGGGAGAGGAATCCCGATAGGGCCCCTAGCAACTCGCATGGGGACTGGCCTTTCCTGAGGCCACCAGAGCGGGTCCCTGAGGTCCCCGTCGTAACTCCAGAAAACCTGCCGCAACTCGAGAAAAACCAGGAGGTTCTCCCCTCCAGGCGAGATGAGGCCCATTTCCGCTGAGGCTTCTCGAGGCTTATCTCACCTCACCTCTGGAACTTCGAAAGGGTCCTTCACACACTTGGTGCAAATCAAGAAGTTCCCCGACATACCCGTCTCCACTCGAGAGGAAACACGAGGGTCCCGCCGACATCCATTGGAGCCCCGATTCCGCATGGTAGCTCGAGATGAGGCATCCTTTCCCTGCTTCATCGGGAAAGAGGTCCCGGCGTTTCCGTCGCACCTCAAGAGGAGGCCCTCTCTACAGGAACGGCGAGAGGAACTCCAGGGTCGTGCCACCATTCCAAGAGTCCCCAGATGTCTCAGTCCATTCCAGAGGAACCTCTTTTCCCTTCACCGGCTCGTCTTTCACGCCGAGCATCGACTCACACCAAGGTGGCACGTGGCACAGCCCTGTGGGAAAACGTCGTGGGAAAGCCTCGAGCGAAAGCCTCGAGGGAAAGCCACAGATCCCTTGATCCACGTGACAGGAAGCGTGACATTACTGCTGCACCTCGGGAGGAAAGCGCACGTGCATGCCCCCACTCGAGACGAGGCCTGACTCCCCTGGGGAGACTCAGAAGCACCCCAAGATCCATGGCAACACTGGAGAGGAAGCCTCAGGTTCCGGCCCGGACTCCACACAAGGTCTTAGGCCCCGGCATGGACGGGAGAGGAATCCCGAGAGGGCCCCTAGCAACTCGCATGGGGACTGGCCTTTCCTGAGGCCACCAGAGCGGGTCCCTGAGGTCCCCGTCGTAACTCGAGAAGACCTGCCGCAACTCGAGAAAATCCAGGAGGTTCTCCCCTCCAGGCGAGATGAGGCCCATTTCCGCTGAGGCTTCTCGAGGCTTATCTCACCTCACCTCTGGAACTTCGAAAGGGTCCTTCACACACAAGGTGCAAATCAAGAAGTTCCCCGACATACCCGTCTCCACTCGAGAGGAAACACGAGGGTCCCGCCGACATCCATTGGAGCCCCGTTTCCGCCTGGTAGCTCGAGATGAGGCATCCTTTCCCTGCTTCGTCGTGAAAGAGGTCCCGGCGTTTCCCACGCAACTCAAGAGGAGGCCCTCTCAACAGGAACGGCGAGAGGAACTCCAGGGTCGTGCCACCATTCCAAGAGTCCCCCAGATGTCTCAGTCCATTCCAGAGGAACCTCTTTTCCCTTCACCGGCTCGTCTTTCACGCCGAGCATCGACTCACACCAAGGTGGCACGTGGCACAGCCCTGTGGGAAAACGTCGTGGGAAAGCCTCGAGGGAAAGCCTCGAGGGAAAGCCACAGATCCCTTGATCCACGTGACAGGAAGCGTGACACAACTGCTGAAGCTCGGGAGGAAAGCGCACGTGCATGCCCCCACTCGAGACGAGGCCTGACTCCCCTGGGGAGACTTAGAATCACCCCCAGATCCATGGCAACACTGGAGAGGAATCCTCAGGGTCCAGCCCCGACTCCACACAAGGTCTTAGGCCCCGGCATGGACGGGAGAGCAATCCCGAGAGGGCCCCTAGCAACTCGCATGGGGACTGGCCATTCCTGAGGCCACCAGAGCGGGTCCCTGAGGTCCCCGTCGTAACTCGAGAAGACCTGCCGCAACTCGAGAAAATCCAGGAGGTTCTCCCCTCCAGGCGAGATGAGGCCCATTTCCGCTGAGGCTTCTCGAGGCTGATCACTCCTCACCTCTGGAACTTCGAAAGGGTCCTTCACACCCTTGGTGCAAATCAAGAAGTTCCGCGACATTCCCGTCTCCACTCGAGAGAAAACACGAGGGTCCCGCCCACATCCAGAGGTGCCCCGTTTCCGCCTGGTACGTCGAGATGAGGCATCCTTTCTCTGCTTCGTCGGGAATGAGGTCCCGGCGTTCCCGTCGCATCTCAAGAGGAGGCCCTCTCAACAGGATCGGCGAGAGGAACTCCAGGGTCTTGCCACCATTCCAAGAGTCCCCCAGATGTCTCAGTCCATTCCAGAGGAAAGTCTTTTCCCTTCACCGGCTCGTCTTTCACGCCGAGGATCGATTCACACCAAGGAGTCACGTGGCACAGCCCTGTGGGAAAACCTCGTGGGAAAGCCTCGAGGGAAAGCCACAGATCCCTTGATCCACGTGACAGGAAGCGTGACACTACTGCTGCAGCTCGGGAGGAAAGCGCACGTGCATGCCCCCACTAGAGACGAGGCCTGACTCCCCTGGGGAGACTCAGAAGCACCCCAAGATCCATGGCAACACTGGAGAGGAATCCTCAGGGTCCGGCCCCGACTCCACACAAGGTCTTAGGCCCCGGCATGGACGGGGGAGGAATCCCGAGAGGGCCCATAGCAACTCGCATGGGGACTGGCTTTTCCTGAGGCCAACAGAGCAGGTCCCTGAGGTCCCGGTCGTAACACGAGAAGACTTGCTGCAACTCGAGAAAATCCAGGAGGTTCTCCCCTCCAGGCGAGATGAGGCCCATTTCCGCTGAGGCATCTCGAGGCTGATCACACCTCACCTCTGGAACTTCGAAAGGGTCCTTCACACCCTTGGTGCAAATCAAGAAGCTCCCCGACATACCCGTCTCCACTCGAGAGGAAACACGAGGGTCCCGCCGACATGCAGAGGAGGCCCGTTTCCGCCTCGTAGCTCGAGATGAGGCATCCTTTCCCTGCTTCGTCGGGAAAGAGGTCCCGGCGTTTCCGTCGCACCTCAAGAGGAGGCCCTCTCAACAAGAACGGAGAGAGGAACTCCAGGGTCGTGCCACCATTCCAAGAGTCCCCCAGATGTCTCAGTCCATTCCAGAGGAACCTCTTTTCCCTTCACCGGCTCGTCTTTCAAGCCGAGCATCGACTCACACCAAGGTGGCACGTGGCACGGCCCTGTGGGAAAGCCTCGAGGGAAAGCCTCGAGGGAAAGCCTCGAGGGAAAGCCACAGATCCCTTGATCCACGTGACAGGAAGCGTGACACTACTGCTGCAGCTCGGGAGGAAAGCGCACGTGCATGCCCCCACTGGAGACGAGGCCTGACTCCCCTGTGGAGACTCAGAAGCACCCCAAGATCCATGGCAACACTGGAGAGGAATCCTCAGGTTCCGGCCCCGACTCCACACAAGGTCTTAGGCCCCGGCATGGACTGGAGAGGAATCACGAGAGGGCCCCTAGCAACTCGCATGGGGACTGGCCTTTCCTGAGGCCACCAGAGCGGGTCCCTGAGGTCCCCTTCGTAACTCCAGAAGACCTGCCGCAACTCGAGAAAATCCAGGAGGTTCTCCCCTCCAGGCGAGATGAGGCCCATTTCCGCTGAGGCTTCTCGAAGCTTATCTCACCTCACCTCTGGAACTTCGAAAGGGTCCTTCACACACTTGGTGCAAATCAAGAAGTTCCCCGACATACCCGTCTCCACTCGAGAGGAAACACGAGGGTCCCGCCGACATCCATTGGAGCCCCGTTTCCGCCTGGTAGCTCGAGATGAGGCATCCTTTCCCTGCTTCGTCGGGAAAGAGGTCCCGGTGTTTCCGTCGCACCTCAAGAGGAGGCCCTCTCAACAGGAACGGCGAGAGGAACTCCAGGGTCGTGCCACTATTCCAAGAGTCCCCCAGATGTCACAGTCCATTCCAGAGGAACCTCTTTTCCCTTCACCGGCTCGTCTTTCACGCCGAGGATCGACTCACACCAAGGTGGCACGTGGCACGGCCCTGTGGGAAAGCCTCGAGGGAAAGCCTCCAGGGAAAGCCACAGATCCCTTGATCCACGTGACAGGAAGCGTGACACTACAGCTGCAGCTCGGGAGGAAAGCGCACGTGCATGCCCCCACTCGAGACGAGGCCTGACTCCCCTGGGGAGACTCAGAAGCACCCCAAGATCCATAGCAACACTGGAGAGGAATCCTCAGGTTCCGGCCCCGACTCCACACAAGGTCTTAGGCCCCGGCATGGACGGTAGAGGAATCCCGAGAGGGCCCCTAGCAACTCGCATGGTGACTGGCCTTTCCTGAGGCCACCAGAGCGGGTCCCTGTGGTACCCGTCGTAACTCGAGAAGACCTGCCGCAACTCAAGAAAATCCAGGAGGTTCTCCCCTCCAGGCGAGATGAGGCCCATTTCCGCTGAGGCTTCTCGAGGCTGATCACACCTCACCTCTGGAACTTCGAAAGGGTCCTTAACACCCTTGGTGCAAATCAAGAAGTTCCCCGACTTACCCGTCTCCACTCGAGAGGAAACACGAGGGTCCCGTCCACATCCAGAGGAGCCCCGTTTCCGGCTCGTAGCTCGAGATGAGGGATCCTTTCCCTGCTTCGTCGGGAAAGAGTTCCCGGCGTTCCCGTCGCATCTCAAGAGGACTTCCTCTCAACAGGAACGGCGAGAGGAACTCCAGGGTCGTGCCACCATTCCACGAGTCCCCCAGATGTCTCAGTCCATTCCAGAGGAACCTCTTTTCACTTCACCGGCTCGTCTTTCACGCCGAGGATCGACTCACACCAAGGTGGCACGTGGCACGGCCCTGTGGGAAAGCCTCGAGGGAAAGCCTCGAGGGAAAGCCACAGATCCCTTGATCCACGTGACAGGAAGCGTGACACTACTGCTGCACCTCGGGAGGAAAGCGCACGTGCATGCCCCCACTCGAGACGAGGCCTGACTCCCCTGGGGAGACTCAGAAGCACCCCAAGATCCATGGCAACACTGGAGAGGAATCCTCAGGTTCCGGCCCCGACTCCACACAAGGTCTTAGGCCCCGGCATGGACTGGAGAGGAATCACGAGAGGGCCCCTAGCAACTCGCATGGGGACTGGCCTTTCCTGAGGCCACCAGAGCGGGTCCCTGAGGTCCCCTTCGTAACTCCAGAAGACCTGCCGCAACTCGAGAAAATCCAGGAGGTTCTCCCCTCCAGGCGAGATGAGGCCCATTTCCGCTGAGGCTTCTCGAAGCTTATCTCACCTCACCTCTGGAACTTCGAAAGGGTCCTTCACACACTTGGTGCAAATCAAGAAGTTCCCCGACATACCCGTCTCCACTCGAGAGGAAACACGAGGGTCCCGCCGACATCCATTGGAGCCCCGTTTCCGCCTGGTAGCTCGAGATGAGGCATCCTTTCCCTGCTTCGTCGGGAAAGAGGTCCCGGTGTTTCCGTCGCACCTCAAGAGGAGGCCCTCTCAACAGGAACGGCGAGAGGAACTCCAGGGTCGTGCCACTATTCCAAGAGTCCCCCAGATGTCACAGTCCATTCCAGAGGAACCTCTTTTCCCTTCACCGGCACGTCTTTCACGCCGAGGATCGACTCACACCAAGGTGGCACGTGGCACGGCCCTGTGGGAAAGCCTCGAGGGAAAGCCTCCAGGGAAAGCCACAGATCCCTTGATCCACGTGACAGGAAGCGAGACACTACAGCTGCAGCTCGGGAGGAAAGCGCACGTGCATGCCCCCACTCGACACGAGGCCTGACTCCCCTGGGGAGACTCAGAAGCACCCCAAGATCCATAGCAACACTGGAGAGGAATCCTCAGGTTCCGGCCCCGACTCCACACAAGGTCTTAGGCCCCGGCATGGACGGGAGAGGAATCCCGAGAGGGCCCCTAGCAACTCGCATGGTGACTGGCCTTTCCTGAGGCCACCAGAGCGGGTCCCTGTGGTACCCGTCGTAACTCGAGAAGACCTGCCGCAACTCAAGAAAATCCAGGAGGTTCTCCCCTCCAGGCGAGATGAGGCCCATTTCCGCTGAGGCTTCTCGAGGCTGATCACACCTCACCTCTGGAACTTCGAAAGGGTCCTTAACACCCTGGGTGCAAATCAAGAAGTTCCCCGACTTACCCGTCTCCACTCGAGAGGAAACACGAGGGTCCCGTCCACATCCAGAGGAGCCCCGTTTCCGGCTCGTAGCTCGAGATGAGGGATCCTTTCCCTGCTTCGTCGGGAAAGAGGTCCCGGCGTTCCCGTCGCATCTCAAGAGGACTTCCTCTCAACAGGAACGGCGAGAGGAACTCCAGGGTCGTGCCACCATTAAAAGAGTCCCCCAGATGTCTCAGTCCATTCCAGAGGAACCTCTTTTCCCTTCACCGGCTCGTCTTTCACGCCGAGGATCGACTCACACCAAGGTGGCACGTGGCACGGCCCTGTGGGAAAGCCTCGAGGGAAAGCCTCGAGGGAAAGCCACAGATCCCTTGATCCACGTGACAGGAAACGTGACACTACTGCTGCACCTCGGGAGGAAAGCGCACGTGCATGCCCCCACTCGAGACGAGGCCTGACTCCCCTGGGGAGACTCAGAAGCACCCCAAGATCCATGGCAACACTGGAGAGGAATCCTCAGGTTCCGGCCCCGACTCCACACAAGGTCTTAGGCCCCGGCATGGACGGGAGAGGAATCCCGAGAGGGCCCCTAGCAACTCGCATGGGGACTGGCCTTTCCTGAGGCCACCAGAGCGGGTCCCTGAGGTCCCCGTCGTATCTCCAGAAGACCTGCCGCAACTCGAGAAAATCCAGGAGGTTCTCCCCTCCAGGCGAGATCAGGCCCATTTCCGCTGAGGCGTCTCGAGGCTGATGACACCTCAGCTCTGGAACTTCGAAAGGGTCCTTCACACCCTTGGTGCAAATCAAGAAGCTCCCCGACATACCCGTCTCCACTCGAGAGGAAACACGAGGGTCCCGCCGACATGCAGAGGAGGCCCGTTTCCGCCTCGTAGCTCGAGATGACGCATCCTTTCCCTGCTTCTTCGGGAAAGAGGTCCCGGCGTTTCGGTCGCACCTCAAGAGGAGGCCCTCTCAACAGGAACGGCGAGAGGAACTCCAGGGTCGTGCCACCATTCCAAGAGTCCCGCAGGTGTCTCAGTCCATTCCAGAGGAACCTCTTTTCCCTTCACCGGCTCGTCTTTCACGCCGAGGATCGACTCACACCAAGGTGGCACGTGGCACAGCCCTGTGGGAAAACGTCGTGGGAAAGCCTCGAGCGAAAGCCTCGAGGGAAAGCCACAGATCCCTTGATCCACGTGACAGGAAGCGTGACACTACTGCTGCAGCTCGGGAGGAAAGCGCACGTGCATGCCCCCACACGAGACGAGGCCTGACTCCCCTGGGGAGACTCAGAAGCACCCCAAGATCCATGGCAACACTGGAGAGGAATCCTCAGGTTCCGGCCCCGTCTCCACACAAGGTCTTAGGCCCCGTCATGGACTGGAGAGGAATCACGAGAGGGCCCCTAGCAACTCGCATGGGGACTGGCCTTTCCTGAGGCCACCAGAGCGGGTCCCTGAGGTCCCCTTCGTAACTCCAGAAGACCTGCCGCAACTCGAGAAAATCCAGGAGGTTCTCCCCTCCAGGCGAGATGAGGCCCATTTCCGCTGAGGCTTCTCGAGGCTGATCACACCTCACCTCTGGAACTTCGAAAGGGTCCTTCACACCCTTGGTGCAAATCAAGAAGTTCCCCGACTTACCCGTCTCCACTCGAGAGGAAACACGAGGGTCCCGTCCACATCCAGAGGAGCCCCGTTTCCGGCTCGTAGCTCGAGATGAGGGATCCTTTCCCTGCTTCGTCGGGAATGAGGTCCCGGCGTTTCCGTCGCACCTCAAGAGGAGGCCCTCTCAACAGGAACAGCGAGAGGAACTCCAGGGTCGTGCCACCATTCCAAGAGTCCCCCAGATGTCTCAGTCCATTCCGGAGGAACCTCTTCTTCTTTAACCGGCTCGTCTTTCACGCCGAGGATCGACTCACACGAAGGTGGCACGTGGCACAGCCCTGTGGGAAAACCTCGTGGGAAAGCCTCGAGGGAAAGCCTGGAGGGAAAGCCACAGATCCCTTGATCCACGTGACAGGAAGTGTGACACTACTGCTGCAGCTCGGGAGGAAACGCACGTGCATGCCCCCACTCGAGAGGAGGCCTGACTCCCCTGGGGAGACTCAGAAGCACCCCAAGATCCATGGCAACACTGGAGAGGAATCCTCAGGTTCCGGCCCCGAATCCACACAAGGTCTTAGGCCCCGGCATGGACGGGAGAGGAATCCCGAGATGGCCCCTAGCAACTCGCATGGCGACTGGCCTTTCCTGAGGCCACCAGAGCGGGTCCCTGAGGTCCCCGTCGTAACTCCAGAAGACCTGCCGCAACTCGAGAAAATCCAGGAGGTTCTCCCCTCCAGGCGAGATGAGGCCCATTTCCGCTGAGGCGTCTCGAGGCTGATCACACCTCACCTCTGGAACTTCGAAAGGGTCCTTCACACCCTTGGTGCAAACCAAGAAGTTCCCCGACTTACCCGTCTCCACTCGAGATGAAACACGAGAGTCCCGCCCACATCCAGAGGAGCCCCGTTTCCGGCTCGTAGCTCGAGATGAGGGATCCTTTCCCTGCTTCGTCGGGAAAGAGTTCTCGGCGTTCCCGTCGCATCTCAAGAGGAGGCCCTCTCAACAGGAACGGCGAGAGGAATTCCAGGGTCGTGCCACCATTCCAAGAGTCCCCCAGATGTCTCAGTCCATTCCAGAGGAACCTCTTTTCCCTTCACCGGCTCGTCTTTCACGCCGAGGATCGACTCACACCAAGGTGGCATGTGGCACGGCCCTGTGGGAAAGCCTCGAGGGAAAGCCTCGAGGGAAAGCCACAGATCCCTTGATCCACGTGACAGGAAGCGTGACACTACTGCTGCAGCTCGGGAGGAAAGCGCACGTGCATGCCCCCACTCGAGACGAGGCCTGACTCCCCTGGGGAGACTCAGAAGCACCCCAAGATCCATGGCAACACTGGAGAGGAATCCTCAGGTTCCGGCCCCGACTCCCCACAAGGTCTTAGGCCCCGGCATGGACGGGAGAGGAATCCCGAGAGGGCCCCTAGCAACTCGCATGGGGACTGGCCTTTCCTGAGGCCACCAGAGCGGGTCCCTGAGGTCCCCGTCGTAACTCGAGAAGACCTGCCGCAACTCGAGAAAATCCAGGAGGTTCTCCCCTCCAGGCGAGATGAGGCCCATTTCCGCTGAAGCCTCTCGAGGCTGATCACACCTCACCTCTGGAACTTCGAATGGGTCCTTCACACCCTTGGTGCAAATCAAGAAGTTCCGCGACATACCCGTCTCCACACGAGAGGAAAGACGAGGGTCCCGCCCACATCCAGAGGTGCCCCGTTTCTGCCTGGTACTTCGAGATGAGGCATCCTTTCTCTGCTTCGTCGGGAATGAGGTCCCGGCGTTCCCGTCGCATCTCAAGAGGAGGCCCTCTCAACAGGATCGGCGAGAGGAACTCCAGGGTCGTGCCACCATTCCAAGAGTCCCCCAGATGTCTCAGTCCATTCCAGAGGAACCTCTTTTCCCTTCACCGGCTCGTCTTTCACGCCGAGGATCGATTCACACCAAGGAGTCACGTGGCACAGCCCTGTGGGAAAACCTCGTGGGAAAGCCTCGAGGGAAAGCCACAGATCACTTGATCCACGTGACAGGGAGCGTGACACTACTGCTGCAGCTCGGGAGGAAAGCGCACGTGCATGCCCCCACTCGAGACGAGGCCTGACTCCCCTGGGGAGACTCAGAAGCACCCCAAGATCCATGGCAACACTGGAGAGGAATCCTCAGGGTCCGGCCCCGACTCCACACAAGGTTTTAGGCCCCAGCATGGACGGGAGAGTAATCCCGAGAGGGCCCCTAGCAACTCGCATGGGGACTGGCTTTTCCTGAGGCCACCAGAGCAGGTCCCTGAGGTCCCCGTCGTAACACGAGAAGACCTGCTGCAACTCGAGAAAATCCAGGAGGTTCTCTCCTCCAGGCGAGATGAGGCCCATTTCCGCTGAGGCGTCTCGAGGCTGATCACACCCCACCTCTGGAACTTCGAAAGGGTCCTTCACACCCTTGGTGCAAATCAAGAAGCTCCCCGACATACCCGTCTCCACTCGAGAGGAAACACGAGGGTCCCGCCCACACCCAGAGGAGCCCCGTTTCCGCCTCATAGCTCGAGATGAGGGATTCTTTCCCTGCTTCTTCGGGAAAGAGTTCCCGGCGTTCCCGTCGCATCTCAAGAGAAGGCCCTCTCAACAGGAACAGCGAGAGGAACTCCAGGGTCGTGCCCCCATTCCAAGAGTCCCCCAGATGTCTCAGTCCATTCCAGAGGAAACTCTTTTCCCTTCACCGGCTCGACTTTCACGCCGAGGATCGACTCACACCATGGTGGCACGTGGCACGCCCCTGTGGGAAAGCCTCGAGGGAAAGCCTCTATGGAAAGCCACAGATCCCTTGATCCACGTGACAGGAAGCGTGACACTACTGCTGCAGCTCGGGAGGAAAGCGCACGTGCATGCCCCCACTCGAGACGAGGCCTGACTCCCCTGGGGAGACTCAGAAGCACCCCAAGATCCATGGCAACACTGGAGAGGAATCCTCAGGGTCCAGCCCCGACTCCACACAAGGTCTTAGGCCCCGGCATGGACGGGAGAGGAATCCCGAGAGGGCCCCTAGCAACTTGCATGGGGACTGGCCTTTCCTGAGGCCACCAGAGCGGGTCCCTGAGGTCCCCGTCGTAACTCGAGAAGACCTGCCGCAACTCGAGAAAATCCAGGAGGTTCTCCCCTCCAGGCGAGATGAGGCCCATTTCCCCTGAGGCTTCTCGAGGCTGATCACACCTCACCTCTGGAACTTCGAAAGGGTCCTTCACACCCTTGGTGCAAATCAAGAAGTTCCGCGACATACCCTTCTCCACTCGAGAGGAAACACGAGGGTCCCGCCCACATCCAGAGGAGCCCCGTTTCCGCCTAGTACTTCGAGATGAGGCATCCTTTCCCTGCTTCGTCGGGAATGAGGTCCCGGCGTTCCCGTCGCATCTCAAGAGGAGGCCCTCTCAACAGGATCGGCGAGAGGAACTCCAGGGTCGTGCTACCATTCCAAGAGTCCCCCAGATGTCTCAGTCCATTCCAAAGGAACGTCTTTTCCCTTCACCGGCTCGTCTTTCACGCCGAGGATCGACTCACACCAAGGTGGCACGTGGCACGGCCCTGTGGGAAAGCCTCGAGGGAAAGCCTCGATGGACAGCCTCGAGGGAAAGCCGCAGACCCCTTGATCCACGTGACAGGAAGCGTGACACTACTGCTGCAGCTCGGGAGGAAAGCGCACGTGCATGCCCCCACTCGAGACGAGGCCTGACTCCCCTGGGGAGACTCCGAAGCACCCCAAGATCCATGGCAACACTGGAGAGAAATCCGCAGGTTCCGGCCCCGACTCCACACAAGGTCTTAGTCCCCGGCATGGACGGGAGAGGTATCCCGAGATGGCCCCTAACAACTCACATGGGGACTGGCCTTTCCTGAGGCCACCAGAGCGGGTCCCTGAGGTCCCCGTCGTAACTCAAGAAGACCTGCGGCAACTCGAGAAAATCCAGGAGGTTCTCCCCTCGAGGCGAAATGAGGCCCATTTCCGCTGAGGCGTCTCGAGGCTGATCACACCTCACCTCTGGAACTTCCAAATGGCCTTCACACCCTTGGTGCAAATCAAAAAGTTCCCCGACATACGCGTCTCCACTCGAGAGGAAACACGAGGGTCCCGCCCACATCCAGAGGAGCCCCGTTTCCGCCTCGTAGCTCGAGATCAGGGATCCTTTCCCTGCTTCATCGTGAAAGAGTTCCTGGCGTTCCCGTCGCATCTCAAGAGGAGGCCCTCTCAACAGGAACGGCGAGAGGAACTCCAGGGTCGTGCCACCATTCCAAGAGTCCCCCTGATATCTCAGTCCATACCAGAGGAACCTCTTTTCCCTACACCGGCTTCTTTTTCACGCCGAGGATCGCCCCACACCAAGGTTGCACGTGGCACAGCCCTGTGGGAAAGCCTCGTGGGAAAGCCTCGAGGGACAGCCTCGAGGGAAAGCCACAGATCCCTTGATCCACGTGACAGGAAGCGTGACACTACTGCTGCAGCTCGGGAGGAAATCGCACGTGCATGTCCCCACTTGAGACGAGGCCTGACTCCCCTGGGGAGACTCAGAAGCACCCCAAGATCCATGGTAACACTGTAGAGGAATTCTCAGGTTCCGGCCCCGACTCCACACAAGGACTGAGGCCCCGGCATGGACGGGAGAGGAATCCCGAGAGGTCCCCTAGCAACTCGCATGGGGACTGGCCTTTCCTGAGGCCACCAGAGCGGGTCCCTGAGGTCCCAATGGTAACTCGAGAAGACCTGCCGCAACTCGAGAAAATCCAGGAGGTTCTCCCATCCAGGCGAAATGAGGCCCATTTCCGCTGAGGCGTCTCGAGGCTGACCACACCTCACCTCTGGAACTTCGAAAGGGTCCTTCACACCCTTGGTGCAAGTCAAGAAGTTCCCCGACATACCCGTCTCCACTCGAGAGGAAACACGAGGGTCCCGCCGACATCCAGAGGAGCCCCGTTTCCGCCTCGTAGCTCGAGATGAGGGATCCTTTCCCTGCTTCGTCGGGAAAGAGTTCCCGGCGTTCCCGTCGCATCTCAAGAGGAGGCCCTCTCAACAGGAACGGCGAGAGGAACTCCAGGGTCGTGCCACCATTCCAAGAGTCCCCCAGATGTCTCAGTCCATTCCAGAGGAACCTCTTTTCCCTACACAGGCTCGTCTTCCACGCCGAGGATCGACGCACACCAAGGTGGCACGTGGCACAACCCTGTTGGAAAGCCTCGTGGGAAAGCCTCGAGGGACAGCCTTGAGGGAAAGCCGCAGACCCCTTGATCCACGTGACAGGAAGCGTGACACTACTGCTGCAGCTCGAGAGGAAAGCGCACGTGCATGCCCCCACTCGAGACGAGGCCTGACTCCCATGGGGAGACTCAGAAGCATCCCAAGATCCATGGCAACACTGGAGAGGAATCCTCAGGTTCCGGCCCCGACTCCACACAAGGACTGACGCCCCGGCATGGACGTGAGAGGAATCCCGAGAGGTCCCCTTGCAACTGGCATGGGGACTGGCCTTTCCTGAGGCCACCAGAGCGGGTCCCTGAGGTCCCCGTCGTAACTCGATAAGACCTGCCGCAACTCGAGAAAATCCAGGAGGTTCTCCCCTCCAGGCGAGATCAGGCCCATTTCCACTGAGGCGTCTCGAGGCTGATCACACTTCACCTCTGGAACTTCGAAAGGGTCCTTCACACCCTTGGTGCAAATCAAAAAGTTCCCCGACATACCCGTCTCTACTCGAGAGGAAACACGAGGGTCCCGCCCACATCCAGAGGAGCCCCGTTTCCGCCTCGTAGCTCGAGATGAGGGATCCTTTCCCTGCTTCGTCGGGAAAGAGTTCCCGGTGTTCCCGTCGCATCTCAAGAGGAGGCCCTCTCAACAGGAACGGCGAGAGGAACTCCAGGATCGTGCCACCATTCCAAGAGTCCCACAGATGTCTCAGTCCATTCCAGAGGAACCTCTTTTCCCTTCACCGGCTCGTCTTTCACGCAGAGAATCGACTCCCACCAAGGTGGCACGTGGCACAGCCCTGTGGGAAAGCCCCGTGGGAAAGCCTCGAGGGACAGCCTCGAGGGAAAGCCACAGATCCCTTGATCCAGGTGACAGGAAGCGTGACACTACTGCTGCAGCTCGGGAGGAAAGCGCACGTGCATGCCCCCACTCGAGACGATGGCCGACTCCACTGGGGAGACTCAGAAGCACCCCAAGATCAATGGCAACACTGGAGAGCAATCCTCAGGTTCCGGCCCCGACTCCACACAAGGTCTTAAGCCCCGGCATGGATGGGAGAGGAATCCCGAGCTGGCCCCTAGCAACTCGCATGGGGACTGGCCTTTCCTGAGGCCACCAGAGCGGGTCCCTGAGGTCCCCGTCGTAACTCGGGAAGACCTGCCACAACTCGAGAAAATCCAGGAGGTTCTCCCCTCCAGGCGAGATGAGGCCCATTTCCGCTGAGACGTCTCGAGGATGATCACACCTCACCTCTGGAACTTCGAAAGGGTCCTTCACACCCTTGGTGCAAATCAAGAAGTTCCCCGACATACCCGTATCAACTCGAGAGGAATCACGAGGGTCCCACCCACATCCAGAGGAGCCCCGTTTCCGCCTCGTAGCTCGAGATGAGGGATCCTTTCCCTGCTTCGTCGGCAAAGAGTTCCCGGCGTTCCCGTCGCATCTCAAGAGGAGGCCCTCTCAACAGGAACGGCGAGAGGAACTCCAGGGTCGTGCCACCATTCCAAGAGTCCCCCAGATGTCTCAGTCCATTCCAGAGGAACCTCTTTTCCCTTCACCGGCTCGTCTTTCAGGCCGAGGATCGACTCACACCAAGGTGGCACGTGGCACAGCCCTGTGGGAAAGCCTCGTGGGAAAGCCTCCATCGGAAGCCTCGAGGGAATCCACAGATTCCTTGATCCAGGTGACAGAAAGCGTGACACTACTGCTGCGGCTAGGGAGGAAAGCGCAGGTGCATGCCCCCACTCGAGACGAGGCCTGACTCCCCTCGGGAGACTGAGAAGCACCCCAAGATCCATGGCAACACTGGAGAGGAATCCTCAGGTTCCGGCCCCGAATCCACACAAGGTCTTATGCCCCGGCATGGTCGGGAGAGGAATCCCGAGAGGGCCCCTAGCAACTCGCATGGGGACTGGCCTTTCCTGAGGCCACCAGAGCGGGTCCCTGAGGTCCCCGTCGTAACTCGAGAAGACCTGCCACAACTCGCGAAAATCCAGGAGGTTCTCCCCTCCAGGCGAGATGAGGCCCATTTCCGCTGAGGCGTCTCGAGGCTAATCACACCTCACCTCTGGAACTTCGAAAGGGTCCTTCACAACCTTGGTGCAAATCAAGAAATTCCCCGACATACCCGTCTCCACTCGAGAGGAATCACGAGGGTCCCGCCCACATCCAGAGGAGCCCCGTTTCCGCATCGTAGCTCGAGATGAGGGATCCTTTCCCTGCTTCGTCGGGAAAGAGTTCCCGGCGTTCCCGTCGCATCGCAAGAGGAGGCCGTCTCAACAGGAATGGCGAGAGGAACTCTAGGGTCGTGCCACCATTCCAAGAGTCCCCAAGATGTCTCAGTCCATTCCAGAGGAACCTCTTTTCCCTTCACCGGCTCGTCTTTCAGGCCGAGGATCGACTCACACCAAGGTGGCACGTGGCACAGCCCTGTGGGAAAGCCTCGTGGGAAAGCCTCCATCGGAAGCCTCGAGGGAATCCACAGATCCCTTGATCCACGTGACAGGAAGGGTGACACTACTGCTGCAGCTCGGGAGGAAAGCGCACGTGCATGTCCCCACTCGAGACGAGGCCTGACTCCCCTGGGGAGACTCAGAAGCACCCCAAGTTCCATGGCAACACTGGAGAGGAATCCTCAGGTTCCGGCCCCGACTCCACACAAGGACTGAGGCCGCGGCATGGACGGGAGAGGAATCCCGAGAGGCCCCCTAGCAACTCGCACGGGGACTGGTCTTTTCTGAGGCCAACAGAGCGGGTCCCTGAGGTCCCCGTCGTAACTCGAGAAGACCTGCCGCAACTCGAGAAAATCCAGGAGGTTCTCCCCTCCAGGCGAGAAGAGGCCCATTTCCGCTGAGGCGTCTCCAGGTTGATCACACCTCACCTCTGGAACTTCGCAAGGGTCCTTCACACACTTGGTGCAAATCAAGAAGTTCCCCGTCATACCCGTCTCCACTCGAGAGGAAACACGAGGGTCCCGCGCACATCCAGAGGAGCCCCGTTTCCGCCTCGTAGATCGAGATGAGGGATCCTTTCCCTGCTTCATCGGGAAACAGTTCCCGGCGTTCCCGTCCCATCTCAAGAGGAGGCCCTCTCAAGAGGATCGACGAGAGGAACTTCAGGGTCGTGCCACAATTCCAAGAGTCCCCCAGATGTCTCAGCCCATTCCAGAGGAACCTCTTTTCCCTTCACCGGCTCGTTTTTAAGCCGAGGATCGACTCACACCAAGGTGACACGTGGCACAGCCCTGTGGGAAAGCCACGTGGGAAAGCCTCGAGCGAAAGCCTCGAGGGAAACCACAGATCCCTTGATCCACGTGACAGGAAGCGTGACACTACTGCGGCAGCTCGGGAGGAAAGTGCACGTGCATTCCCCCACTTGAGACGATGCCTGACTCCCCTGGGGAGACTCAGAAGCACCCCAAGATCTATGGCAACACTGGAGAGGAATCCTCAGGTTCCGGCCCCGACTCCACACAAGGTCTTAGGCTCCGGCATGGACGGGTGAGGAATCCCGAGATGGCCCCTAGCAACTCGCACGGGGAATGGCCTTTCCTGAGGCCACCAGAGCGGGTCCCTGAGGTCCCCGTCGTAACTCGAGAAGACCTGCCGCAACTCGAGAAAATCCAGGAGGTTCTCCCCTCGAGGCGAGATGAGGCCCATTTCCGCTGAGGCGTCTCGAGGCTGATCACACCTCACCTCCGGAACTTCGCAAGGGTCCTTCACACCCTTGGTGCAAATCAAGAAGTTCCCCGACATACCCGTCTCCACTCGAGAGGAAACACGAGGGTCCCGCCCACATCCAGAGGAGCCCCGTTTCCGCCTCGTAGCTCGAGATGAGGGATCCTTTCCCTGCTTCGTCGGGAAAGAGTTCCCGGCGTTCCAGTCGCATCTCAAGAGGAAGCCCTCTCAACAGGAACGGCGAGAGGAACTCCAGGGTCGTGCCACCATTCCAAGAGTCCCCCAGATGTCCCAGTCCATTCCAGAGGAACCTCTTTTCCCTTCACCGGCTCGTCTTTCACGCCGAGGATCGACTCACACCAAGGTGGCACGTGGCACAGCCCTATGGGAAAGCCTCGTCGGAAAGCCTCCATCGGAAGCCTCGAGGGAAACCACAGATCCCTGATCCACGTGACAGGAAGCGTGACACTACTCCTGCAGCTCGGCAGAAAAGCGCACGTGCATGCCCCCACTCGAGAAGGGCCTGACTCCTCTGGGGAGACTCAGAAGCACCCCTAGATCCATGGCAACACTGGACAGGAATCCTCAGGTTCCGGCCCCGACCCCACACACGGACTGAGGCCCCAGCATGGACGGGAAAGAAATCCCGAGATGGCCCCTAGCAATTCGCATGGGGACTGGCCTTTCCTGAGGCCACCAGAGCGGGTCCCTGAGGTCCCCGTCGTAACTCGAGAAGACCTGCCGCAACTCGAGAAAATCCAGGAGGTTCTCCCCTACAGGCGAGATGGAGCCCATTTCTGCTGAGGCGTCTCGAGGCTGATCACACCTCACCTCTGGAACTTCGAAAGGGTCCTTCACACCCTTGGTGCAAATCAAGAAGTTCCCCGACATACCCGTATCCACTCGAGAGGAATCACGAGGGTCCCGCCCACATCCAGAGGAGCCCCGTTTCCGCCTCGTAGCTCGAGATGAGGGATTCTTTCCCTGCTTCGTCGGGAAAGAGTTCCCGGCGTTCCCGTCGCATCTCAAGAGGAGGCCCTCTCAACAGGAACGGCGAGAGGAACTCCAGGGTCGTGTCACCATTCCAAGAGTCCACCAGATGTCTCAGTCCATTCCAGAGGAACCTCTTTTCCCTTCACCGGCTCGTCTTTCACGCCGAGGATCGACTCCCACCAAGGTGGCACGTGGCACAGCCCTGTGGGAAAGCCTTGTGGGAAAGCTTCGAGGGACAGCCTCGAGGGAAAGTCACAGATACCTTGATCCACGTGACAGGAAGCGTGACACTACTGCTGCAGCTCGGGAGGAAAGCGCACGTGCATGCCCCCACTCGAGACGATGGCCGACTCCACTGGGGAGACTCAGAAGCACCCCAAGATCAATGGCAACACTGGAGAGCAATCCTCAGGTTCCGGCCGCGACTCCACACAAGGTCTTAGGCCCCGGCATGGATGGGAGAGGAATCCCGAGCTGGCCCCTAGCAACTCGCATGGGGACTGGCCTTTCCTGAGGCCACCAGAGCGGGTCCCTGAGGTCCCCGTCGTAACTCGGGAAGACCTGCCACAACTCGAGAAAATCCAGGAGGTTCTCCCCTCCAGGCGAGATGAGGCCCATTTCCGCTGAGACGTCTCGAGGATGATCACACCTCACTTCTGGAACTTCGAAAGGGTCCTTCACACCCTTGGTGCAAATCAAGAAGTTCCCCGACATACCCGTATCAACTCGAGAGGAATCACGAGGGTCCCACCCACATCCAGAGGAGCCCCGTTTCCGCCTCGTAGCTCGAGATGAGGGATCCTTTCCCTGCTTCGTCGGCCAAGAGTTCCCGGCGTTCCCGTCGCATCTCAAGAGGAGGCCCTCTCAACAGGAACGGCGAGAGGAACTCCAGGGTCGTGCCACCATTCCAAGAGTCCCCCAGATGTCTCAGTCCATTCCAGAGGAACCTCTTTTCCCTTCACCGGCTCGTCTTTCAGGCCGAGGATCGACTCACGCCAAGGTGGCACGTGGCACAGCCCTGTGTCAAAGCCTCGTGGGAAAGCCTCCATCGGAAGCCTCGAGGGAATCCACAGATTCCTTGATCGAGGTGACAGAAAGCGTGACACTACTGCTGCGGCTAGGGAGGAAAGCGCACGTGCATGCCCCCACTCGAGACGAGGCCTGACTCCCCTCGGGAGACTGAGAAGCACCCCAAGATCCATGGCAACACTGGAGAGGAATCCTCAGGTTCCGGCCCCGAATCCACACAAGGTCTTAGGCCCCGGCATGGTCGGGAGAGGAATCCCGAGAGGGCCCCTAGCAACTCGCATGGGGACTGGCCTTTCCTGAGGCCACCAGAGCGGGTCCCTGAGGTCCCCGTCGTAACTCGAGAAGACCTGCCACAACTCGCGAAAATCCAGGAGGTTCTCCCCTCCAGGCGAGATGAGGCCCATTTCCGCTGAGGCGTCTCGAGGCTAATCACACCTCACCTCTGGAACTTCGAAAGGGTCCTTCACAACCTTGGTGCAAATCAAGAAATTCCCCGACATACCCGTCTCCACTCGAGAGGAATCACGAGGGTCCCGCCCACATCCAGAGGAGCCCCGTTTCGGCCTCGTAGCTCGAGATGAGGGATCCTTTCCCTGCTTCGTCGGGAAAGAGTTCCCGGCGTTCCCGTCGCATCGCAAGAGGAGGCCCTCTCAACAGGAATGGCGAGAGGAACTCTAGGGTCGTGCCACCATTCCAAGAGTCCCCCAGATGTCTCAGTCCATTCCAGAGGAACCTCTTTTCCCTTCACCGGCTCGTCTTTCAGGCCGAGGATCGACTCACACCAAGGTGGCACGTGGCACAGCCCTGTGGGAAAGCCTCGTGGGAAAGCCTCCATCGGAAGCCTCGAGGGAATCCACAGATCCCTTGATCCACGTGACAGGAAGGGTGACACTACTGCTGCAGCTCGGGAGGAAAGCGCACGTGCATGCCCCCACTCGAGACGAGGCCTGACTCCCCTGGGGAGACTCAGAAGCACCCCAAGTTCCATGGCAACACTGGAGAGGAATCCTCAGGTTCTGGCCCCGACTCCACACAAGGACTGAGGCCGCGGCATGGACGGGAGAGGAATCCCGAGAGGTCCCCTAGCAACTCGCACGGGGACTGGTCTTTTCTGAGGCCAACAGAGCGGGTCCCTGAGGTCCCCGTCGTAACTCGAGAAGACCTGCCGCAACTCGAGAAAATCCAGGAGGTTCTCCCCTCCAGGCGAGAAGAGGCCCATTTCCGCTGAGGCGTCTCCAGGTTGATCACACCTCACCTCTGGAACTTCGCAAGGGTCCTTCACACACTTGGTGCAAATCAAGAAGTTCCCCGTCATACCCGTCTCCACTCGAGAGGAAACACGAGGGTCCCGCGCACATCCAGAGGAGCCCCGTTTCCACCTCGTAGCTCGAGATGAGGGATCCTTTCCCTGCTTCATCGGGAAACAGTTCCCGGCGTTCCCGTCCCATCTCAAGAGGAGGCCCTCTCAAGAGGATCGACGAGAGGAACTTCAGGGTCGTGCCACAATTCCAAGAGTCCCCCAGATGTCTCAGCCCATTCCAGAGGAACCTCTTTTCCCTTCACCGGCTCGTTTTTAAGCCGAGGATCGACTCACACCAAGGTGACACGTGGCACAGCCCTGTGGGAAAGCCACGTGGGAAAGCCTCGAGCGAAAGCCTCGAGGGAAACCACAGATCCCTTGACCCACGTGACAGGATGCGTGAAACTACTGCTTCAGTTCGGGAGGAAAGCCCACGTGCATGCCCCCACACGAGACGATGCCTGACTCCCCTGGGGAGACTCAGAAGCACCCCAAGATCCATGGCAACACTGGAGAGGAATCCTCAGGTTCTGGCCCCGACTCGACACAAGGTCTTAGGGCCCGGCATCGACGGGAGAGGAATCCCGAGATGGCACCTAGCAACTCGCATGGGGACTGGCCTTTACTGACGCCACCAGAGCGGGTCCCTGTGATCCCCGTCGTAACTCGAGAAGACCTGCTGCAACTCGAGAAAATCCAGGAGGTTCTCCCCTCCAGGCGAGATGAGGCCCATTTCCGCTGAGGCGTCTCGAGGCTGATCACACCTCACCTCTGGAACTTCGAAAGGGTCCTTCACACCCTTCGTGCAAATCAAGAAGTTTCCCAACATACCAGTCTCCACTCGAGAGGAAACACGAGGGTCCCGCCCACATCCAGAGGAGCCCCGTTTCCGCCTCGTAGCTCGAGATGAGGGATCCTTTCCCTGCTTCGTCGGGAAAGAGTTCCCGGCGTTCCCGTCGCATCTCAAGAGGAGGCCCTCTCAAGAGGATTGACGAGAGGAACTCCAGGGTCGTGCCACCATTCCAAGAGTCCCCCAGATGTCTCAGTCCATTCCAGAGGAACCTCTTTTCCCTTCACCAGCTCGTCTTTCATGCCGAGGACCGACTCACACCAAGGTGGCACGTGGCACAGCCCTGTGGGAAAGCCTCGTGGGAAAGCCTCGAGGGAAAGCCGCAGATGCCTTGATCCACGTGACAGGAAGGGTGACACTACTGCTGCAGCTCGGGAGGAAATCGCACGTGCATGCCCCAACTCGAGACGAGGCCTGACTCCCCTGGGGAGACTCAGAAGCACCCCAAGATCCATGGCAACACTGGGGAGGAATCCTCAGGTTCCGGCCCCGACTCGACACAAGGTCTTAGGCCCCGGCATCGACGGGAGAGGAATCCCGAGATGGCACCTAGCAACTCGCATGGGGACTGGCCTTTCCTGACGCCACCAGAGCGGGTCCCTGTGGTCCCCGTCGTAACTCGAGAAGATCTGCTGCAACTCGAGAAAATCCAGGAGGTTCTCCCCTCCAGGCGAGATGAGGCCCATTTCCGCTGAGGCGTCTCGAAGCTGATCACACCTCACCTCTGGAACTTCGAAAGGGTCGTTCACACCCTTGGTGCAAATGAAGAAGTTTCCCAACATACCCGTCTCCACTCGATAGGAAACACGAGGGTCCCGCCCACATCCAGAGGAGCCCCGTTTCCGCCTCGTAGCTCGAGATGAGGGATCCTTTCCCTGCTTC
Source organism: Budorcas taxicolor (assembly GCF_023091745.1). NCBI lineage: Eukaryota > Metazoa > Chordata > Mammalia > Artiodactyla > Bovidae > Budorcas > Budorcas taxicolor. The sequence continues at coordinate 23,366 of NW_026291491.1, forward strand.
GTCGGGAAAGAGTTCCCAGCGTTCCCGTCGCATCTCAAGAGGAGGCCCTCTCAACAGGAACGGCGAGAGGAACTCCAGGGTCGTGCCACCATTCCAAGAGTCCCCCAGATGTCTCAGTCCATTCCAGAGGAACCTCTTTCCCTTCACCGGCTCGTCTTTCACGCCGAGGATCGACTCACACCAAGGTGGCACGTGGCACAGCCCTGTGGGAAAGCCTCGTGGGAAAGCCTCGACGGACAGCCTCGAGGGAAAGCCACAGATCCCTTGATCCACGTGACAGGAAGCGTGACACTACTGCTGCAGCTCGGGAGGAAAGCGCACGTGCATGCCCCCACTAGAGACGAGGCCTGACTCCCCTGGGGAGACTCAGAAGCACCCCAAGATCCATGGCAACACTGGAGAGGAATCCTCAGGTTCCGGCCCCGACGCCACACAAGGTCTTAGGCCCCGGCATGGACGGGAGAGGAATCCCGAGATGACCCCTGGCAACTCGCATGGGGACTGGCCTTTCCTGAGGCCACCAGTGCGGGTCCCTGAGGTCCACGTCGTAACTCGAGAAGACCTGCCGCAACTCGAGAAAATCCAGGAGGTTCTACCCTCCAGGCGAGGTGAGGCCCATTTCCGCTGAGGCGTCTCGAGGCTGATCACACCTCACCTCTGGAACTTCGAAAGGGTCCTTCACACCCTTGGTGCAAATCAAGAAGTTCCCCGACATACCCGTCTCCACTCGAGAGGAAACACGAGGGTCCCGCCCACATCCAGAGGAGCCCCGTTTCCGCCTCGTAGCTCGAGATGAGGGATCCTTTCCCTGCTTCGTCGGGAAAGAGTTCCCGGCATTCCCGTCGCATCTCAAGAGGAGGCCCTCTCAACAGAAACGGCGAGAGGAACTCCAGGGTCGTGCCACCATTCCAAGAGTCACCCAGATGTCTCAGTCCATTCCAGAGGAACCTCTTTTCCCTTCACCCGCTCGTCTTTCACGCCGAGTATCGACTCACACCAAGGTGGCACGTGGCACAGCCCTGTGGGAAAGACTCGTGGGAAAGACTCGAGGGACAGTCTCGAAGGAAAGCCACAGATCCCTTAATCCACGTGACAGGAAGCGTGACACTACTGCTGCAGCTCGGGAGGAAAGCGCACGTGCATGCCCCCACTCTAGACGAGTCCCGACTCCCCTGGAGAGACTCAGAAGCACCCCAAGATCCAGGGCAACACTGGAGAGGAATCCGCAGGTTCCAGCCCCGACTCGACACAAGGTCTTAGGCCCTGGCATGGACGGGAGACGAATCCCGAGATGGCCCCTGGCAACTCGCATGGGGACTGGCCTTTCCTGAGGCCACAAGAGCGAGTCCCTGAGGTCCCCGTCGTAACTCGAGAAGACCTGCCGCAACTCGAGAAAATCCAGGAGGTTCTCCCCTCCAAGCGAGATGAGGCCCATTTCCGCTGAGGCGTCTCGAGGCTGATCACACCTCACCTCTGGAACTTCGAAAGGGTCCTTCACACCCTTCGTGCAAATCAAGAAGTTTCCCGACATACCCGTCTCCACTCGAGAGGAAACACGAGGGTCCCGCCCACATCCAGAGGAGCCCCGTTTCCGCCTCGTAGCTCGAGATGAGGGACCCTTTCCCTGCTTCGTCGGGAAAGAGTTCCTGGCGTTCCCGTCGCATCTCAAGAGGAGGCCCTCTCAACAGGAACGGCGAGAGGAACTCCAGGGTCGTGCCACCATTCCAAGAGTCCCCCAGATGTCTCAGTCCATTCCAGAGGAACCTCTTTTCCCTTCACCGGCTCGTCTTTCACGCCGAGAATCGACTCACACGAAGGTGGCACGTGGCACAGCCCTGTGGGAAAGCCTCGTGGGAAAGCCTCGAGTGACAGCCTCGAGGTAAAGCCACAGATCCCTTGATCCACGTGACAGGAAGCGTGACACTACTGCTGCAGCTCGGGAGGAAAGCGCACGTGCATGCCCCCACTCGAGACGAGGCCTGACTCCCATGGGGAGACTCAGAAGCACCCCAAGATCCATGGCAACACTGGAGAGGAATCCTCAGGTTCCGGCCCCGACGCCACACAAGGTCTTAGGCCCCGGCGTGGACGGGAGAGGAATCCCGAGATGGCCCCTGGGAACTCGCATGGGGACTGGCCTTTCCAGAGGGCACCAGAGCGGGTCCCTGAGGTCCCCGTCGTAACTCGAGAAGACCTGCCGCAACTCGAGAAAATCCAGGAGGTTCTACCCTCCAGGCGAGGTGAGGCCCATTTCCGCTGAGGCGCCTCGAGGCTGATCACACCTCACCTCTGGAACTTCGAAAGGGTCCTTCACACCCTTGGTGCAAATCAAGAAGGTCCCCGACATACCCGTCTCCACTCGAGAGGAAACACGAGGGTCCCGCCCACATCCAGAGGAGCCCCGTTTCCGCCTCGTAGTTCGAGATGAGGGATCCTTTCCCTGCTTCGTCGGGAAAGAGTTCCCGGCGTTCCCGTCGCATCTCAAGAGGAGGCCCTCTCAACAGAAACAGCGAGAGGAACTCCAGGGTCGTGCCACCGTTCCAAGAGTCCCCCAGATGTCTCAGTCCATTCCAGAGGAACCTCTTTTCCCTTCACCCGCTCGTCTTTCACGCCGAGTATCGACTCACACCAAGGTGGCACGTGGCACAGCCCTGTGGGAAAGACTCGTGGGAAAGACTCGAGGGACAGTCTCGAGGGAAAGCCACAGATCCCTTAATCCACGTGACAGGAAGCGTGACACTACTGCTGCAGCTCGGGAGGAAAGCGCACGTGCATGCCCCCACTCTAGACGAGTCCCGACTCCCCTGGAGAGACTCAGAAGCACCCCAAGATCCAGGGCAACACTGGAGAGGAATCCGCAGGTTCCAGCCCCGACTCGACACAAGGTCTTAGGCCCTGGCATGGACGGGAGAGGAATGCCGAGATGGCCCCTGGCAACTCGCATGTGGACTGGCCTTTCCTGAGGCCACAAGAGCGAGTCCCTGAGGTCCCCGTCGTAACTCGAGAAGACCTGCCGCAACTCGAGAAAATCCAGGAGGTTCTCCCCTCCAAGCGAGATGAGGCCCATTTCCGCTGAGGCGTCTCGAGGCTGATCACACCTCACCTCTGGAACTTCGAAAGGGTCCTTCACACCCTTCGTGCAAATCAGGAAGTTTCCCGACATACCCGTCTCCACTCGAGAGGAAACACGAGGGTCCCGCCCACATCCAGAGGAGCCCCGTTTCCGCCTCGTAGCTCGAGATGAGGGATCCTTTCCCTGCTTCGTCGGGAAAGAGTTCCTGGCGTTCCCGTCGCATCTCAAGAGGAGGCCCTCTCAACAGGAACGGCGAGAGGAACTCCAGGGTCGTGCCACCATTCCAAGAGTCCCCCAGATGTCTCAGTCCATTCCAGAGGAACCTCTTTTCCCTTCACCGGCTCGTCTTTCACGCCGAGAATCGACTCACACGAAGGTGGCACGTGGCACAGCCCTGTGGGAAAGCCTCGTGGGAAAGCCTCGAGTGACAGCCTCGAGGTAAAGCCACAGATCCCTTGATCCACGTGACAGGAAGCGTGACACTACTGCTGCAGCTCGGGAGGAAAGCGCACGTGCATGCCCCCACTCGAGACGAGGCCTGACTCCCATGGGGAGACTCAGAAGCACCCCAAGATCCATGGCAACACTGGAGAGGAATCCTCAGGTTCCGGCCCCGACGTCACACAAGGTCTTAGGCCCCGGCGTGGACGGGAGAGGAATCCCGAGATGGCCCCTGGGAACTCGCATGGGGACTGGCCTTTCCAGAGGGCACCAGAGCGGGTCCCTGATGTCCCCGTCGTAACTCGAGAAGACCTGCCGCAACTCGAGAAAATCCAGGAGGTTCTACCCTCCAGGCGAGATGAGGCCCATTTCCGCTGAGGCGTCTCGAGGCTAATCACACCTCACCTCTGGAACTTCGAAAGGGTCCTTCACACCCTTGGTGCAAATCAAGAAGTTCCCCGACATACCCGTCTCCACTCGAGAGGAAACACGAGGGTCCCGCCCACATCCAGAGGAACCCCGTTTCCGCCTCGTAGCTCGAGATGAGGGATCCTTTCCCTGCTTCGTCGGGAAAGAGTTCCCGGCGTTCCCATCGCATATCAAGAGGAGGCCCTCTCAACAGGAACGGCGAGAGGAACTCCAGGGTCGTGCCACCATTCCACGAGTCCCCCAGATGTCTCAGTCCATTCCAGAGGAACCTCTTTCCCTTCACCGGCTCGTCTTTCACACCGAGGATCGACTCACACCAAGGTGGAACGTGGCACAGCCTTGTGGGAAAGCCTCGTGGGAAAGCCTCGAGGGACAGCCTCGAGGGAAAGCCACAGATCCCTTGATCCACGTGACAGGAAGCGTGACACTACTGCTGCAGCTCGGGAGGAAAGCGCACGTGCATGCCCCCACTCTAGACGAGGCCTGACTCCCATGGGGAGACTCAGAAGCAACCCAAGATCCATGGCAACACTGGGGAGGAATCCTCAGGTTCCGGCCCCGACTCCACACAAGGTCTTACACCACGGCATGGACGGGAGAGGAATGCCGAGATGGCCCCTGGCAACTCGCATGGGGACTGGCCTTTCCTGAGGCCACCAGTGCGGGTCCCTGAGGTCCACGTCGTAACTCGAGAAGACCTGCCGCAACTCGAGAAAATCCAGGAGGTTCTACCCTCCAGGCGAGGTGAGGCCTATTTCCGCTGAGGCGTCTCGAGGCTGATCACACCTCACCTCTGGAACTTCGAAAGGGTCCTTCACACCCTTGGTGCAAATGAAGAAGTTCCCCGACATACCCGTCTCCACTCGAGAGGAAACACGAGGGTCCCGCCCACATCCAGAGGAGCCCCGTTTCCGCCTCGTAGCTCGAGATGAGGGATCCTTTCCCTGCTTCGTCGGGAAAGAGTTCCCGGCGTTCCCGTCGCATCTCAAGAGGAGGCCCTCTCAACAGAAACGGCGAGAGGAACTCCAGGGTCGTGCCACCATTCCAAGAGTCCCCCAGATGTCTCAGTCCATTCCAGAGGAACCTCTTTTCCCTTCACCCGCTCGTCTTTCACGCCGAGTATCGACTCACACCAAGGTGGCACGTGGCACAGCCCTGTGGGAAAGACTCGTGGGAAAGACTCGAGGGACAGTCTCGAGGGAAAGCCACAGATCCCTTAATCCACGTGACAGGAAGCGTGACACTACTGCTGCAGCTCGGGAGGAAAGCGCACGTGCATGCCCCCACTCTAGACGAGTCCCGACTCCCCTGGAGAGACTCAGAAGCACCCCAAGATCCAGGGCAACACTGGAGAGGAATCCGCAGGTTCCAGCCCCGACTCGACACAAGGTCTTAGGCCCTGGCATGGACGGGAGACGAATCCCGAGATGGCCCCTGGCAACTCGCATGTGGACTGGCCTTTGCTGAGGCCACAAGAGCGAGTCCCTGAGGTCCCCGTCGTAACTCGAGAAGACCTGCCGCAACTCGAGAAATTCCAGGAGGTTCTCCCCTCCAAGCGAGATGAGGCCCATTTCCGCTGAGGCGTCTCGAGGCTGATCACACCTCACCTCTGGAACTTCGAAAGGGTCCTTCACACCCTTCGTGCAAATCAAGAAGTTTCCCGACATACCCGTCTCCACTCGAGAGGAAACACGAGGGTCCCGCCCACATCCAGAGGAGCCCCGTTTCCGCCTCGTAGCTCGAGATGAGGGATCCTTTCCCTGCTTCGTCGGGAAAGAGTTCCTGGCGTTCCCGTCGCATCTCAAGAGGAGGCCCTCTCAACAGGAACGGCGAGAGGAACTCCAGGGTCGTGCCACCATTCCAAGAGTCCCCCAGATGTCTCAGTCCATTCCAGAGGAACCTCTTTTCCCTTCACCGGCTCGTCTTTCACGCCGAGAATCGACTCACACGAAGGTGGCACGTGGCACAGCCCTGTGGGAAAGCCTCGTGGGAAAGCCTCGAGTGACAGCCTCGAGGTAAAGCCACAGATCCCTTGATCCACGTGACAGGAAGCGTGACACTACTGCTGCAGCTCGGGAGGAAAGCGCACGTGCATGCCCCCACTCGAGACGAGGCCTGACTCCCCTGGGGAGACTCAGAAGCACCCCAAGATCCATGGCAACACTGGAGAGGAATCCTCAGGTTCCGGCCCCGACGCCACACAAGGTCTTAGGCCCCGGCATGGACGGGAGAGGAATCCCGAGATGGCCCCTGGCAACTCGCATGGGGACTGGCCTTTCCTGAGGGCACCAGAGCGGGTCCCTGATGTCCCCGTCGTAACTCGAGAAGACCTGCCGCAACTCGAGAAAATCCAGGAGGTTCTACCCTCCAGGCGAGATGAGGCCCATTTCCGCTGAGGCGTCTCGAGGCTGCTCACACCTCACCTCTGGAACTTCGAAAGGGTCCTTCACACCCTTGGTGCAAATCAAGAAGTTCCCCGACATACCCGTCTCCACTCGAGGGGAATCACGAGGGTCCCGCCCACATCCAGAGGAGCCCCGTTTCCGCCTCGTAGCTCGAGATGAGGGATCCTTTCCCTGCTTCGTCGGGAAAGAGTTCCCGGCGTTCCCATCGCATATCAAGAGGAGGCCCTCTCAACAGGAACGGCGAGAGGAACTCCAGGGTCGTGCCACCATTCCACGAGTCCCCCAGATGTCTCAGTCCATTCCAGAGGAACCTCTTTCCCTTCACCGGCTCGTCTTTCACACCGAGGATCGACTCACACCAAGGTGGAACGTGGCACAGCCCTGTGGGAAAGCCTCGTGGGAAAGCCTCGAGGGACAGCCTCGAGGGAAAGCCACAGATCCCTTGATCCACGTGACAGGAAGCGTGACACTACTGCTGCAGCTCAGGAGGAAAGCGCACGTGCATGCCCCCACTCTAGACGAGGCCTGACTCCCAGGGGGAGACTCAGAAGCAACCCAAGATCCATGGCAACACTGGAGAGGAATCCTCAGGTTCCGGCCCCGACTCCACACAAGGTCTTACACCACGGCATGGACGGGAGAGGAATGCCGAGATGGCCCCTGGCAACTCGCATGGGGACTGGCCTTTCCTGAGGCCACCAGTGCGGGTCCCTGAGGTCCACGTCGTAACTCGAGAAGACCTGCCGCAACTCGAGAAAATCCAGGAGGTTCTACCCTCCAGGCGAGGTGAGGCCCATTTCCGCTGAGGCGTCTCGAGGCTGATCACACCTCACCTCTGGAACTTCGAAAGGGTCCTTCACACCCTTGGTGCAAATCAAGAAGTTCCCCGACATACCCGTCTCCACTCGAGAGGAAACACGAGGGTCCCGCCCACATCCAGAGTAGCCCCGTTTCCGCCTCGTAGCTCGAGATGAGGGATCCTTTCCCTGCTTCGTCGGGAAAGAGTTCCCGGCGTTCCCGTCGCATCTCAAGAGGAGGCCCTCTCAACAGAAACGGCGAGAGGAACTCCAGGGTCGTGCCACCATTCCAAGAGTCCCCCAGATGTCTCAGTCCATTCCAGAGGAACCTCTTTTCCCTTCACCCGCTCGTCTTTCACGCCGAGTATCGACTCACACCAAGGTGGCACGTGGCACAGCCCTGTGGGAAAGACTCGTGGGAAAGACTCGAGGGACAGTCTCGAGGGAAAGCCACAGATCCCTTAATCCACGTGACAGGAAGCGTGACACTACTGCTGCAGCTCGGGAGGAAAGCGCACGTGCATGCCCCCACTCTAGACGAGTCCCGACTCCCCTGGAGAGACTCAGAAGCACCCCAAGATCCAGGGCAACACTGGAGAGGAATCCGCAGGTTCCAGCCCCGACTCGACACAAGGTCTTAGGCCCTGGCATGGACGGGAGACGAATCCCGAGATGGCCCCTGGCAACTCGCATGTGGACTGGCCTTACCTGAGGCCACAAGAGCGAGTCCCTGAGGTCCCCGTCGTAACTCGAGAAGACCTTCCGCAACTCGAGAAAATCCAGGAGGTTCTCCCCTCCAAGCGAGATGAGGCCCATTTCCGCTGAGACGTCTCGAGGCTGATCACACCTCACCTCTGGAACTTCGAAAGGGTCCTTCACACCCTTCGTGCAAATCAAGAAGTTTCCCGACATACCCGTCTCCACTCGAGAGGAAACACGAGGGTCCCGCCCACATCCAGAGGAGCCCCGTTTCCGCCTCGTAGCTCGAGATGAGGGATCCTTTCCCTGCTTCGTCGGGAAAGAGTTCCTGGCGTTCCCGTCGCATCTCAAGAGGAGGCCCTCTCAACAGGAACGGCGAGAGGAACTCCAGGGTCGTGCCACCATTCCAAGAGTCCCCCAGATGTCTCAGTCCATTCCAGAGGAACCTCTTTTCCCTTCACCGGCTCGTCTTTCACGCCGAGAATCGACTCACACGAAGGTGGCACGTGGCACAGCCCTGTGGGAAAGCCTCGTGGGAAAGCCTCGAGTGACAGCCTCGAGGTAAAGCCACAGATCCCTTGATCCACGTGACAGGAAGCGTGACACTACTGCTGCAGCTCGGGAGGAAAGCGCACGTGCATGCCCCCACTAGAGACGAGGCCTGACTCCCCTGGGGAGACTCAGAAGCACCCCAAGATCCATGGCAACACTGGAGAGGAATCCTCAGGTTCCGGCCCCGACGCCACACAAGGTCTTAGGCCCCGGCATGGACGGGAGAGGAATCCCAAGATGGCCCCTTGCAACTCGCATGGGGACTGGCCTTTCCTGAGGCCACCAGAGCGAGTCCCTGAGGTCCCCGTTGTAACTCGAGAAGACCTGCCACAACTCGAGAAAATCCAGGAGGTTCTCCCCTCCAGGAGAGATCAGGCCCATTTCCGCTGAGGCGTCTCGAGGCTGCTCACACCTCACCTCTGGAACTTCGAAAGGGTCCTTCACACCCTTGGTGCAAATCAAGAAGTTCCCCGACATACCCGTCTCCACTCGAGAGGAAACAGCTGGGTCCCGCCCACATCCAAAGGAGCCCCGTTTCCCCCTCGTAGCTCGAGATGAGGGATCCTTTCCCTGCTTCGTCGGGAAAGAGTTCCCGGTGTTCCTGTCACATCTCAAGAGGAGGCCTTCTCAAGAGGATCGACGAGAGGAACTCCAGGGTCGTTGCCACCATTCCAAGAGTCCCCCAGATGTCTCAGTCCATTCCAGAGGAACCTCTTTTCCCTTCACCGGCTCGTCTTTCACGCCGAGGATCGACTCACACCAAGGTGGCACGTGGCACAGCCCTGGGGGAAAGCCTCGTGGGTAAGCCTCGAGGGACAGCCTCGAAGGAAAGCCACAGATCCCTTGATCCACGTGACAGGAAGCGTGACACTACTGCTGCAGCTCGGGGAGGAAAGCGCACGTGCATGCCCCCACTCGAGACGAGGCCTGACTCCCCTGGGGAGACTCAGAAGCACCCCAAGATCCATGGCAACACTGGAGAGGAATCCTCAGGTTCCGGCCCCGACTCGACACAAGGTCTTAGGCCCCGGCATGGACGGGAGAGGAATCCCGAGATGGCCCCTAGCAACTCGCATGGGGACTGGCCTTTCCTGAGGGCACCAGAGCGGGTCCCCTGATGTCCCCGTCGTAAGTCGAGAAGACCTGCCGCAACTCGAGAAAATCCAGGAGGTTCTACCCTCCAGGCGAGATGAGGCCCATTTCCGCTGAGGCGTCTCGAGGCTGCTCACACCTCACCTCTGGAACTTCGAAAGGGTCCTTCACACCCTTGGTGCAAATCAAGAAGTTCCCCGACATACCCGTCTCCACTCGAGAGGAAACACGAGGGTCCCGCCCACATCCAGAGGAGCCCCGTTTCCGCCTCGTAGCTCGAGATGAGGAATCCTTTCTCTGCTTCGTCGGGAAAGATTTCCCGGCGTTCCCGTCGCAGCTCAAGAGGACGCCCTCTCAACAGGAAGGGCGAGAGGAACTCCAGGGTCGTGCCACCATTCCAAGAGTCCCCCAAATGTCTCAGTCCATTCCAGAGGAACCTCTTTTCCCTTCACCGGCTCGTCTTTCACGCCGAGGATCGACTCACACCAAGGTGGCACGTGGCACAGCCCTGGGGGAAAGCCTCGTGGGTAATCCTCGAGGGACAGCCTCGAAGGAAAGCCACAGATCCTTGATCCACGTGACAGGAAGCGTGACACTACTGCTGCAGCTCGGGAGGAAAGCGCACGTGCATGCCCCCACTCGAGACGAGCCTGACTCCCTGGGGAGACTCAGAAGCACCCCAAGATCCATGGCAACACTGGAGAGGAATACTCAGGTTCCGGCCCCTACTCGACACAAGGTCTTAGGCCCCGGCATGGACAGGAGAGGAATCCCGAGATGGCCCCTGGCAACTCGCATGGGGACTGGCCTTTCCTGAGGCCACCAGAGCGGGTCCCTGATGTCCCCGTCGTAAGTCGAGAAGACCTGCCGCAACTCGAGAAAATCCAGGAGGTTCTACCCTCCAGGCGAGATGAGGCCCATTTCCGCTGAGGCGTCTCGAGGCTGCTCACACCTCACCTCTGGAACTTCGAAAGGGTCCTTCACACCCTTGGTGCAAATCAAGAAGTTCCCCGACATACCCGTCTCCAATCGAGAGGAAACACGAGGGTCCCGCCCACATCCAGAGGATCCCCGTTTCCGCCTCGTAGCTCGAGATGAGGGATCCTTTCTCTGCTTCGTCGGGAAAGAGTTCCCGGCGTTCCCGTCGCAGCTCAAGAGGACGCCCTCTCAACAGGAACGGAGAGAGGAACTCCAGGGTCGTGCCACCATTCCAAGAGTCCCCCAAATGTCTCAGTCCATTCCAGAGGAACCTCTTTTCCCTTCACCGGCTCGTCTTTCACGCCGAGGATCGACTCACACCAAGGTGGCACGTGGCACAGCCCTGTGGGAAAGCGTCGTGGGGAAAGCCTCGAGGGACAGCCTCGAGGGAAAGCCACAGATCCCTTGATCCACGTGAGATGAAGCGTGACACTACTGCTGCAGCTCGGGAGGAAAGCGCACGTCATGCCCCCCACTTGAGACGAGGCCTGACTCCCCTGGGGAGACTCAGAAGCACCCCAAGATCCATGGAAACACTGGCGAGGAATCCTCAGGTTCCGGCCCCGACTCCACACAAGGTCTTAGGCCCCGGCATGGATGGGAGAGGAATCCCGAGATGGCCCCTGTCAACTCGCATGGGGACTGGCCTTTCCTGAGGCCACCAGAGCGGGGTCCCTGAAGTCCCCGTCTTAATTCGAGAAGACCTGCCGCAACTCGAGAAAATCCAGGAGGTTCTCCCCTCCAGGCGAGATGAGGCCCATTTCCGCTGAGGCGTCTCGAGGCTGCTCACACTTCACGTCTGGAACTTCGAAAGGGGTCCTTCACACCCTTGGTGCAAATCAAGAAGTTCCCCGACATACCCGTCTCCACTCGAGAGGAAACAGGAGGGTCCCGCCCACATCCAAAGGAGCCCCGTTTCCGCCTCGTAGCTCGAGATGAGGGATCCTTTCCCTGCTTTGTCGGGAAAGATTTCCCGGCGTTCCCATCGCATATTAAGATGAGGCCCTCTAAACAGGAACGGCGAGAGGAACTCCAGGGTCGTGCCACCATTCCACGAGTCCCCCAGATGTCTCAGTCCATTGCAGAGGAACCTCTTTTCCCTTCACCGGCTCGTCTTTCACGCCGAGGATCGACTCACACCAAGGTGGCACGTGGCACAGCCCTGTGGGGAAAGCCTCGTGGGAAAGCCTCGAGGGACAGCCTCGAGGGAAAGCCACAGATCCCTTGATCCACGTGACAGGAATTGTGACACTACTGCTGCAGCTCGGAAGGAAAGCGCACATCATGCCCCCACTCTAAACGAGACCTGACTCCCCTGGGGAGACTCAGAAGCACCCCAAGATCCATGGCAACACTGGGGAGGAATCCTCAAGTTCAGGGCCCGACTCCACACAAGGTCTTAGGCCCCGGCATGGACGGGAGAGGAAACCCGAGATGGCCCCTGGCAACTCGCATGGGGACTGGCCTTTCCTGAGGCCACCAGAGCGAGTCCCTGAGGTCCCCGTCGTAACTCGAGAAGACCTGCCGCAACTCGAGAAAATCCAGGAGGTTCTCCCCTCCAGGATAGATCAGGCCCATTTCCGCTGAGGCGTCTCGAGGCTGATCACACCTCACCTCTGGAACTTCGAAAGGGTCCTTCACACCCTTGGTGCAAATCAAGAAGTTCCCCGACATACCCGTCTCCACTCGAGAGGAAACACGAGGGTCCCGCCCACATCCAGAGGAGCCCCGTTTCCGCCTCGTAGCTTGAGATGAGGGATCCTTTCCCTGCTTCGTCGGGAAAGAGTTCCCGGCGTTCCCATCGCATCTCAAGAGGAGGCCCTCTCAACAGGAACGGCGAGAGGAACTCCAGGGTCGTGCCACCATTCCAAGAGTCCCCCAGATGTCTCAGTCCATTCCAGAGGAACCTCTTTTCCCTTCACCGGCTTGTCTTTCACGCCGAGGATCGATTCCCACCAAGGTGGCACGTGGCACAGCCCTGTGGGAAAGCCTCGTGGGAAAGCCTCGAGGGACAGCCTCGAGGGAAAGCCACAGATCCCTTTATCCACGTGACAGGAAGCGTGACACTACTGCTGCAGCTCGGGAGGTAAAGCGCACGTGCATGCCCCCACTCGAGACGAGGCCTGACTCCCCTGGGGAGACTCAGAAGCACCCCAAGATCCATGGCAACACTGGAGAGGAATCCTCAGGATCCGGCCCCGACTCCACACAAGGTCTTAGGCCCCGGCATGGACGGGAGAGGAATCCCGAGATGGCCCCTGGCAACTCGCATGGGGACTGGCCTTTCCTGAGGCCACCAGAGCGGGTCCCTGAGGTCCCCGTCGTAATTCGAGAGGACCTGCCGCAACTCGAGAAAATCCCGGAGGTTCTCCCCTCCAGGTGAGATGAGGCCCATTTCCGCTGAGGCGTCTCGGGGCTGCTCACACTTCACCTCTGGAACTTCGAAAGGGTCCTTCACACCCTTGGTGCAAATCAAGAAGTTCCCCGACATAACCGTCTCCACTCGAGAGGAAACAGGTGGGTCCCGCCCACATCCAAAGGAGCCCCGTTTCCGCCTCGTAGCTCGAGATGAGGGATCCTTTCCCTGCTTCGTCGGGAAAGAGTTCCCGGCGTTCCCGTCGCATCTCAAGAGGAGGCCTTCTCAAGAGGATCGACGAGAGGAACTCCAGGGTCGTGCCACCATTCCAAGAGTCCCCCAGATGTCTCAGTCCATTCCAGAGGAACCTCTTTTCCCTTCACCTGCTCGTCTTTCACGCCGAGGATCGACTCACACCAAGGTGGCACGTGGCACAGCCCTGGGGGAAAGCCTCGTGGGTAAGCCTCGAGGTACAGTCTCGAGGGAAAGCCACAGATACCTTAATCCACGTGACAGGAAGCGTGACACTACTGCTGCAGCTCGGGAGGAAAGCGCACGTGCATGCCCCCACTCTAGACGAGTCCCGACTCCCCTGGAGAGACTCAGAAGCACCCCAAGATCCAGGGCAACACTGGAGAGGAATCCGCAGGTTCCAGCCCCGACTCGACACAAGGTCTTAGGCCCCGGCATGGACGGGAGAGGAATCCCGAGATGGCCCCTGGCAACTCGCATGGGGACTGGCCTTTCCTGAGGCCACCAGTGCGGGTCCCTGAGGTCCACGTCGTAACTCGAGAAGACCTGCCGCAACTCGAGAAAATCCAGGAGGTTCTACCCTCCAGGCGAGGTGAGGCCCATTTCCGCTGAGGCGTCTCGAGGCTGATCACACCTCACCTCTGGAACTTCGAAAGGGTCCTTCACACCCTTGGTGCAAATCAAGAAGTTCCCCGACATACCCGTCTCCACTCGAGAGGAAACACGAGGGTCCCGCCACATCCAGAGGAGCCCCGTTTCCGCCTCGTAGCTCGAGATGAGGGATCCTTTCCCTGCTTCGTCGGGAAAGAGTTCCCGGCGTTCCCGTCGCATCTCAAGAGGAGGCCCTCTCAACAGAAACGGCGAGAGGAACTCCAGGGTTCGTGCCACCATTCCAAGAGTCCCCCAGATGTCTCAGTCCATTCCAGAGGAACCTCTTTTCCCTTCACCCGCACGTCTTTCATGCCGAGTATCGACTCACACCAAGGTGGCAGGTGGCACAGCCCTGTGGGAAAGACTCGTGGGAAAGACTCGAGGGACAGTCTCGAGGGAAAGCCACAGATCCCTTAATCCACGTGACAGGAAGCGTGACACTACTGCTGCAGCTCGGGAGGAAAGCGCACGTGCATGCCCCCACTCTAGACGAGTCCCGACTCCCCTGGAGAGACTCAGAAGCACCCCAAGATCCAGGGCAACACTGGAGAGGAATCCGCAGGTTCCAGCCCCGACTCGACACAAGGTCTTAGGCCCTGGCATGGACGGGAGACGAATCCCGAGATGGCCCCTGGCAACTCGCATGTGGACTGGCCTTACCTGAGGCCACAAGAGCGAGTCCCTGAGGTCCCCGTCGTAACTCGAGAAGACCTTCCGCAACTCGAGAAAATCCAGGAGGTTCTCCCCTCCAAGCGAGATGAGGCCCATTTCCGCTGAGGCGTCTCGAGGCTGATCACACCTCACCTCTGGAACTTCGAAAGGGTCCTTCACACCCTTCGTGCAAATCAAGAAGTTTTCCCGACATACCCGTCTCCACTCGAGAGGAAACACGAGGGTCCCGCCCACATCCAGAGGAGCCCCGTTTCCGCCTCGTAGCTCGAGATGAGGGATCCTTTCCCTGCTTCGTCGGGAAAGAGTTCCTGGCGTTCCCGTCGCATCTCAAGAGGAGGCCCTCTCAACAGGAACGGCGAGAGGAACTCCAGGGTCGTGCCACCATTCCAAGAGTCCCCCAGATGTCTCAGTCCATTCCAGAGGAACCTCTTTTCCCTTCACCGGCTCGTCTTTCACGCCGAGAATCGACTCACACGAAGGTGGCACGTGGCACAGCCCTGTGGGAAAGCCTCGTGGGGAAAGCCTCGAGTGACAGCCTCGAGGTAAAGCCACAGATCCCTTGATCCACGTGACAGGAAGCGTGACACTACTGCTGCAGCTCGGGAGGAAAGCGCACGTGCATGCCCGCACTCGAGACGAGGCCTGACTCCCCTGGGGAGACTCAGAAGCACCCCAAGATCCATGCCAACACAGGAGAGGAATCCTCAGGTTCCGGCCCCGACGCCACACAAGGTCTTAAGCCCCGACATGGACGGGAGAGGAATCCCGAGTTGGCCCCTGGCAACTCGCATGGGGACTGGCCTTTCCTGAGGGCACCAGAGCGGGTCCCTGATGTCCCCGTCGTAACTCGAGAAGACCTGCCGCAACTCGAGAAAATCCAGGAGGTTCTACCCTCCAGGCGAGATGAGGCCCATTTCCGCTGAGGCGTCTCGAGGCTGCTCACACCTCACCTCTGGAACTTCGAAAGGGTCATTCACACCCTTGGTGCAAATCAAGAAGTTCCCCGACATACCCGTCTCCACTCGAGGGGAAACACGAGGGTCCCGCCCACATCCAGAGGAGCCCCGTTTCCGCCTCGTAGCTCGAGATGAGGGATCCTTTCCCTGCTTCGTCGGGAAAGAGTTCCCGGCGTTCCCGTCGCAGTCAAGAGGACGCCCTCTCAACAGGAACGGAGAGAGGAACTCCAGGGTCGTGCCACCATTCCAAGAGTCCCCCAAATGTCTCAGTCCATTCCAGAGGAACCTCTTTTCCCTTCACCGGCTCGTCTTTCACGCCGAGGATCGACTCACACCAAGGTGGCACGTGGCACAGCCCTGTGGGAAAGCGTCGTGGGAAGCCTCGAGGGACAGCCTCGAGGGAAAGCCACAGATCCCTTGATCCACGTGAGATGAAGCGTGACACTACTGCTGCAGCTCGGGAGGAAAGCGCACGTCATGCCCCCACTTGAGACGAGGCCTGACTCCCCTGGGGAGACTCAGAAGCACCCCAAGATCCATGGAAACACTGGCGAGGAATCCTCAGGTTCCGGCCCCGACTCCACACAAGGTCTTAGGCCCCGGCATGGATGGGAGAGGAATCCCGAGATGGCCCCTGTCAACTCGCATGGGGACTGGCCTTTCCTGAGGCCACCAGAGCGGGTCCCTGAAGTCCCCGTCTTAATTCGAGAAGACCTGCCGCAACTCGAGAAAATCCAGGAGGTTCTCCCCTCCAGGCGAGATGAGGCCCATTTCCGCTGAGGCGTCTCGAGGCTGCTCACACTTCACGTCTGGAACTTCGAAAGGGTCCTTCACACCCTTGGTGCAAATCAAGAAGTTCCCCGACATACCCGTCTCCACTCGAGAGGAAACAGGAGGGTCCCGCCCACATCCAAAGGAGCCCCGTTTCCGCCTCGTAGCTCGAGATGAGGGATCCTTTCCCTGCTTTGTCGGGAAAGATTTCCCGGCGTTCCCATCGCATATTAAGATGAGGCCCTCTAAACAGGAACGGCGAGAGGAACTCCAGGGTCGTGCCACCATTCCACGAGTCCCCCAGATGTCTCAGTCCATTGCAGAGGAACCTCTTTTCCCTTCACCGGCTCGTCTTTCACGCCGAGGATCGACTCACACCAAGGTGGCACGTGGCACAGCCCTGTGGGAAAGCCTCGTGGGAAAGCCTCGAGGGACAGCCTCGAGGGAAAGCCACAGATCCCTTGATCCACGTGACAGGAATTGTGACACTACTGCTGCAGCTCGGAAGGAAAGCGCACATCATGCCCCCACTCTAAACGAGACCTGACTCCCCTGGGGAGACTCAGAAGCACCCCAAGATCCATGGCAACACTGGGGAGGAATCCTCAAGTTCAGGGCCCGACTCCACACAAGGTCTTAGGCCCCGGCATGGACGGGAGAGGAAACCCGAGATGGCCCCTGGCAACTCGCATGGGGACTGGCCTTTCCTGAGGCCACCAGAGCGAGTCCCTGAGGTCCCCGTCGTAACTCGAGAAGACCTGCCGCAACTCGAGAAAATCCAGGAGGTTCTCCCCTCCAGGATAGATCAGGCCCATTTCCGCTGAGGCGTCTCGAGGCTGATCACACCTCACCTCTGGAACTTCGAAAGGGTCCTTCACACCCTTGGTGCAAATCAAGAAGTTCCCCGACATACCCGTCTCCACTCGAGAGGAAACACGAGGGTCCCGCCCACATCCAGAGGAGCCCCGTTTCCGCCTCGTAGCTTGAGATGAGGGATCCTTTCCCTGCTTCGTCGGGAAAGAGTTCCCGGCGTTCCCATCGCATCTCAAGAGGAGGCCCTCTCAACAGGAACGGCGAGAGGAACTCCAGGGTCGTGCCACCATTCCAAGAGTCCCCCAGATGTCTCAGTCCATTCCAGAGGAACCTCTTTTCCCTTCACCGGCTTGTCTTTCACGCCGAGGATCGATTCCCACCAAGGTGGCACGTGGCACAGCCCTGTGGGAAAGCCTCGTGGGAAAGCCTCGAGGGACAGCCTCGAGGGAAAGCCACAGATCCCTTTATCCACGTGACAGGAAAGCGTGACACTACTGCTGCAGCTCGGGAGGTAAGCGCACGTGCATGCCCCCACTCGAGACGAGGCCTGACTCCCCTGGGGAGACTCAGAAGCACCCCAAGATCCATGGCAACACTGGAGAGGAATCCTCAGGATCCGGCCCCGACTCCACACAAGGTCTTAGGCCCCGGCATGGACGGGAGAGGAATCCCGAGATGGCCCCTGGCAACTCGCATGGGGACTGGCCTTTCCTGAGGCCACCAGAGCGGGTCCCTGAGGTCCCCGTCGTAATTCGAGAGGACCTGCCGCAACTCGAGAAAAATCCCGGAGGTTCTCCCCTCCAGGTGAGATGAGGCCCATTTCCGCTGAGGCGTCTCGGGGCTGCTCACACTTCACCTCTGGAACTTCGAAAGGGTCCTTCACACCCTTGGTGCAAATCAAGAAGTTCCCCGACATAACCGTCTCCACTCGAGAGGAAACAGGTGGGTCCCGCCCACATCCAAAGGAGCCCCGTTTCCGCCTCGTAGCTCGAGATGAGGGATCCTTTCCCTGCTTCGTCGGGAAAGAGTTCCCGGCGTTCCCGTCGCATCTCAAGAGGAGGCCTTCTCAAGAGGATCGACGAGAGGAACTCCAGGGTCGTGCCACCATTCCAAGAGTCCCCCAGATGTCTCAGTCCATTCCAGAGGAACCTCTTTTCCCTTCACCTGCTCGTCTTTCACGCCGAGGATCGACTCACACCAAGGTGGCACGTGGCACAGCCCTGGGGGAAAGCCTCGTGGGTAAGCCTCGAGGTACAGTCTCGAGGGAAAGCCACAGATACCTTAATCCACGTGACAGGAAGCGTGACACTACTGCTGCAGCTCGGGAGGAAAGCGCACGTGCATGCCCCCACTCTAGACGAGTCCCGACTCCCCTGGAGAGACTCAGAAGCACCCCAAGATCCAGGGCAACACTGGAGAGGAATCCGCAGGTTCCAGCCCCGACTCGACACAAGGTCTTAGGCCCCGGCATGGACGGGAGAGGAATCCCGAGATGGCCCCTGGCAACTCGCATGGGGACTGGCCTTTCCTGAGGCCACCAGTGCGGGTCCCTGAGGTCCACGTCGTAACTCGAGAAGACCTGCCGCAACTCGAGAAAATCCAGGAGGTTCTACCCTCCAGGCGAGGTGAGGCCCATTTCCGCTGAGGCGTCTCGAGGCTGATCACACCTCACCTCTGGAACTTCGAAAGGGTCCTTCACACCCTTGGTGCAAATCAAGAAGTTCCCCGACATACCCGTCTCCACTCGAGAGGAAACACGAGGGTCCCGCCCACATCCAGAGGAGCCCCGTTTCCGCCTCGTAGCTCGAGATGAGGGATCCTTTCCCTGCTTCGTCGGGAAAGAGTTCCCGGCGTTCCCGTCGCATCTCAAGAGGAGGCCCTCTCAACAGAAACGGCGAGAGGAACTCCAGGGTCGTGCCACCATTCCAAGAGTCCCCCAGATGTCTCAGTCCATTCCAGAGGAACCTCTTTTCCCTTCACCCGCACGTCTTTCATGCCGAGTATCGACTCACACCAAGGTGGCAGGTGGCACAGCCCTGTGGGAAAGACTCGTGGGAAAGACTCGAGGGACAGTCTCGAGGGAAAGCCACAGATCCCTTAATCCACGTGACAGGAAGCGTGACACTACTGCTGCAGCTCGGGAGGAAAGCGCACGTGCATGCCCCCACTCTAGACGAGTCCCGACTCCCCTGGAGAGACTCAGAAGCACCCCAAGATCCAGGGCAACACTGGAGAGGAATCCGCAGGTTCCAGCCCCGACTCGACACAAGGTCTTAGGCCCTGGCATGGACGGGAGACGAATCCCGAGATGGCCCCTGGCAACTCGCATGTGGACTGGCCTTACCTGAGGCCACAAGAGCGAGTCCCTGAGGTCCCCGTCGTAACTCGAGAAGACCTTCCGCAACTCGAGAAAATCCAGGAGGTTCTCCCCTCCAAGCGAGATGAGGCCCATTTCCGCTGAGGCGTCTCGAGGCTGATCACACCTCACCTCTGGAACTTCGAAAGGGTCCTTCACACCCTTCGTGCAAATCAAGAAGTTTCCCGACATACCCGTCTCCACTCGAGAGGAAACACGAGGGTCCCGCCCACATCCAGAGGAGCCCCGTTTCCGCCTCGTAGCTCGAGATGAGGGATCCTTTCCCTGCTTCGTCGGGAAAGAGTTCCTGGCGTTCCCGTCGCATCTCAAGAGGAGGCCCTCTCAACAGGAACGGCGAGAGGAACTCCAGGGTCGTGCCACCATTCCAAGAGTCCCCCAGATGTCTCAGTCCATTCCAGAGGAACCTCTTTTCCCTTCACCGGCTCGTCTTTCACGCCGAGAATCGACTCACACGAAGGTGGCACGTGGCACAGCCCTGTGGGAAAGCCTCGTGGGAAAGCCTCGAGTGACAGCCTCGAGGTAAAGCCACAGATCCCTTGATCCACGTGACAGGAAGCGTGACACTACTGCTGCAGCTCGGGAGGAAAGCGCACGTGCATGCCCGCACTCGAGACGAGGCCTGACTCCCCTGGGGAGACTCAGAAGCACCCCAAGATCCATGCCAACACAGGAGAGGAATCCTCAGGTTCCGGCCCCGACGCCACACAAGGTCTTAAGCCCCGACATGGACGGGAGAGGAATCCCGAGATGGCCCCTGGCAACTCGCATGGGGACTGGCCTTTCCTGAGGGCACCAGAGCGGGTCCCTGATGTCCCCGTCGTAACTCGAGAAGACCTGCCGCAACTCGAGAAAATCCAGGAGGTTCTACCCTCCAGGCGAGATGAGGCCCATTTCCGCTGAGGCGTCTCGAGGCTGCTCACACCTCACCTCTGGAACTTCGAAAGGGTCATTCACACCCTTGGTGCAAATCAAGAAGTTCCCCGACATACCCGTCTCCACTCGAGGGGAAACACGAGGGTCCCGCCCACATCCAGAGGAGCCCCGTTTCCGCCTCGTAGCTCGAGATGAGGGATCCTTTCCCTGCTTCGTCGGGAAAGAGTTCCCGGCGTTCCCATCGCATATCAAGAGGAGGCCCTCTCAACAGGAACGGCGAGAGGAACTCCAGGGTCGTGCCACCATTCCACGAGTCCCCCAGATGTCTCAGTCCATTCCAGAGGAACCTCTTTCCCTTCACCGGCTCGACTTTCACACCGAGGATCGACTCACACCAAGGTGGAACGTGGCACAGCCCTGTGGGAAAGCCTCGTGGGAAAGCCTCGAGGGACAGCCTCGAGGGAAAGCCACAGATCCCTTGATCCACGTGACAGGAAGCGTGACACTACTGCTGCAGCTCGGGAGGAAAGCGCACGTGCATGCCCCCACTCTAGACGAGGCCTGACTCCCATGGGGAGACTCAGAAGCAACCCAAGATCCATGGCAACACTGGGGAGGAATCCTCAGCTTCCGGCCCCGACTCCACACAAGGTCTTAGGCCCCGGCATGGACGGGAGAGGAATCCCGAGATGGCCCCTGGCAACTCGCATGGGGACTGGCCTTTCCTGAGGCCACCAGTGCGGGTCCCTGAGGTCCACGTCGTAACTCGAGAAGACCTGCCGCAACTCGAGAAAATCCAGGAGGTTCTACCCTCCAGGCGAGGTGAGGCCCATTTCCGCTGAGGCGTCTCGAGGCTGATCACACCTCACCTCTGGAACTTCGAAAGGGTCCTTCACACCCTTGGTGCAAATCAAGAAGTTCCCCGACATACCCGTCTCCACTCGAGAGGAAACACGAGGGTCCCGCCCACATCCAGAGGAGCCCCGTTTCCGCCTCGTAGCTCGAGATGAGGGATCCTTTCCCTGCTTCGTCGGGAAAGAGTTCCCGGCGTTCCCGTCGCATCTCAAGAGGAGGCCCTCTCAACAGAAACGGCGAGAGGAACTCCAGGGTCGTGCCACCATTCCAAGAGTCCCCCAGATGTCTCAGTCCATTCCAGAGGAACCTCTTTTCCCTTCACCGGCTCGTCTTTCACGCCGAGAATCGACTCACACGAAGGTGGCACGTGGCACAGCCCTGTGGGAAAGCCTCGTGGGAAAGCCTCGAGTGACAGCCTCGAGGTAAAGCCACAGATCCCTTGATCCACGTGACAGGAAGCGTGACACTACTGCTGCAGCTCGGGAGGAAAGCGCACGTGCATGCCCCCACTCGAGACGAGGCCTGACTCCCCTGGGGAGACTCAGAAGCACCCCAAGATCCATGGCAACACTGGAGAGGAATTCTCAGGTTCCGGCCCCGACGCCACACAAGGTCTTAGGCCCCGGCATGGACGGGAGAGGAATCCCGAGATGGCCCCTGGCAACTCGCATGGGGACTGGCCTTTCCTGAGGGCACCAGAGCGGGTCCCTGATGTCCCCGTCGTAACTCGAGAAGACCTGCCGCAACTCGAGAAAATCCAGGAGGTTCTACCCTCCAGGCGAGATGAGGCCCATTTCCGCTGAGGCATCTCGAGGCTGCTCACACCTCACCTCTGGAACTTCGAAAGGGTCCTTCACACCCTTGGTGCAAATCAAGAAGTTCCCCGACATACCCGTCTCCACTCGAGGGGAAACACGAGGGTCCCGCCCACATCCAGAGGAGACCCGTTTCCGCCTCGTAGCTCGAGATGAGGGATCCTTTCCCTGCTTCGTCGGGAAAGAGTTCCCGGCGTTCCCATCGCATATCAAGAGGAGGCCCTCTCAACAGGAACGGCGAGAGGAACTCCAGGGTCGTGCCACCATTCCACGAGTCCCCCAGATGTCTCAGTCCATTCCAGAGCAACCTCTTTCCCTTCACCGGCTCGTCTTTCACACCGAGGATCGACTCACACCAAGGTGGAACGTGGCACAGCCCTGTGGGAAAGCCTCGTGGGAAAGCCTCGAGGGACAGCCTCGAGGGAAAGCCACAGATCCCTTGATCCACGTGACAGGAAGCGTGACACTACTGCTGCAGCTCGGGAAGAAAGCGCACGTGCATGCCCCCACTCTAGACGAGGCCTGACTCCCATGGGGAGACTCAGAAGCAACCCAAGATCCATGGCAACACTGGGGAGGAATCCTCAGGTTCCGGCCCCGACTCCACACAAGGTCTTAGGCCCCGGCATGGACGGGAGAGGAATCCCGAGATGGCCCCTGGCAACTCGCATGGGGACTGGCCTTTCCTGAGGCCACCAGTGCGGGTCCCTGAGGTCCACGTCGTAACTCGAGAAGACCTGCCGCAACTCGAGAAAATCCAGGAGGTTCTCCCCTCCAGGCGAGGTGAGGCCCATTTCCGCTGAGGCGTCTCGAGGCTGATCACACCTCACCTCTGGAACTTCGAAAGGGTCCTTCACACCCTTGGTGCAAATCAAGAAGTTCCCCGACATACCCGTCTCCACTCGAGAGGAAACACGAGGGTCCCGCCCACATCCAGAGGAGCCCCGTTTCCGCCTCGTAGCTCGAGATGAGGGATCCTTTCCCTGCTTCGTAGGGAAAGAGTTCCCGGCGTTCCCGTCGCATCTCAAGAGGAGGCCCTCTCAACAGAAACGGCGAGAGGAACTCCAGGGTCGTGCCACCATTCCAAGAGTCCCCCAGATGTCTCAGGCCATTCCAGAGGAACCTCTTTTCCCTTCACCCGCTCGTCTTTCACGCCGAGTATCGACTCACACCAAGGTGGCACGTGGCACAGCCCTGTGGGAAAGACTCGTGGGAAAGACTCGAGGGACAGTCTCGAGGGAAAGCCACAGATCCCTTAATCCACGTGACAGGAAGCGTGACACTACTGCTGCAGCTCGGGAGGAAAGCGCACGTGCATGCCCCCACTCTAGACGAGTCCCGACTCCCCTGGAGAGACTCAGAAGCACCCCAAGATCCAGGGCAACACTGGAGAGGAATCCGCAGGTTCCAGCCCCAACTCGACACAAGGTCTTAGGCCCTGGCATGGACGGGAGACGAATCCCGAGATGGCCCCTGGCAACTCGCATGTGGACTGGCCTTACCTGAGGCCACAAGAGCGAGTCCCTGAGGTCCCCGTCGTAACTCGAGAAGACCTTCCGCAACTCGAGAAAATCCAGGAGGTTCTCCCCTCCAAGCGAGATGAGGCCCATTTCCGCTGAGGCGTCTCGAGGCTGATCACACCTCACCTCTGGAACTTCGAAAGGGTCCTTCACACCCTTCGTGCAAATCAAGAAGTTTCCCGACATACCCGTCTCCACTCGAGAGGAAACACGAGGGTCCCGCCCACATCCAGAGGAGCCCCGTTTCCGCCTCATAGCTCGAGATGAGGGATCCTTTCCCTGCTTCGTCGGGAAAGAGTTCCTGGCGTTCCCGTCGCATCTCAAGAGGAGGCCCTCTCAACAGGAACGGCGAGAGGAACTCCAGGGTCGTGCCACCATTCCAAGAGTCCCCCAGATGTCTCAGTCCATTCCAGAGGAACCTCTTTTCCCTTCACCGGCTCGTCTTTCACGCCGAGAATCGACTCACACGAAGGTGGCACGTGGCACAGCCCTGTGGGAAAGCCTCGTGGGAAAGCCTCGAGTGACAGCCTCGAGGTAAAGCCACAGATCCCTTGATCCACGTGACAGGAAGCGTGACACTACTGCTGCAGCTCGGGAGGAAAGCGCACGTGCATGCCCCCACTCGAGACGAGGCCTGACTCCCCTGGGGAGACTCAGAAGCACCCCAAGATCCATGGCAACACTGGAGAGGAATCCTCAGGTTCCGGCCCCGACGCCACACAAGGTCTTAGGCCCCGGCATGGACGGGAGAGGAATCCCGAGATGGCCCCTGGCAACTCGCATGGGGACTGGCCTTTCCTGAGGGCACCAGAGCGGGTCCCTGATGTCCCCGTCGTAACTCGAGAAGACCTGCCGCAACTCGAGAAAATCCAGGAGGTTCTACCCTCCAGGCGAGATGAGGCCCATTTCCGCTGAGGCGTCTCGAGGCTGCTCACACTTCACCTCTGGAACTTCGAAAGGGTCCTTCACACCCTTGGTGCAAATCAAGACGTTCCCCGACATACCCGTCTCCACTCGAGAGGAAACAGGAGGGTCCCGCCCACATCCAAAGGAGCACCGTTTCCGCCTCGTAGCTCGAGATGAGGGATCCTTTCCCTGCTTCGTCGGGAAAGAGTTCCCGGCGTTCCCGTCGCATCTCAAGAGGAGGCCCTCTCAAGAGGATCGACGAGAGGAACTCCAGGGTCGTGCCACCATTCCAAGAGTCCCCCAGATGTCTCAGTCCATTCCAGAGGAACCTCTTTTCCCTTCACCGGCTCGTCTTTCACGCCGAGGATCGACTCACACCAAGGTGGCACGTGGCACAGCCCTGGGGGAAAGCCTCGTGGGTAAGGCTCGAGGGACAGCCTCGAAGGAAAGCCACAGATCCCTTGATCCATGTGACAGGAAGCGTGACACTACTGCTGCAGCTCGGGAGGAAAGCGCACGTGCATGCCCCCACACGAGACGAGGCCTGACTCCCCTGGGGAGACTCAGAAGCACCCCAAGATCCATGGCAACACTGGAGAGGAATCCTCAAGTTCCGGCCCCGACTCCACACAAGGTCTTAGGCCCCGGCATGGACGGGAGAGGAATCCCGAGATGGCCCCTGGCAACTCGCATGGGGACTGGCCTTTCCTGAGGCCACCAGAGAGGGTCCCTGATGTCCCCGTCGTAACTCGAGAAGACATGCCGCAACTCGAGAAAATCCAGGAGGTTCTACCCTCCAGGCGAGATGAGGCCCATTTCCGCTGAGGCGTCTCGAGGCTGCTCACACCTCACCTCTGGAACTTCGAAAGGGTCCTTCACACCCTTGGTGCAAATCAAGAAGTTCCCCGACATACCCGTCTCCACTCGAGAGGAAACAGCTGGGTCCCGCCCACATCCAAAGGAGCCCCGTTTCCGCCTCGTAGCTCGAGATGAGGGATCCTTTCCCTGCTTCGTCGGGAAAGAGTTCCCGGCGTTCCCGTCGCATCTCAAGAGGAGGCCCTCTCAACAGAAACGGCGAGAGGAACTCCAGGGTCGTGCCACCATTCCAAGAGTCCCCCAGATGTCTCAGTCCATTCCAGAGGAACCTCTTTTCCCTTCACCGGCTCGTCTTTCACGCCGAGGATCGACTCACACCAAGGTGGCACGTGGCACAGCCCTGTGGGAAAGACTCGTGGGAAAGACTCGAGGGACAGTCTCGAGGGAAAGCCACAGATCCCTTAATCCACGTGACAGGAAGCGTGACACTACTGCTGCAGCTCGGGAGGAAAGCGCACGTGCATGCCCCCACTCTAGACGAGTCCCGACTCCCCTGGAGAGACTCAGAAGCACCCCAAGATCCAGGGCAACACTGGAGAGGAATCCGCAGGTTCCAGCCCCGACTCGACACAAGGTCTTAGGCCCTGGCATGGACGGGAGACGAATCCCGAGATGGCCCCTGGCAACTCGCATGTGGACTGGCCTTACCTGAGGCCACAAGAGCGAGTCCCTGAGGTCCCCGTCGTAACTCGAGAAGACCTTCCGCAACTCGAGAAAATCCAGGAGGTTCTCCCCTCCAAGCGAGATGAGGCCCATTTCCGCTGAGGCGTCTCGAGGCTGATCACACCTCACCTCTGGAACTTCGAAAGGGTCCTTCACACCCTTCGTGCAAATCAAGAAGTTTCCCGACATACCCGTCTCCACTCGAGAGGAAACACGAGGGTCCCGCCCACATCCAGAGGAGCCCCGTTTCCGCCTCGTAGCTCGAGATGAGGGATCCTTTCCCTGCTTCGTCGGGAAAGAGTTCCTGGCGTTCCCGTCGCATCTCAAGAGGAGGCCCTCTCAACAGGAACGGCGAGAGGAACTCCAGGGTCGTGCCACCATTCCAAGAGTCCCCCAGATGTCTCAGTCCATTCCAGAGGAACCTCTTTTCCCTTCACCGGCTCGTCTTTCACGCCGAGGATCGACTCACACCAAGGTGGCACGTGGCACAGCCCTGTGGGAAAGCCTCGTGGGAAAGCCTCGAGGGACAGCCTCGAGGGAAAGCCACAGATCCCTTGATCCACGTGACAGGAAGCGTGACACTACTGCTGCAGCTCGGGAGGAAAGCGCACATCATGCCCCCACTCTAGACGAGACCTGACTCCCCTGGGGAGACTCAGAAGCACCCCAAGATCCATGGCAACACTGGAGAGGAATCCTCAGGTTCCGGCCCCGACGCCACACAAGGTCTTAGGCCCCGGCATGGACGGGAGAGGAATCCCGAGATGGCCCCTGGCAACTCGCATGGGGACTGGCCTTTCCTGAGGGCACCAGAGCGGGTCCCTGATGTCCCCGTCGTAACTCGAGAAGACCTGCCGCAACTCGAGAAAATCCAGGAGGTTCTACCCTCCAGGCGAGATGAGGCCCATTTCCGCTGAGGCGTCTCGAGGCTGCTCACACCTCACCTCTGGAACTTCGAAAGGGTCCTTCACACCCTTGGTGCAAATCAAGAAGTTCCCCGACATACCCGTCTCCACTCGAGGGGAAACACGAGGGTCCCGCCCACATCCAGAGGAGCCCCGTTTCCGCCTCGTAGCTCGAGATGAGGGATCCTTTCCCTGCTTCGTCGGGAAAGAGTTCCCGGCGTTCCCATCGCATATCAAGAGGAGGCCCTCTCAACAGGAACGGCGAGAGGAACTCCAGGGTCGTGCCACCATTCCACGAGTCCTCCAGATGTCTCAGTCCATTCCAGAGGAACCTCTTTCCCTTCACCGGCTCGTCTTTCACACCGAGGATCGACTCACACCAAGGTGGAACGTGGCACAGCCCTGTGGGAAAGCCTCGTGGGAAAGCCTCGAGGGACAGCCTCGAGGGAAAGCCACAGATCCCTTGATCCACGTGACAGGAAGCGTGACACTACTGCTGCAGCTCGGGAGGAAAGCGCACGTGCATGCCCCCACTCTAGACGAGGCCTGACTCCCATGGGGAGACTCAGAAGCAACCCAAGATCCATGGCAACACTGGGGAGGAATCCTCAGGTTCCGGCCCCGACTCCACACAAGGTCTTAGGCCCCGGCATGGACGGGAGAGGAATCCCGAGATGGCCCCCGGCAACTCGCATGGGGACTGGCCTTTCCTGAGGCCACCAGTGCGGGTCCCTGAGGTCCACGTCGTAACTCGAGAAGACCTGCCGCAACTCGAGAAAATCCAGGAGGTTCTACCCTCCAGGCGAGGTGAGGCCCATTTCCGCTGAGGCGTCTCGAGGCTGATCACACCTCACCTCTGGAACTTCGAAAGGGTCCTTCACACCCTTGGTGCAAATCAAGAAGTTCCCCGACATACCCGTCTCCACTCGAGAGGAAACACGAGGGTCCCGCCCACATCCAGAGGAGCCCCGTTTCCGCCTCGTAGCTCGAGATGAGGGATCCTTTCCCTGCTTCGTCGGGAAAGAGTTCCCGGCGTTCCCGTCGCATCTCAAGAGGAGGCCCTCTCAACAGAAACGGCGAGAGGAACTCCAGGGTCGTGCCACCATTCCAAGAGTCCCCCAGATGTCTCAGTCCATTCCAGAGGAACCTCTTTTCCCTTCACCCGCTCGTCTTTCACGCCGAGTATCGACTCACACCAAGGTGGCACGTGGCACAGCCCTGTGGGAAAGACTCGTGGGAAAGACTCGAGGGACAGTCTCGAGGGAAAGCCACAGATCCCTTAATCCACGTGACAGGAAGCGTGACACTACTGCTGCAGCTCGGGAGGAAAGCGCACGTGCATGCCCCCACTCTAGACGAGTCCCGACTCCCCTGGAGAGACTCAGAAGCACCCCAAGATCCAGGGCAACACTGGAGAGGAATCCGCAGGTTCCAGCCCCGACTCGACACAAGGTCTTAGGCCCTGGCATGGACGGGAGACGAATCCCGAGACGGCCCCTGGCAACTCGCATGTGGACTGGCCTTACCTGAGGCCACAAGAGCGAGTCCCTGAGGTCCCCGTCGTAACTCGAGAAGACCTTCCGCAACTCGAGAAAATCCAGGAGGTTCTCCCCTCCAAGCGAGATGAGGCCCATTTCCGCTGAGGCGTCTCGAGGCTGATCACACCTCACCTCTGGAACTTCGAAAGGGTCCTTCACACCCTTCGTGCAAATCAAGAAGTTTCCCGACATACCCGTCTCCACTCGAGAGGAAACACGAGGGTCCCGCCCACATCCAGAGGAGCCCCGTTTCCGCCTCGTAGCTCGAGATGAGGGATCCTTTCCCTGCTTCGTCGGGAAAGAGTTCCTGGCGTTCCCGTCGCATCTCAAGAGGAGGCCCTCTCAACAGGAACGGCGAGAGGAACTCCAGGGTCGTGTCACCATTCCAAGAGTCCCCCAGATGTCTCAGTCCATTCCAGAGGAACCTCTTTTCCCTTCACCGGCTCGTCTTTCACGCCGAGAA
Source organism: Budorcas taxicolor (assembly GCF_023091745.1). Classification (NCBI taxonomy): domain Eukaryota; kingdom Metazoa; phylum Chordata; class Mammalia; order Artiodactyla; family Bovidae; genus Budorcas; species Budorcas taxicolor. The sequence goes on from NW_026291491.1 coordinate 52,094, forward strand.
TCGACTCACACGAAGGTGGCACGTGGCACAGCCCTGTGGGAAAGCCTCGTGGGAAAGCCTCGAGTGACAGCCTCGAGGTAAAGACACAGATCCCTTGATCCACGTGACAGGAAGCGTGACACTACTGCTGCAGCTCGGGAGGAAAGCGCACGTGCATGCCCCCACTCGAGACGAGGCCTGACTCCCCTGGGGAGACTCAGAAGCACCCCAAGATCCATGGCAACACTGGAGAGGAATCCTCAGGTTCCGGCCCCGACGCCACACAAGGTCTTAGGCCCCGGCATGGACGGGAGAGGAATCCCGAGATGGCCCCTGGCAACTCGCATGGGGACTGGCCTTTCCTGAGGGCACCAGAGCGGGTCACTGATGTCCCCGTCGTAACTCGAGAAGACCTGCCGCAACTCGAGAAAATCCAGGAGGTTCTACCCTCCAGGCGAGATGAGGCCCATTTCCGCTGAGGCGTCTCGAGGCTGCTCACACCTCACCTCTGGAACTTCGAAAGGGTCCTTCACACCCTTGGTGCAAATCAAGAAGTTCCCCGACATACCCGTCTCCACTCGAGGGGAAACACGAGGGTCCCGCCCACATCCAGAGGAGCCCCGTTTCCGCCTCGTAGCTCGAGATGAGGGATCCTTTCCCTGCTTCGTCGGGAAAGAGTTCCCGGCGTTCCCATCGCATATCAAGAGGAGGCCCTCTCAACAGGAACGGCGAGAGGAACTCCAGGGTCGTGCCACCATTCCACGAGTCCCCCAGATGTCTCAGTCCATTCCAGAGGAACCTCTTTCCCTTCACCGGCTCGTCTTTCACACCGAGGATCGACTCACACCAAGGTGGAACGTGGCACAGCCCTGTGGGAAAGCCTCGTGGGAAAGCCTCGAGGGACAGCCTCGAGGGAAAGCCACAGATCCCTTGATCCACGTGACAGGAAGCGTGACACTACTGCTGCAGCTCGGGAGGAAAGGGCACGTGCATGCCCCCACTCTAGACGAGGCCTGACTCCCATGGGGAGACTCAGAAGCAACCCAAGATCCATGGCAACACTGGGGAGGAATCCTCAGGTTCCGGCCCCGACTCCACACAAGGTCTTAGGCCCCGGCATGGACGGGAGAGGAATCCCGAGATGGCCCCTGGCAACTCGCATGGGGACTGGCCTTTCCTGAGGCCACCAGTGCGGGTCCCTGAGGTCCACGTCGTAACTCGAGAAGACCTGCCGCAACTCGAGAAAATCCAGGAGGTTCTACCCTCCAGGCGAGGTGAGGCCCATTTCCGCTGAGGCGTCTCGAGGCTGATCACACCTCACCTCTGGAACTTCGAAAGGGTCCTTCACACCCTTGGTGCAAATCAAGAAGTTCCCCGACATACCCGTCTCCACTCGAGAGGAAACACGAGGGTCCCGCCCACATCCAGAGGAGCCCCGTTTCCGCCTCGTAGCTCGAGATGAGGGATCCTTTCCCTGCTTCGTCGGGAAAGAGTTCCCGGCGTTCCCGTCGCATCTCAAGAGGAGGCCCTCTCAACAGAAACGGCGAGAGGAACTCCAGGGTCGTGCCACCATTCCAAGAGTCCCCCAGATGTCTCAGTCCATTCCAGAGGAACCTCTTTTCCCTTCACCCGCTCGTCTTTCACGCCGAGTATCGACTCACACCAAGGTGGCACGTGGCACAGCCCTGTGGGAAAGACTCGTGGGAAAGACTCGAGGGACAGTCTCGAGGGAAAGCCACAGATCCCTTAATCCACGTGACAGGAAGCGTGACACTACTGCTGCAGCTCGGGAGGAAAGCGCACGTGCATGCCCCCACTCTAGACGAGTCCCGACTCCCCTGGAGAGACTCAGAAGCACCCCAAGATCCAGGGCAACACTGGAGAGGAATCCGCAGGTTCCAGCCCCGACTCGACACAAGGTCTTAGGCCCTGGCATGGACGGGAGACGAATCCCGAGATGGCCCCTGGCAACTCGCATGTGGACTGGCCTTACCTGAGGCCACAAGAGCGAGTCCCTGAGGTCCCCGTCGTAACTCGAGAAGACCTTCCGCAACTCGAGAAAATCCAGGAGGTTCTCCCCTCCAAGCGAGATGAGGCCCATTTCCGCTGAGGCGTCTCGAGGCTGATCACACCTCACCTCTGGAACTTCGAAAGGGTCCTTCACACCCTTCGTGCAAATCAAGAAGTTTCCCGACATACCCGTCTCCACTCGAGAGGAAACACGAGGGTCCCGCCCACATCCAGAGGAGCCCCGTTTCCGCCTCGTAGCTCGAGATGAGGGATCCTTTCCCTGCTTCGTCGGGAAAGAGTTCCTGGCGTTCCCGTCGCATCTCAAGAGGAGGCCCTCTCAACAGGAACGGCGAGAGGAACTCCAGGGTCGTGCCACCATTCCAAGAGTCCCCCAGATGTCTCAGTCCATTCCAGAGGAACCTCTTTTCCCTTCACCGGCTCGTCTTTCACGCCGAGAATCGACTCACACGAAGGTGGCACGTGGCACAGCCCTGTGGGAAAGCCTCGTGGGAAAGCCTCGAGGGACAGCCTCGAGGTAAAGCCACAGATCCCTTGATCCACGTGACAGGAAGCGTGACACTACTGCTGCAGCTCGGGAGGAAAGCGCACGTGCATGCCCCCACTCGAGACGAGGCCTGACTCCCCTGGGGAGACTCAGAAGCACCCCAAGATCCATGGCAACACTGGAGAGGAATCCTCAGGTTCCGGCCCCGACGCCACACAAGGTCTTAGGCCCCGGCATGGACGGGAGAGGAATCCCGAGATGGCCCCTGGCAACTCGCATGGGGACTGGCCTTTCCTGAGGGCACCAGAGCGGGTCCCTGATGTCCCCGTCGTAACTCGAGAAGACCTGCCGCAACTCGAGAAAATCCAGGAGGTTCTACCCTCCAGGCGAGATGAGGCCCATTTCCGCTGAGGCGTCTCGAGGCTGCTCACACCTCACCTCTGGAACTTCGAAAGGGTCCTTCACACCCTTGGTGCAAATCAAGAAGTTCCCCGACATACCCGTCTCCACTCGAGGGGAAACACGAGGGTCCCGCCCACATCCAGAGGAGCCCCGTTTCCGCCTCGTAGCTCGAGATGAGGGATCCTTTCCCTGCTTCGTCGGGAAAGAGTTCCCGGCGTTCCCATCGCATATCAAGAGGAGGCCCTCTCAACAGGAACGGCGAGAGGAACTCCAGGGTCGTGCCACCATTCCACGAGTCCCCCAGATGTCTCAGTCCATTCCAGAGGAACCTCTTTCCCTTCACCGGCTCGTCTTTCACACCGAGGATCGACTCACACCAAGGTGGAACGTGGCACAGCCCTGTGGGAAAGCCTCGTGGGAAAGCCTCGAGGGACAGCCTCGAGGGAAAGCCACAGATCCCTTGATGCACGTGACAGGAAGCGTGACACTACTGCTGCAGCTCGGGAGGAAAGCGCACGTGCATGCCCCCACTCTAGACGAGGCCTGACTCCCATGGGGAGACTCAGAAGCAACCCAAGATCCATGGCAACACTGGGGAGGAATCCTCAGGTTCCGGCCCCGACTCCACACAAGGTCTTAGGCCCCGGCATGGACGGGAGAGGAATCCCGAGATGGCCCCTGGCAACTCGCATGGGGACTGGCCTTTCCTGAGGCCACCAGTGCGGGTCCCTGAGGTCCACGTCGTAACTCGAGAAGACCTGCCGCAACTCGAGAAAATCCAGGAGGTTCTACCCTCCAGGCGAGGTGAGGCCCATTTCCGCTGAGGCGTCTCGAGGCTGATCACACCTCACCTCTGGAACTTCGAAAGGGTCCTTCACACCCTTGGTGCAAATCAAGAAGTTCCCCGACATACCCGTCTCCACTCGAGAGGAAACACGAGGGTCCCGCCCACATCCAGAGGAGCCCCGTTTCCGCCTCGTAGCTCGAGATGAGGGATCCTTTCCCTGCTTCGTCGGGAAAGAGTTCCCGGCGTTCCCGTCGCATCTCAAGAGGAGGCCCTCTCAACAGAAACGGCGAGAGGAACTCCAGGGTCGTGCCACCATTCCAAGAGTCCCCCAGATGTCTCAGTCCATTCCAGAGGAACCTCTTTTCCCTTCACCCGCTCGTCTTTCACGCCGAGTATCGACTCACACCAAGGTGGCACGTGGCACAGCCCTGTGGGAAAGACTCGTGGGAAAGACTCGAGGGACAGTCTCGAGGGAAAGCCACAGATCCCTTAATCCACGTGACAGGAAGCGTGACACTACTGCTGCAGCTCGGGAGGAAAGCGCACGTGCATGCCCCCACTCTAGACGAGTCCCGACTCCCCTGGAGAGACTCAGAAGCACCCCAAGATCCAGGGCAACACTGGAGAGGAATCCGCAGGTTCCAGCCCCGACTCGACACAAGGTCTTAGGCCCTGGCATGGACGGGAGACGAATCCCGAGATGGCCCCTGGCAACTCGCATGTCGACTGGCCTTACCTGAGGCCACAAGAGCGAGTCCCTGAGGTCCCCGTCGTAACTCGAGAAGACCTTCCGCAACTCGAGAAAATCCAGGAGGTTCTCCCCTCCAAGCGAGATGAGGCCCATTTCCGCTGAGGCGTCTCGAGGCTGATCACACCTCACCTCTGGAACTTCGAAAGGGTCCTTCACACCCTTCGTGCAAATCAAGAAGTTTCCCGACATACCCGTCTCCACTCGAGAGGAAACACGAGGGTCCCGCCCACATCCAGAGGAGCCCCGTTTCCGCCTCGTAGCTCGAGATGAGGGATCCTTTCCCTGCTTCGTCGGGAAAGAGTTCCTGGCGTTCCCGTCGCATCTCAAGAGGAGGCCCTCTCAACAGGAACGGCGAGAGGAACTCCAGGGTCGTGCCACCATTCCAAGAGTCCCCCAGATGTCTCAGTCCATTCCAGAGGAACCTCTTTTCCCTTCACCGGCTCGTCTTTCACGCCGAGAATCGACTCACACGAAGGTGGCACGTGGCACAGCCCTGTGGGAAAGCCTCGTGGGAAAGCCTCGAGTGACAGCCTCGAGGTAAAGACACAGATCCCTTGATCCACGTGACAGGAAGCGTGACACTACTGCTGCAGCTCGGGAGGAAAGCGCACGTGCATGCCCCCACTCGAGACGAGGCCTGACTCCCCTGGGGAGACTCAGAAGCACCCCAAGATCCATGGCAACACTGGAGAGGAATCCTCAGGTTCCGGCCCCGACGCCACACAAGGTCTTAGGCCCCGGCATGGACGGGAGAGGAATCCCGAGATGGCCCCTGGCAACTCGCATGGGGACTGGCCTTTCCTGAGGGCACCAGAGCGGGTCCCTGATGTCCCCGTCGTAACTCGAGAAGACCTGCCGCAACTCGAGAAAATCCAGGAGGTTCTACCCTCCAGGCGAGATGAGGCCCATTTCCGCTGAGGCGTCTCGAGGCTGCTCACACCTCACCTCTGGAACTTCGAAAGGGTCCTTCACACCCTTGGTGCAAATCAAGAAGTTCCCCGACATACCCGTCTCCACTCGAGGGGAAACACGAGGGTCCCGCCCACATCCAGAGGAGCCCCGTTTCCGCCTCGTAGCTCGAGATGAGGGATCCTTTCCCTGCTTCGTCGGGAAAGAGTTCCCGGCGTTCCCATCGCATATCAAGAGGAGGCCCTCTCAACAGGAACGGCGAGAGGAACTCCAGGGTCGTGCCACCATTCCACGAGTCCCCCAGATGTCTCAGTCCATTCCAGAGGAACCTCTTTCCCTTCACCGGCTCGTCTTTCACACCGAGGATCGACTCACACCAAGGTGGAACGTGGCACAGCCCTGTGGGAAAGCCTCGTGGGAAAGCCTCGAGGGACAGCCTCGAGGGAAAGCCACAGATCCCTTGATCCACGTGACAGGAAGCGTGACACTACTGCTGCAGCTCGGGAGGAAAGCGCACGTGCATGCCCCCACTCTAGACGAGGCCTGACTCCCATGGGGAGACTCAGAAGCAACCCAAGATCCATGGCAACACTGGGGAGGAATCCTCAGGTTCCGGCCCCGACTCCACACAAGGTCTTAGGCCCCGGCATGGACGGGAGAGGAATCCCGAGATGGCCCCTGGCAACTCGCATGGGGACTGGCCTTTCCTGAGGCCACCAGTGCGGGTCCCTGAGGTCCACGTCGTAACTCGAGAAGACCTGCCGCAACTCGAGAAAATCCAGGAGGTTCTACCCTCCAGGCGAGGTGAGGCCCATTTCCGCTGAGGCGTCTCGAGGCTGATCACACCTCACCTCTGGAACTTCGAAAGGGTCCTTCACACCCTTGGTGCAAATCAAGAAGTTCCCCGACATACCCGTCTCCACTCGAGAGGAAACACGAGGGTCCCGCCCACATCCAGAGGAGCCCCGTTTCCGCCTCGTAGCTCGAGATGAGGGATCCTTTCCCTGCTTCGTCGGGAAAGAGTTCCCGGCGTTCCCGTCGCATCTCAAGAGGAGGCCCTCTCAACAGAAACGGCGAGAGGAACTCCAGGGTCGTGCCACCATTCCAAGAGTCCCCCAGATGTCTCAGTCCATTCCAGAGGAACCTCTTTTCCCTTCACCCGCTCGTCTTTCACGCCGAGTATCGACTCACACCAAGGTGGCACGTGGCACAGCCCTGTGGGAAAGACTCGTGGGAAAGACTCGAGGGACAGTCTCGAGGGAAAGCCACAGATCCCTTAATCCACGTGACAGGAAGCGTGACACTACTGCTGCAGCTCGGGAGGAAAGCGCACGTGCATGCCCCCACTCTAGACGAGTCCCGACTCCCCTGGAGAGACTCAGAAGCACCCCAAGATCCAGGGCAACACTGGAGAGGAATCCGCAGGTTCCAGCCCCGACTCGACACAAGGTCTTAGGCCCTGGCATGGACGGGAGACGAATCCCGAGATGGCCCCTGGCAACTCGCATGTGGACTGGCCTTACCTGAGGCCACAAGAGCGAGTCCCTGAGGTCCCCGTCGTAACTCGAGAAGACCTTCCGCAACTCGAGAAAATCCAGGAGGTTCTCCCCTCCAAGCGAGATGAGGCCCATTTCCGCTGAGGCGTCTCGAGGCTGATCACACCTCACCTCTGGAACTTCGAAAGGGTCCTTCACACCCTTGGTGCAAATCAAGAAGTTCCCCGACATACCCGTCTCCACTCGAGGGGAAACACGAGGGTCCCGCCCACATCCAGAGGAGCCCCGTTTCCGCCTCGTAGCTCGAGATGAGGGATCCTTTCCCTGCTTCGTCGGGAAAGAGTTCCCGGCGTTCCCATCACATATCAAGAGGAGGCCCTCTCAACAGGAACGGCGAAAGGAACTCCAGGGTCGTGCCACCATTCCACGAGTCCCCCAGATGTCTCAGTCCATTCCAGAGGAACCTCTTTTCCCTTCACCGGCTCGTCTTTCACGCCGAGAATCGACTCACACGAAGGTGGCACGTGGCACAGCCCTGTGGGAAAGCCTCGTGGGAAAGCCTCGAGGGACAGCCTCGAGGGAAAGCCACAGATCCCTTGATCCACGTGACAGGAAGCGTGACACTACTGCTGCAGCTCGGGAGGAAAGCGCACATCATGCCCCCACTCTAGACGAGACCTGACTCCCCTGGGGAGACTCAGAAGCACCCCAAGATCCATGACAACACTGGGGAGGAATCCTCAAGTTCAGGCCCCGACTCCACACAAGGTCTTAGGCCCCGGCATGGACGGGAGAGGAATCCCGAGATGGCCCCTGGCAACTCGCATGGGGACTGGCCTTTCCTGAGGCCACCAGAGCGAGTCCCTGAGGTCCCCGTTGTAACTCGAGAAGACCTGCCACAACTCGAGAAAATCAAGGAGGTTCTCCCCTCCAGGAGAGATCAGGCCCATTTCCGCTGAGGTGTCTCGAGGCTGATCACACCTCACCTCTGGAACTTCGAAAGGGTCCTTCACACCCTTGGTGCAAATCAAGAAGTTCCCCGACATACCCGTCTCCACTCGAGAGGAAACACGAGTGTCCCGCCCACATCCAGAGGAGCCCCGTTTCCGCCTCGTAGCTTGAGATGAGGGATTCTTTCCCTGCTTCGTCGGGAAAGAGTTCCCGGCGTTCCCATCGCATCTCAAGAGGAGGCCCTCTCAACAGGAACGGCGAGAGGAACTCCAGGGTCGTGCCACCATTCCAAGAGTTCCCCAGATGTCTCAGTCCATTCCAGAGGAACCTCTTTTCCCTTCACCGGCTCGTCTTTCACGCCGAGGATCGACTCACACCAAGGTGGCACGTGGCACAGCCCTGTGGGAAAGCCTCGTGGGAAAGCCTCGAGGGACAGCCTCGAGGGAAAGCCACTGATCCCTTGATCCACGTGACAGGAAGCGTGACACTACTGCTGCAGCTCGGGAGGAAAGCGCACGTGCATGCCCCCACTCGAGACGAGGCCTGACTCCCCTGGGGAGACTCAGAAGCACCCCAAGATCCATGACAACACTGGAGAGGAATCCTCAGGTTCCAGCCCCGACTCCACACAAGGTCTTAGGCACCGGCATGGACGGGAGAGGAATCCCGAGATGGCCCCTGGCAACTCGCATGGGGACTGGCCTTTCCTGAGGCCAAAAGAGCGAGACCGTGAGGTCCCCGTCGTAACTCGAGAAGACCTGCCGCAACTCGAGAAAATCCAGGAGGTTCTCCCCTCCAGGAGAGATCAGGCCCATTTCCGCTGAGGCGTCTCGAGGCTGATCACACCTCACCTCTGGAACTTCGAAAGGGTCCTTCACACCCTTGGTGCAATTCAAGAAGTTCCCCGACATACCCGTCTCCACTCGAGAGGAAACACGAGGGTCCCGCCCACATCCAGAGGAGCCCCGTTTCCGCCTCGTAGCTTGAGATGAGGGATCCTTTCCCTGCTTCGTCGGGAAAGAGTTCCCGGCGTTCCCATCGCATCTCAAGAGGAGGCCCTCTCAACAGGAACGGCGAGAGGAACTCCAGGGTCGTGCCACCATTCCAAGAGTCCCACAGATGTCTCAGTCCATTCCAGAGGAACCTCTTTTCCCTTCACCGGCTCGTCTTTCACGCCGAGGATCGACTCACACCAAGGTGGCACGTGGCACAGCCGTGTGGGAAAGCCTCGTGGGAAAGACTCGAGGGACAGTCTCGAGGGAAAGCCACAGATCCCTTAATCCACGTGACAGGAAGCGTGACACTACTGCTGCAGCTCGGGAGGAAAGCGCACGTGCATGCCCCCACTCGAGACGAGTCCCGACTCCCCTGGAGAGACTCAGAAGCACCCCAAGATCCAGGGCAACACTGGAGAGGAATCCGCAGGTTCCAGCCCCGACTCGACACAAGGTCTTAGGCCCTGGCATGGACGGGAGACGAATCCCGAGATGGCCCCTGGCAACTCGCATGTGGACTGGCCTTACCTGAGGCCACAAGAGCGAGTCCCTGAGGTCCCCGTCGTAACTCGAGAAGACCTGCCGCAACTCGAGAAAATCCAGGAGGTTCTCCCCTCCAAGCGAGATGAGGCCCATTTCCGCTGAGGCGTCTCGAGGCTGATCACACCTCACCTCTGGAACTTCGAAAGGGTCCTTCACACCCTTGGTGCAAATCAAGAAGTTCCCCGACATACCCGTCTCCACTCGAGGGGAAACACGAGGGTCCCGCCCACATCCAGAGGAGCCCCGTTTCCGCCTCGTAGCTCGAGATGAGGGATCCTTTCCCTGCTTCGTCGGGAAAGAGTTCCCGGCGTTCCCATCACATATCAAGAGGAGGCCCTCTCAACAGGAACGGCGAAAGGAACTCCAGGGTCGTGCCACCATTCCACGAGTCCCCCAGATGTCTCAGTCCATTCCAGAGGAACCTCTTTTCCCTTCACCGGCTCGTCTTTCACGCCGAGAATCGACTCACACGAAGGTGCCACGTGGCACAGCCCTGTGGGAAAGCCTCGTGGGAAAGCCTCGAGGGACAGCCTCGAGGGAAAGCCACAGATCCCTTGATCCACGTGACAGGAAGCGTGACACTACTGCTGCAGCTCGGGAGGAAAGCGCACATCATGCCCCCACTCTAGACGAGACCTGACTCCCCTGGGGAGACTCAGAAGCACCCCAAGATCCATGGCAACACTGGGGAGGAATCCTCAAGTTCAGGCCCCGACTCCACACAAGGTCTTAGGCCCCGGCATGGACGGGAGAGGAATCCCGAGATGGCCCCTGGCAACTCGCATGGGGACTGGCCTTTCCTGAGGCCACCAGAGCGAGTCCCTGAGGTCCCCGTTGTAACTCGAGAAGACCTGCCACAACTCGAGAAAATCAAGGAGGTTCTCCCCTCCAGGAGAGATCAGGCCCATTTCCGCTGAGGTGTCTCGAGGCTGATCACACCTCACCTCTGGAACTTCGAAAGGGTCCTTCACACCCTTGGTGCAAATCAAGAAGTTCCCCGACATACCCGTCTCCACTCGAGAGGAAACACGAGTGTCCCGCCCACATCCAGAGGAGCCCCGTTTCCGCCTCATAGCTCGAGATGAGGGATTCTTTCCCTGCTTCGTCGGGAAAGAGTTCCCGGCGTTCCCATCGCATCTCAAGAGGAGGCCCTCTCAACAGGAACGGCGAGAGGAACTCCAGGGTCGTGCCACCATTCCAAGAGTCCCCCAGATGTCTCAGTCCATTCCAGAGGAACCTCTTTTCCCTTCACCGGCTCGTCTTTCACGCCGAGGATCGACTCACACCAAGGTGGCACGTGGCACAGCCCTGTGGGAAAGCCTCGTGGGAAAGCCTCGAGGGACAGCCTCGAGGGAAAGCCACTGATCCCTTGATCCACGTGACAGGAAGCGTGACACTACTGCTGCAGCTCGGGAGGAAAGCGCACGTGCATGCCCCCACTCGAGACGAGTCCTGACTCCCCTGGGGAGACTCAGAAGCACCCCAAGATCCATGACAACACTGGAGAGGAATCCTCAGGTTCCAGCCCCGACTCCACACAAGGTCTTAGGCACCGGCATGGACGGGAGAGGAATCCCGAGATGGCCCCTGGCAACTCGCATGGGGACTGGCCTTTCCTGAGGCCAAAAGAGCGAGACCGTGAGGTCCCCGTCGTAACTCGAGAAGACCTGCCGCAACTCGAGAAAATCCAGGAGGTTCTCCCCTCCAGGAGAGATCAGGCCCATTTCCGCTGAGGCGTCTCGAGGCTGATCACACCTCACCTCTGGAACTTCGAAAGGGTCCTTCACACCCTTGGTGCAATTCAAGAAGTTCCCCGACATACCCGTCTCCACTCGAGAGGAAACACGAGGGTCCCGCCCACATCCAGAGGAGCCCCGTTTCCGCCTCGTAGCTTGAGATGAGGGATCCTTTCCCTGCTTCGTCGGGAAAGAGTTCCCGGCGTTCCCATCGCATCTCAAGAGGAGGCCCTCTCAACAGGAACGGCGAGAGGAACTCCAGGGTCGTGCCACCATTCCAAGAGTCCCACAGATGTCTCAGTCCATTCCAGAGGAACCTCTTTTCCCTTCACCGGCTCGTCTTTCACGCCGAGGATCGACTCACACCAAGGTGGCACGTGGCACAGCCGTGTGGGAAAGCCTCGTGGGAAAGCCTCGAGGGACAGCCTCGAAGGAAAGCCACAGATCCCTTGATCCACGTGACAGGAAGCGTGACACTACTGCTGCAGCTCGGGAGGAAAGCGCACGTGCATGCCCCCACTCTAGACGAGTCCCGACTCCCCTGGAGAGACTCAGAAGCACCCCAAGATCCAGGGCAACACTGGAGAGGAATCCGCAGGTTCCAGCCCCGACTCGACACAAGGTCTTAGGCCCTGGCATGGACGGGAGACGAATCCCGAGATGGCCCCTGGCAACTCGCATGTGGACTGGCCTTACCTGAGGCCACAAGAGCGAGTCCCTGAGGTCCCCGTCGTAACTCGAGAAGACCTTCCGCAACTCGAGAAAATCCAGGAGGTTCTCCCCTCCAAGCGAGATGAGGCCCATTTCCGCTGAGGCGTCTCGAGGCTGATCACACCTCACCTCTGGAACTTCGAAAGGGTCCTTCACACCCTTGGTGCAAATCAAGAAGTTCCCCGACATACCCGTCTCCACTCGAGGGGAAACACGAGGGTCCCGCCCACATCCAGAGGAGCCCCGTTTCCGCCTCGTAGCTCGAGATGAGGGATCCTTTCCCTGCTTCGTCGGGAAAGAGTTCCCGGCGTTCCCATCACATATCAAGAGGAGGCCCTCTCAACAGGAACGGCGAAAGGAACTCCAGGGTCGTGCCACCATTCCACGAGTCCCCCAGATGTCTCAGTCCATTCCAGAGGAACCTCTTTTCCCTTCACCGGCTCTTCTTTCACGCCGAGAATCGACTCACACGAAGGTGGCACGTGGCACAGCCCTGTGGGAAAGCCTCGTGGGAAAGCCTCGAGGGAAAGCCTCGAGGGAAAGCCACAGATCCCTTGATCCACGTGACAGGAAGCGTGACACTACTGCTGCAGCTCGGGAGGAAAGCGCACATCATGCCCCCACTCTAGACGAGACCTGACTCCCCTGGGGAGACTCAGAAGCACCCCAAGATCCATGGCAACACTGGGGAGGAATCCTCAAGTTCAGGCCCCGACTCCACACAAGGTCTTAGGCCCCGGCATGGACGGGAGAGGAATCCCGAGATGGCCCCTGGCAACTCGCATGGGGACTGGCCTTTCCTGAGGCCACCAGAGCGAGTCCCTGAGGTCCCCGTTGTAACTCGAGAAGACCTGCCACAACTCGAGAAAATCAAGGAGGTTCTCCCCTCCAGGAGAGATCAGGCCCATTTCCGCTGAGGTGTCTCGAGGCTGATCACACCTCACCTCTGGAACTTCGAAAGGGTCCTTCACACCCTTGGTGCCAATCAAGAAGTTCCCCGACATACCCGTCTCCACTCGAGAGGAAACACGAGTGTCCCGCCCACATCCAGAGGAGCCCCGTTTCCGCCTCGTAGCTCGAGATGAGGGATTCTTTCCCTGCTTCGTCGGGAAAGAGTTCCCGGCGTTCCCATCGCATCTCAAGAGGAGGCCCTCTCAACAGGAACGGCGAGAGGAACTCCAGGGTCGTGCCACCATTCCAAGAGTCCCCCAGATGTCTCAGTCCATTCCAGAGGAACCTCTTTTCCCTTCACCGGCTCGTCTTTCACGCCGAGGATCGACTCACACCAAGGTGGCACGTGGCACAGCCGTGTGGGAAAGCCTCGTGGGAAAGCCTCGAGGGACAGCCTCGAGGGAAAGCCACTGATCCCTTGATCCACGTGACAGGAAGCGTGACACTACTGCTGCAGCTCGGGAGGAAAGCGCACGTGCATGCCCCCACTCGAGACGAGTCCTGACTCCCCTGGGGAGACTCAGAAGCACCCCAAGATCCATGACAACACTGGAGAGGAATCCTCAGGTTCCAGCCCCGACTCCACACAAGGTCTTAGGCACCGGCATGGACGGGAGAGGAATCCCGAGATGGCCCCTGGCAACTCGCATGGGGACTGGCCTTTCCTGAGGCCAAAAGAGCGAGACCGTGAGGTCCCCGTCGTAACTCGAGAAGACCTGCCGCAACTCGAGAAAATCCAGGAGGTTCTCCCCTCCAGGAGAGATCAGGCCCATTTCCGCTGAGGCGTCTCGAGGCTGATCACACCTCACCTCTGGAACTTCGAAAGGGTCCTTCACACCCTTGGTGCAATTCAAGAAGTTCCCCGACATACCCGTCTCCACTCGAGAGGAAACACGAGGGTCCCGCCCACATCCAGAGGAGCCCCGTTTCCGCCTCGTAGCTTGAGATGAGGGATCCTTTCCCTGCTTCGTCGGGAAAGAGTTCCCGGCGTTCCCATCGCATCTCAAGAGGAGGCCCTCTCAACAGGAACGGCGAGAGGAACTCCAGGGTCGTGCCACCATTCCAAGAGTCCCACAGATGTCTCAGTCCATTCCAGAGGAACCTCTTTTCCCTTCACCGGCTCGTCTTTCACGCCGAGGATCGACTCACACCAAGGTGGCACGTGGCACAGCCGTGTGGGAAAGCCTCGTGGGAAAGCCTCGAGGGACAGCCTCGAAGGAAAGCCACAGATCCCTTGATCCACGTGACAGGAAGCGTGACACTACTGCTGCAGCTCGGGAGGAAAGCGCACGTGCATGCCCCCACTCGAGACGAGGCCTGACTCCCCTGGGGAGACTCAGAAGCACCCCAAGATCCATGACAACACTGGAGAGGAATCCTCAGGTTCCGGCCCCGACTCCACACAAGGTCTTAGGCCCCGGCATGGACGGGAGAGGAATCCCGAGAGGTCCCCTAGCAACTCGCATGGGGACTGGCCTTTCCTGAGGCCACCAGAGCGGGTCCCTGAGGTCCCCGTCGTAACTCGAGAAGACCTGCCGCAACTCGAGAAAATCCAGGAGGTCCTCCCCTCCAGGCGAGATGAGGCCCATTTCCGCTGAGGCGTCTCGAGGCTGCTCACACTTCTCCTCTGGAACTTCGAAAGGGTCCTTCACACCCTTGGTGCAAATCAAGAAGTTCCCCGACATACCCGTCTCCACTCGAGAGGAAACAGGAGGGTCCCGCCCACATCCAAAGGAGCCCCGTTTCCGCCTCGTAGCTCGAGATGAGGGATCCTTTCCCTGCTTCGTCGGGAAAGAGTTCCCGGCGTTCCCGTCGCATCTCAAGAGGAGGCCCTCTCAACAGAAACGGCGAGAGGAACTCCAGGGTCGTGCCACCATTCCAAGAGTCCCCCAGATGTCTCAGTCCATTCCAGAGGAACCTCTTTTCCCTTCACCCGCTCGTCTTTCACGCCGAGTATCGACTCACACCAAGGTGGCACGTGGCACAGCCCTGTGGGAAAGACTCGTGGGAAAGACTCGAGGGACAGTCTCGAGGGAAAGCCACAGATCCCTTAATCCACGTGACAGGAAGCGTGACACTACTGCTGCAGCTCGGGAGGAAAGCGCACGTGCATGCCCCCACTCTAGACGAGTCCCGACTCCCCTGGAGAGACTCAGAAGCACCCCAAGATCCAGGGCAACACTGGAGAGGAATCCGCAGGTTCCAGCCCCGACTCGACACAAGGTCTTAGGCCCTGGCATGGACGGGAGACGAATCCCGAGATGGCCCCTGGCAACTCGCATGTGGACTGGCCTTACCTGAGGCCACAAGAGCGAGCCCCTGAGGTCCCCGTCGTAACTCGAGAAGACCTTCCGCAACTCGAGAAAATCCAGGAGGTTGTCCCCTCCAAGCGAGATGAGGCCCATTTCCGCTGAGGCGTCTCGAGGCTGATCACACCTCACCTCTGGAACTTCGAAAGGGTCCTTCACACCCTTCGTGCAAATCAAGAAGTTTCCCGACATACCCGTCTCCACTCGAGAGGAAACACGAGGGTCCCGCCCACATCCAGAGGAGCCCCGTTTCCGCCTCGTAGCTCGAGATGAGGGATCCTTTCCCTGCTTCGTCGGGAAAGAGTTCCTGGCGTTCCCGTCGCATCTCAAGAGGAGGCCCTCTCAACAGGAACGGCGAGAGGAACTCCAGGGTCGTGCCACCATTCCAAGAGTCCCCCAGATGTCTCAGTCCATTCCAGAGGAACCTCTTTTCCCTTCACCGGCTCGTCTTTCACGCCGAGAATCGACTCACACGAAGGTGGCACGTGGCACAGCCCTGTGGGAAAGCCTCGTGGGAAAGCCTCGAGTGACAGCCTCGAGGTAAAGCCACAGATCCCTTGATCCACGTGACAGGAAGCGTAACACTACTGCTGCAGCTCGGGAGGAAAGCGCACGTGCATGCCCCCACTCGAGACGAGGCCTGACTCCCCTGGGGAGACTCAGAAGCACCCCAAGATCCATGGCAACACTGGAGAGGAATCCTCAGGTTCCGGCCCCGACGCCACACAAGGTCTTAGGCCCCGGCATGGACGGGAGAGGAATCCCGAGATGGCCCCTGGCAACTCGCATGGGGACTGGCCTTTCCTGAGGGCACCAGAGCGGGTCCCTGATGTCCCCGTCGTAACTCGAGAAGACCTGCCGCAACTCGAGAAAATCCAGGAGGTTCTCCCCTCCAGGCGAGATGAGGCCCATTTCCGCTGAGGCGTCTCGAGGCTGCTCACACCTCACCTCTGGAACTTCGAAAGGGTCCTTCACACCCTTGGTGCAAATCAAGAAGTTCCCCGACATACCCGTCTCCACTCGAGGGGAAACACGAGGGTCCCGCCCACATCCAGAGGAGCCCCGTTTCCGCCTCGTAGCTCGAGATGAGGGATCCTTTCCCTGCTTCGTCGGGAAAGAGTTCCCGGCGTTCCCATCACATATCAAGAGGAGGCCCTCTCAACAGGAACGGCGAGAGGAACTCCAGGGTCGTGCCACCATTCCACGAGTCCCCCAGATGTCTCAGTCCATTCCAGAGGAACCTCTTTTACCTTCACCGGCTCGTCTTTCAAGCCGAGGATCGACTCACACCAAGGTGGCACGTGGCACAGCCCTGTGGGAAAGCCTCGTGGGAAAGCCTCGAGGGACAGCCTCGAGGGAAAGCCACAGATCCCTTGATCCACGTGACAGGAAGCGTGACACTACTGCTGCAGCTCGGGAGGAAAGCGCACATCATGCCCCCACTCTAGACGAGACCTGACTCCCCTGGGGAGACTCAGAAGCACCCCAAGATCCATGGCAACACTGGGGAGGAATCCTCAAGTTCAGGCCCCGACTCCACACAAGGTCTTAGGCCCCGGCATGGACGGGAGAGGAATCCCGAGATGGCCCCTGGCAACTCGCATGGGGACTGGCCTTTCCTGAGGCCACCAGAGCGAGTCCCTGAGGTCCCCGTTTTAACTCGAGAAGACCTGCCACAACTCGAGAAAATCCAGGAGGTTCTCCCCTCCAGGAGAGATCAGGCCCATTTCCGCTGAGGTGTCTCGAGGCTGATCACACCTCACCTCTGGAACTTCGAAAGGGTCCTTCACACCCTTGGTGCAAATCAAGAAGTTCCCCGACATACCCGTCTCCACTCGAGAGGAAACACGAGGGTCCCGCCCACATCCAGAGGAGCCCCGTTTCCGCCTCGTAGCTTGAGATGAGGGATCCTTTCCCTGCTTCGTCGGGAAAGAGTTCCCGGCGTTCCCATCGCATCTCAAGAGGAGGCCCTCTCAACAGGAACGGCGAGAGGAACTCCAGGGTCGTGCCACCATTCCAAGAGTCCCACAGATGTCTCAGTCCATTCCAGAGGAACCTCTTTTCCCTTCACCGGCTCGTCTTTCACGCCGAGGATCGACTCACACCAAGGTGGCACGTGGCACAGCCGTGTGGGAAAGCCTCGTGGGAAAGCCTCGAGGGACAGCCTCGAAGGAAAGCCACAGATCCCTTGATCCACGTGACAGGAAGCGTGACACTACTGCTGCAGCTCGGGAGGAAAGCCCACGTGCATGCCCCCACTCGAGACGAGGCCTGACTCCCCTGGGGAGACTCAGAAGCACCCCAAGATCCATGACAACACTGGAGAGGAATCCTCAGGTTACGGCCCCGACTCCACACAAGGTCTTAGGCCCCGGCATGGACGGGAGAGGAATCCCGAGATGTCCCCTAGCAACTCGCATGGGGACTGGCCTTTCCTGAGGCCACCAGAGCGGGTCCCTGAGGTCCCCGTCGTAACTCGAGAAGACCTGCCGCAACTCGAGAAAATCCAGGAGGTCCTCCCCTCCAGGCGAGATGAGGCCCATTTCCGCTGAGGCGTCTCGAGGCTGCTCACACTTCACCTCTGGAACTTCGAAAGGGTCCTTCACACCCTTGGTGCAAATCAAGAAGTTTCCCGACATACCCGTCTCCACTCGAGAGGAAACAGGAGGGTCCCGCCCACATCCAAAGGAGCCCCGTTTCCGCCTCGTAGCTCGAGATGAGGGATCCTTTCCCTGCTTCGTCGGGAAAGAGTTCCCGGCGTTCCCGTCGCATCTCAAGAGGAGGCCCTCTCAAGAGGATCGACGAGAGGAACTCCAGGGTCGTGCCACCATTCCAAGAGTCCCCCAGATGTCTCAGTCCATTTCAGAGGAACCTCTTTTCCCTTCACCGGCTCGTCTTTCACGCCGAGGAACGACTCACACCAAGGTGGCACGTGGCACAGCCCTGGGGGAAAGCCTCGTGGGTAAGCCTCGAGGGACAGCCTCGAAGGAAAGCCACAGATCCCTTGATCCACGTGACAGGAAGCGTGACACTACTGCTGCAGCTCGGGAGGAAAGCGCACGTGCATGCCCCCACTCGAGACGAGGCCTGACTCCCCTGGGGAGACTCAGAAGCACCCCAAGATCCATGGCAACACTGGAGAGGAATACTCAGGTTCCGGCCCCGACTCGACACAAGGTCTTAGGCCCCGGCATGGACGGGAGAGGAATCCCGAGATGGCCCCTAGCAACTCGCATGGGGACTGGCCTTTCCTGAGGCCACCAGAGCGGGTCCCTGATGTCCCCGTCGTAACTCGAGAAGACCTGCCGCAACTCGAGAAAATCCAGGAGGTTCTACCCTCCAGGCGAGATGAGGCCCATTTCCGCTGAGGCGTCTCGAGGCTGCTCACACCTCACCTCTGGAACTTCGAAAGGGTCCTTCACACCCTTGGTGCAAATCAAGAAGTTCCCCGACATACCCGTCACCACTCGAGAGGAAACACGAGGGTCCCGCCCACATCCAGAGGAGCCCCGTTTCCGCCTCGTAGCTCGAGATGAGGAATCCTTTCTCTGCTTCGTCGGGAAAGATTTCCCGGCGTTCCCGTCGCAGCTCAAGAGGACGCCCTCTCAACAGGAAGGGCGAGAGGAACTCCAGGGTCGTGCCACCATTCCAAGAGTCCCCCAAATGTCTCAGTCCATTCCAGAGGAACATCTTTTCCCTTCACCGGCTCGTCTTTCACGCCGAGGATCGACTCACACCAAGGTGGCACGTGGCACAGCCCTGGGGGAAAGCCTCGTGGGTAATCCTCGAGGGACAGCCTCGAAGGAAAGCCACAGATCCCTTGATCCACGTGACAGGAAGCGTGACACTACTGCTGCAGCTCGGGAGGAAAGCGCACGTGCATGCCCCCACTCGAGACGAGGCCTGACTCCCCTGGGGAGACTCAGAAGCACCCCAAGATCCATGGCAACACTGGAGAGGAATCCTCAAGTTCAGGCCCCGACTCCACACAAGGTCTTAGGCCCCGGCATGGACGGGAGAGGAATCCCGAGATGGCCCCTGGCAACTCGCATGGGGACTGGCCTTTCCTGAGGCCACCAGAGCGAGTCCCTGAGGTCCCCGTCGTAACTCGAGAAGACCTGCCGCAACTCGAGAAAATCCAGGAGGTTCTCCCCTCCAGGATAGATCAGGCCCATTTCCGCTGAGGCGTCTCGAGGCGGCTCACACCTCACCTCTGGAACTTCGAAAGGGTCCTTCACACCGTTGGTGCAAATCAAGAAGTTCCCCGACATACCCGTCTCCACTCGAGAGGAAACACGAGGGTCCCGCCCACATCCAGAGGAGCCCCGTTTCCGCCTCGTAGCTTGAGATGAGGGATCCTTTCCCTGCTTCGTCTGGAAAGAGTTCCCGGCGTTCCCATCGCATCTCAAGAGGAGGCCCTCTCAACAGGAACGGCGAGAGGAACTCCAGGGTCGTGCCACCATTCCAAGAGTCCCCCAGATGTCTCAGTCCATTCCAGAGGAACCTCTTTTCCCTTCACCGGCTTGTCTTTCACGCCGAGGATCGATTCCCACCAAGGTGGCACGTGGCACAGCCCTGTGGGAAAGCCTCGTGGGAAAGCCTCGAGGGACAGCCTCGAGGGAAAGCCACAGATCCCTTTATCCACGTGACAGGAAGCGTGACACTACTGCTGCAGCTCGGGAGGTAAGCACACGTGCATGCCCCCACTCGAGACGAGGCCTGACTCCCCTGGGGAGACTCAGAAGCACCCCAAGATCCATGGCAACACTGGAGAGGAATCCTCAGGATCCGGCCCCGACTCCACACAAGGTCTTAGGCCCTGGCATGGACGGGAGAGGAATCCCGAGATGGCCCCTGGCAACTCGCATGGGGACTGGCCTTTCCTGAGGCCACCAGAGCGGGTCCCTGAGGTCCCCGTCGTAATTCGAGAAGACCTGCCGCAACTCGAGAAAATCCCGGAGGTTCTCCCCTCCAGGTGAGATGAGGCCCATTTCCGCTGAGGCGTCTCGGGGCTGCTCACACTTCACCTCTGGAACTTCGAAAGGGTCCTTCACACCCTTGGTGCAAATCAAGAAGTTCCCCGACATACCCGTCTCCACTCGAGAGGAAACAGGTGGGTCCCGCCCACATCCAAAGGAGCCCCGTTTCCGCCTCGTAGCTCGAGATGAGGGATCCTTTCCCTGCTTCGTCGGGAAAGAGTTCCCGGCGTTCCCGTCGCATCTCAAGAGGAGGCCTTCTCAAGAGGATCGACGAGAGGAACTCCAGGGTCGTGCCACCATTCCAAGAGTCCCCCAGATGTCTCAGTCCATTCCAGAGGAACCTCTTTTCCCTTCACCTGCTCGTCTTTCACGCTGAGGATCGACTCACACCAAGGTGGTACGTGGCACAGCCCTGGGGGAAAGCCTCGTGGGTAAGCCTCGAGGGACAGCCTCGAAGGCAAGCCACAGATCCCTTGATCCACGTGACAGGAAGCGTGACACTACTGCTGCAGCTCGGGAGGAAAGCGCACGTGCATGCCCCCACTCTAGACGAGTCCCGACTCCCCTGGAGAGACTCAGAAGCACCCCAAGATCCAGGGCAACACTGGAGAGGAATCCGCAGGTTCCAGCCCCGACTCGACACAAGGTCTTAGGCCCTGGCATGGACGGGAGACGAATCCCGAGATGGCCCCTGGCAACTCGCATGTGGACTGGCCTTACCTGAGGCCACAAGAGCGAGTCCCTGAGGTCCCCGTCGTAACTCGAGAAGACCTTCCGCAACTCGAGAAAATCCAGGAGGTTCTCCCCTCCAAGCGAGATGAGGCCCATTTCCGCTGAGGCGTCTCGAGGCTGATCACACCTCACCTCTGGAACTTCGAAAGGGTCCTTCACACCCTTCGTGCAAATCAAGAAGTTTCCCGACATACCCGTCTCCACTCGAGAGGAAACACGAGGGTCCCGCCCACATCCAGAGGAGCCCCGTTTCCGCCTCGTAGCTCGAGATGAGGGATCCTTTCCCTGCTTCGTCGGGAAAGAGTTCCTGGCGTTCCCGTCGCATCTCAAGAGGAGGCCCTCTCAACAGGAACGGCGAGAGGAACTCCAGGGTCGTGCCACCATTCCAAGAGTCCCCCAGATGTCTCAGTCCATTCCAGAGGAACCTCTTTTCCCTTCACCGGCTCGTCTTTCACGCCGAGGATCGACTCACACCAAGGTGGCACGTGGCACAGCCCTGTGGGAAAGCCTCGTGGGAAAGCCTCGAGGGACAGCCTCGAGGGAAAGCCACAGATCCCTTGATCCACGTGACAGGAAGCGTGACACTACTGCTGCAGCTCGGGAGGAAAGCGCACATCATGCCCCCACTCTAGACGAGACCTGACTCCCCTGGGGAGACTCAGAAGCACCCCAAGATCCATGGCAACACTGGAGAGGAATCCTCAGGTTCCGGCCCCGACGCCACACAAGGTCTTAGGCCCCGGCATGGACGGGAGAGGAATCCCGAGATGGCCCCTGGCAACTCGCATGGGGACTGGCCTTTCCTGAGGGCACCAGAGCGGGTCCCTGATGTCCCCGTCGTAACTCGAGAAGACCTGCCGCAACTCGAGAAAATCCAGGAGGTTCTACCCTCCAGGCGAGATGAGGCCCATTTCCGCTGAGGCGTCTCGAGGCTGCTCACACCTCACCTCTGGAACTTCGAAAGGGTCCTTCACACCCTTGGTGCAAATCAAGAAGTTCCCCGACATACCCGTCTCCACTCGAGGGGAAACACGAGGGTCCCGCCCACATCCAGAGGAGCCCCGTTTCCGCCTCGTAGCTCGAGATGAGGGATCCTTTCCCTGCTTCGTCGGGAAAGAGTTCCCGGCGTTCCCATCGCATATCAAGAGGAGGCCCTCTCAACAGGAACGGCGAGAGGAACTCCAGGGTCGTGCCACCATTCCACGAGTCCCCCAGATGTCTCAGTCCATTCCAGAGGAACCTCTTTCCCTTCACCGGCTCGTCTTTCACACCGAGGATCGACTCACACCAAGGTGGAACGTGGCACAGCCCTGTGGGAAAGCCTCGTGGGAAAGCCTCGAGGGACAGCCTCGAGGGAAAGCCACAGATCCCTTGATGCACGTGACAGGAAGCGTGACACTACTGCTGCAGCTCGGGAGGAAAGCGCACGTGCATGCCCCCACTCTAGACGAGGCCTGACTCCCATGGGGAGACTCAGAAGCAACCCAAGATCCATGGCAACACTGGGGAGGAATCCTCAGGTTCCGGCCCCGACTCCACACAAGGTCTTAGGCCCCGGCATGGACGGGAGAGGAATCCCGAGATGGCCCCTGGCAACTCGCATGGGGACTGGCCTTTCCTGAGGCCACCAGTGCGGGTCCCTGAGGTCCACGTCGTAACTCGAGAAGACCTGCCGCAACTCGAGAAAATCCAGGAGGTTCTACCCTCCAGGCGAGGTGAGGTCCATTTCCGCTGAGGCGTCTCGAGGCTGATCACACCTCACCTCTGGAACTTCGAAAGGGTCCTTCACACCCTTGGTGCAAATCAAGAAGTTCCCCGACATACCCGTCTCCACTCGAGAGGAAACACGAGGGTCCCGCCCACATCCAGAGGAGCCCCGTTTCCGCCTCGTAGCTCGAGATGAGGGATCCTTTCCCTGCTTCGTCGGGAAAGAGTTCCCGGCGTTCCCGTCGCATCTCAAGAGGAGGCCCTCTCAACAGAAACGGCGAGAGGAACTCCAGGGTCGTGCCACCATTCCAAGAGTCCCCCAGATGTCTCAGTCCATTCCAGAGGAACCTCTTTTCCCTTCACCCGCTCGTCTTTCACGCCGAGTATCGACTCACACCAAGGTGGCACGTGGCACAGCCCTGTGGGAAAGACTCGTGGGAAAGACTCGAGGGACAGTCTCGAGGGAAAGCCACAGATCCCTTAATCCACGTGACAGGAAGCGTGACACTACTGCTGCAGCTCGGGAGGAAAGCGCACGTGCATGCCCCCACTCTAGACGAGTCCCGACTCCCCTGGAGAGACTCAGAAGCACCCCAAGATCCAGGGCAACACTGGAGAGGAATCCGCAGGTTCCAGCCCCGACTCGACACAAGGTCTTAGGCCCTGGCATGGACGGGAGACGAATCCCGAGACGGCCCCTGGCAACTCGCATGTGGACTGGCCTTACCTGAGGCCACAAGAGCGAGTCCCTGAGGTCCCCGTCGTAACTCGAGAAGACCTTCCGCAACTCGAGAAAATCCAGGAGGTTCTCCCCTCCAAGCGAGATGAGGCCCATTTCCGCTGAGGCGTCTCGAGGCTGATCACACCTCACCTCTGGAACTTCGAAAGGGTCCTTCACACCCTTCGTGCAAATCAAGAAGTTTCCCGACATACCCGTCTCCACTCGAGAGGAAACACGAGGGTCCCGCCCACATCCAGAGGAGCCCCGTTTCCGCCTCGTAGCTCGAGATGAGGGATCCTTTCCCTGCTTCGTCGGGAAAGAGTTCCTGGCGTTCCCGTCGCATCTCAAGAGGAGGCCCTCTCAACAGGAACGGCGAGAGGAACTCCAGGGTCGTGCCACCATTCCAAGAGTCCCCCAGATGTCTCAGTCCATTCCAGAGGAACCTCTTTTCCCTTCACCGGCTCGTCTTTCACGCCGAGAATCGACTCACACGAAGGTGGCACGTGGCACAGCCCTGTGGGAAAGCCTCGTGGGAAAGCCTCGAGTGACAGCCTCGAGGTAAAGCCACAGATCCCTTGATCCACGTGACAGGAAGCGTGACACTACTGCTGCAGCTCGGGAGGAAAGCGCACGTGCATGCCCCCACTCGAGACGAGGCCTGACTCCCCTGGGGAGACTCAGAAGCACCCCAAGATCCATGGCAACACTGGAGAGGAATCCTCAGGTTCCGGCCCCGACGCCACACAAGGTCTTAGGCCCCGGCATGGACGGGAGAGGAATCCCGAGATGGCCCCTGGCAACTCGCATGGGGACTGGCCTTTCCTGAGGGCACCAGAGCGGGTCCCTGATGTCCCCGTCGTAACTCGAGAAGACCTGCCGCAACTCGAGAAAATCCAGGAGGTTCTACCCTCCAGGCGAGATGAGGCCCATTTCCGCTGAGGCGTCTCGAGGCTGCTCACACCTCACCTCTGGAACTTCGAAAGGGTCCTTCACACCCTTGGTGCAAATCAAGAAGTTCCCCGACATACCCGTCTCCACTCGAGGGGAAACACGAGGGTCCCGCCCACATCCAGAGGAGCCCCGTTTCCGCCTCGTAGCTCGAGATGAGGGATCCTTTCCCTGCTTCGTCGGGAAAGAGTTCCCGGCGTTCCCATCGCATATCAAGAGGAGGCCCTCTCAACAGGAACGGCGAGAGGAACTCCAGGGTCGTGCCACCATTCCACGAGTCCCCCAGATGTCTCAGTCCATTCCAGAGGAACCTCTTTCCCTTCACCGGCTCGTCTTTCACACCGAGGATCGACTCACACCAAGGTGGAACGTGGCACAGCCCTGTGGGAAAGCCTCGTGGGAAAGCCTCGAGGGACAGCCTCGAGGGAAAGCCACAGATCCCTTGATGCACGTGACAGGAAGCGTGACACTACTGCTGCAGCTCGGGAGGAAAGCGCACGTGCATGCCCCCACTCTAGACGAGGCCTGACTCCCATGGGGAGACTCAGAAGCAACCCAAGATCCATGGCAACACTGGGGAGGAATCCTCAGGTTCCGGCCCCGACTCCACACAAGGTCTTAGGCCCCGGCATGGACGGGAGAGGAATCCCGAGATGGCCCCTGGCAACTCGCATGGGGACTGGCCTTTCCTGAGGCCACCAGTGCGGGTCCCTGAGGTCCACGTCGTAACTCGAGAAGACCTGCCGCAACTCGAGAAAATCCAGGAGGTTCTACCCTCCAGGCGAGGTGAGGTCCATTTCCGCTGAGGCGTCTCGAGGCTGATCACACCTCACCTCTGGAACTTCGAAAGGGTCCTTCACACCCTTGGTGCAAATCAAGAAGTTCCCCGACATACCCGTCTCCACTCGAGAGGAAACACGAGGGTCCCGCCCACATCCAGAGGAGCCCCGTTTCCGCCTCGTAGCTCGAGATGAGGGATCCTTTCCCTGCTTCGTCGGGAAAGAGTTCCCGGCGTTCCCGTCGCATCTCAAGAGGAGGCCCTCTCAACAGAAACGGCGAGAGGAACTCCAGGGTCGTGCCACCATTCCAAGAGTCCCCCAGATGTCTCAGTCCATTCCAGAGGAACCTCTTTTCCCTTCACCCGCTCGTCTTTCACGCCGAGTATCGACTCACACCAAGGTGGCACGTGGCACAGCCCTGTGGGAAAGACTCGTGGGAAAGACTCGAGGGACAGTCTCGAGGGAAAGCCACAGATCCCTTAATCCACGTGACAGGAAGCGTGACACTACTGCTGCAGCTCGGGAGGAAAGCGCACGTGCATGCCCCCACTCTAGACGAGTCCCGACTCCCCTGGAGAGACTCAGAAGCACCCCAAGATCCAGGGCAACACTGGAGAGGAATCCGCAGGTTCCAGCCCCGACTCGACACAAGGTCTTAGGCCCTGGCATGGACGGGAGACGAATCCCGAGACGGCCCCTGGCAACTGGCATGTGGACTGGCCTTACCTGAGGCCACAAGAGCGAGTCCCTGAGGTCCCCGTCGTAACTCGAGAAGACCTTCCGCAACTCGAGAAAATCCAGGAGGTTCTCCCCTCCAAGCGAGATGAGGCCCATTTCCGCTGAGGCGTCTCGAGGCTGATCACACCTCACCTCTGGAACTTCGAAAGGGTCCTTCACACCCTTCGTGCAAATCAAGAAGTTTCCCGACATACCCGTCTCCACTCGAGAGGAAACACGAGGGTCCCGCCCACATCCAGAGGAGCCCCGTTTCCGCCTCGTAGCTCGAGATGAGGGATCCTTTCCCTGCTTCGTCGGGAAAGAGTTCCTGGCGTTCCCGTCGCATCTCAAGAGGAGGCCCTCTCAACAGGAACGGCGAGAGGAACTCCAGGGTCGTGCCACCATTCCAAGAGTCCCCCAGATGTCTCAGTCCATTCCAGAGGAACCTCTTTTCCCTTCACCGGCTCGTCTTTCACGCCGAGAATCGACTCACACGAAGGTGGCACGTGGCACAGCCCTGTGGGAAAGCCTCGTGGGAAAGCCTCGAGTGACAGCCTCGAGGTAAAGCCACAGATCCCTTGATCCACGTGACAGGAAGCGTGACACTACTGCTGCAGCTCGGGAGGAAAGCGCACGTGCATGCCCCCACTCGAGACGAGGCCTGACTCCCCTGGGGAGACTCAGAAGCACCCCAAGATCCATGGCAACACTGGAGAGGAATCCTCAGGTTCCGGCCCCGACGCCACACAAGGTCTTAGGCCCCGGCATGGACGGGAGAGGAATCCCGAGATGGCCCCTGGCAACTCGCATGGGGACTGGCCTTTCCTGAGGGCACCAGAGCGGGTCCCTGATGTCCCCGTCGTAACTCGAGAAGACCTGCCGCAACTCGAGAAAATCCAGGAGGTTCTACCCTCCAGGCGAGATGAGGCCCATTTCCGCTGAGGCGTCTCGAGGCTGCTCACACCTCACCTCTGGAACTTCGAAAGGGTCCTTCACACCCTTGGTGCAAATCAAGAAGTTCCCCGACATACCCGTCTCCACTCGAGAGGAAACACGAGGGTCCCGCCCACATCCAGAGGAGCCCCGTTTCCGCCTCGTAGCTCGAGATGAGGGATCCTTTCCCTGCTTCGTCGGGAAAGAGTTCCCGGCGTTCCCGTCGCATCTCAAGAGGAGGCCCTCTCAAAAGAAACGGCGAGAGGAACTCCAGGGTCGTGCCACCATTCCAAGAGTCCCCCAGATGTCTCAGTCCATTCCAGAGGAACCTCTTTTCCCTTCACCCGCTCGTCTTTCACGCCGAGTATCGACTCACACCAAGGTGGCACGTGGCACAGCCCTGTGGGAAAGACTCGTGGGAAAGACTCGAGGGACAGTCTCGAGGGAAAGCCACAGATCCCTTAATCCACGTGACAGGAAGCGTGACACTACTGCTGCAGCTCGGGAGGAAAGCGCACGTGCATGCCCCCACTCTAGACGAGTCCCGACTCCCCTGGAGAGACTCAGAAGCACCCCAAGATCCAGGGCAACACTGGAGAGGAATCCCCAGGTTCCAGCCCCGACTCGACACAAGGTCTTAGGCCCTGGCATGGACGGGAGACGAATCCCGAGATGGCCCCTGGCAACTCGCCTGTGGACTGGCCTTACCTGAGGCCACAAGAGCGAGTCCCTGAGGTCCCCGTCGTAACTCGAGAAGACCTTCCGCAACTCGAGAAAATCCAGGAGGTTCTCCCCTCCAAGCGAGATGAGGCCCATTTCCGCTGAGGCGTCTCGAGGCTGATCACACCTCACCTCTGGAACTTCGAAAGGGTCCTTCACACCCTTCGTGCAAATCAAGAAGTTTCCCGACATACCCGTCTCCACTCGAGAGGAAACACGAGGGTCCCGCCCACATCCAGAGGAGCCCCGTTTCCGCCTCGTAGCTCGAGATGAGGGATCCTTTCCCTGCTTCGTCGGGAAAGAGTTCCTGGCGTTCCCGTCGCATCTCAAGAGGAGGCCCTCTCAACAGGAACGGCGAGAGGAACTCCAGGGTCGTGCCACCATTCCAAGAGTCCCCCAGATGTCTCAGTCCATTCCAGAGGAACCTCTTTTCCCTTCACCGGCTCGTCTTTCACGCCGAGAATCGACTCACACGAAGGTGGCACGTGGCACAGCCCTGTGGGAAAGCCTCGTGGGAAAGCCTCGAGTGACAGCCTCGAGGTAAAGACACAGATCCCTTGATCCACGTGACAGGAAGCGTGACACTACTGCTGCAGCTCGGGAGGAAATCGCACGTGCATGCCCCCACTCGAGACGAGGCCTGACTCCCCTGGGGAGACTCAGAAGCACCCCAAGATCCATGGCAACACTGGAGAGGAATCCTCAGGTTCCGGCCCCGACGCCACACAAGGTCTTAGGCCCCGGCATGGACGGGAGAGGAATCCCGAGATGGCCCCTGGCAACTCGCATGGGGACTGGCCTTTCCTGAGGGCACCAGAGCGGGTCCCTGATGTCCCCGTCGTAACTCGAGAAGACCTGCCGCAACTCGAGAAAATCCAGGAGGTTCTACCCTCCAGGCGAGATGAGGCCCATTTCCGCTGAGGCGTCTCGAGGCTGCTCACACCTCACCTCTGGAACTTCGAAAGGGTCCTTCACACCCTTGGTGCAAATCAAGAAGTTCCCCGACATACCCGTCTCCACTCGAGGGGAAACACGAGGGTCCCGCCCACATCCAGAGGAGCCCCGTTTCCGCCTCGTAGCTCGAGATGAGGGATCCTTTCCCTGCTTCGTCGGGAAAGAGTTCCCGGGGTTCCCATCGCATATCAAGAGGAGGCCCTCTCAACAGGAACGGCGAGAGGAACTCCAGGGTCGTGCCACCATTCCACGAGTCCCCCAGATGTCTCAGTCCATTCCAGAGGAACCTCTTTCCCTTCACCGGCTCGTCTTTCACACCGAGGATCGACTCACACCAAGGTGGAACGTGGCACAGCCCTGTGGGAAAGCCTCGTGGGAAAGCCTCGAGGGACAGCCTCGAGGGAAAGCCACAGATCCCTTGATCCACGTGACAGGAAGCGTGACACTACTGCCGCAGCTCGGGAGGAAAGCGCACGTGCATGCCCCCACTCTAGACGAGGCCTGACTCCCATGGGGAGACTCAGAAGCAACCCAAGATCCATGGCAACACTGGGGAGGAATCCTCAGGTTCCGGCCCCGACTCCACACAAGGTCTTAGGCCCCGGCATGGACGGGAGACGAATCCCGAGATGGCCCCTGGCAACTCGCATGGGGACTGGCCTTTCCTGAGGCCACCAGTGCGGGTCCCTGAGGTCCACGTCGTAACTCGAGAAGACCTGCCGCAACTCGAGAAAATCCAGGAGGTTCTACCCTCCAGGCGAGGTGAGGCCCATTTCCGCTGAGGCGTCTCGAGGCTGATCACACCTCACCTCTGGAACTTCGAAAGGGTCCTTCACACCCTTGGTGCAAATCAAGAAGTTCCCCGACATACCCGTCTCCACTCGAGAGGAAACACGAGGGTCCCGCCCACATCCAGAGGAGCCCCGTTTCCGCCTCGTAGCTCGAGATGAGGGATCCTTTCCCTGCTTCGTCGGGAAAGAGTTCCCGGCGTTCCCGTCGCATCTCAAGAGGAGGCCCTCTCAACAGAAACGGCGAGAGGAACTCCAGGGTCGTGCCACCATTCCAAGAGTCCCCCAGATGTCTCAGTCCATTCCAGAGGAACCTCTTTTCCCTTCACCCGCTCGTCTTTCACGCCGAGTATCGACTCACACCAAGGTGGCACGTGGCACAGCCCTGTGGGAAAGACTCGTGGGAAAGACTCGAGGGACAGTCTCGAGGGAAAGCCACAGATCCCTTAATCCACGTGACAGGAAGCGTGACACTACTGCTGCAGCTCGGGAGGAAAGCGCACGTGCATGCCCCCACTCTAGACGAGTCCCGACTCCCCTGGAGAGACTCAGAAGCACCCCAAGATCCAGGGCAACACTGGAGAGGAATCCGCAGGTTCCAGCCCCGACTCGACACAAGGTCTTAGGCCCTGGCATGGACGGGAGACGAATCCCGAGATGGCCCCTGGCAACTCGCATGTGGACTGGCCTTACCTGAGGCCACAAGAGCGAGTCCCTGAGGTCCCCGTCGTAACTCGAGAAGACCTTCCGCAACTCGAGAAAATCCAGGAGGTTCTCCCCTCCAAGCGAGATGAGGCCCATTTCCGCTGAGGCGTCTCGAGGCTGATCACACCTCACCTCTGGAACTTCGAAAGGGTCCTTCACACCCTTCGTGCAAATCAAGAAGTTTCCCGACATACCCGTCTCCACTCGAGAGGAAACACGAGGGTCCCGCCCACATCCAGAGGAGCCCCGTTTCCGCCTCGTAGCTCGAGATGAGGGATCCTTTCCCTGCTTCGTCGGGAAAGAGTTCCCGGCGTTCCCGTCGCATCTCAAGAGGAGGCCCTCTCAACAGGAACGGCGAGAGGAACTCCAGGGTCGTGCCACCATTCCAAGAGTCCCCCAGATGTCTCAGTCCATTCCAGAGGAACCTCTTTTCCCTTCACCGGCTCGTCTTTCACGCCGAGAATCGACTCACACGAAGGTGGCACGTGGCACAGCCCTGTGGGAAAGCCTCGTGGGAAAGCCTCGAGGGACAGCCTCGAGGGAAAGCCACAGATCCCTTGATCCACGTGACAGGAAGCGTGACACTACTGCTGCAGCTCGGGAGGAAAGCGCACGTGCATGCCCCCACTCGAGACGAGGCCTGACTCCCCTGGGGAGACTCAGAAGCACCCCAAGATCCATGGCAACACTGGAGAGGAATCCTCAGGTTCCGGCCCCGACGCCACACAAGGTCTTAGGCCCCGGCATGGACGGGAGAGGAATCCCGAGATGGCCCCTGGCAACTCGCATGGGGACTGGCCTTTCCTGAGGGCACCAGAGCGGGTCCCTGATGTCCCCGTCGTAACTCGAGAAGACCTGCCGCAACTCGAGAAAATCCAGGAGGTTCTACCCTCCAGGCGAGATGAGGCCCATTTCCGCTGAGGCGTCTCGAGGCTGCTCACACCTCACCTCTGGAACTTCGAAAGGGTCCTTCACACCCTTGGTGCAAATCAAGAAGTTCCCCGACATACCCGTCTCCACTCGAGGGGAAACACGAGGGTCCCGCCCACATCCAGAGGAGCCCCGTTTCCGCCTCGTAGCTCGAGATGAGGGATCCTTTCCCTGCTTCGTCGGGAAAGAGTTCCCGGCGTTCCCATCGCATATCAAGAGGAGGCCCTCTCAACAGGAACGGCGAGAGGAACTCCAGGGTCGTGCCACCATTCCACGAGTCCCCCAGATGTCTCAGTCCATTCCAGAGGAACCTCTTTCCCTTCACCGGCTCGTCTTTCACACCGAGGATCGACTCACACCAAGGTGGAACGTGGCACAGCCCTGTGGGAAAGCCTCGTGGGAAAGCCTCGAGGGACAGCCTCGAGGGAAAGCCACAGATCCCTTGATCCACGTGACAGGAAGCGTGACACTACTGCTGCAGCTCGGGAGGAAAGCGCACGTGCATGCCCCCACTCTAGACGAGGCCTGACTCCCATGGGGAGACTCAGAAGCAACCCAAGATCCATGGCAACACTGGGGAGGAATCCTCAGGTTCCGGCCCCGACTCCACACAAGGTCTTAGGCCCCGGCATGGACGGGAGAGGAATCCCGAGATGGCCCCTGGCAACTCGCATGGGGACTGGCCTTTCCTGAGGCCACCAGTGCGGGTCCCTGAGGTCCACGTCGTAACTCGAGAAGACCTGCCGCAACTCGAGAAAATCCAGGAGGTTCTACCCTCCAGGCGAGGTGAGGCCCATTTCCGCTGAGGCGTCTCGAGGCTGATCACACCTCACCTCTGGAACTTCGAAAGGGTCCTTCACACCCTTGGTGCAAATCAAGAAGTTCCCCGACATACCCGTCTCCACTCGAGGGGAAACACGAGGGTCCCGCCCACATCCAGAGGAGCCCCGTTTCCGCCTCGTAGCTCGAGATGAGGGATCCTTTCCCTGCTTCGTCGGGAAAGAGTTCCCGGCGTTCCCATCACATATCAAGAGGAGGCCCTCTCAACAGGAACGGCGAAAGGAACTCCAGGGTCGTGCCACCATTCCACGAGTCCCCCAGATGTCTCAGTCCATTCCAGAGGAACCTCTTTTCCCTTCACCGGCTCGTCTTTCACGCCGAGAATCGACTCACACGAAGGTGGCACGTGGCACAGCCCTGTGGGAAAGCCTCGTGGGAAAGCCTCGAGGGACAGCCTCGAGGGAAAGCCACAGATCCCTTGATCCACGTGACAGGAAGCGTGACACTACTGCTGCAGCTCGGGAGGAAAGCGCACATCATGCCCCCACTCTAGACGAGACCTGACTCCCCTGGGGAGACTCAGAAGCACCCCAAGATCCATGGCAACACTGGGGAGGAATCCTCAAGTTCAGGCCCCGACTCCACACAAGGTCTTAGGCCCCGGCATGGACGGGAGAGGAATCCCGAGATGGCCCCTGGCAACTCGCATGGGGACTGGCCTTTCCTGAGGCCACCAGAGCGAGTCCCTGAGGTCCCCGTTGTAACTCGAGAAGACCTGCCACAACTCGAGAAAATCAAGGAGGTTCTCCCCTCCAGGAGAGATCAGGCCCATTTCCGCTGAGGTGTCTCGAGGCTGATCACACCTCACCTCTGGAACTTCGAAAGGGTCCTTCACACCCTTGGTGCAAATCAAGAAGTTCCCCGACATACCCGTCTCCACTCGAGAGGAAACACGAGTGTCCCGCCCACATCCAGAGGAGCCCCGTTTCCGCCTCGTAGCTTGAGATGAGGGATTCTTTCCCTGCTTCGTCGGGAAAGAGTTCCCGGCGTTCCCATCGCATCTCAAGAGGAGGCCCTCTCAACAGGAACGGCGAGAGGAACTCCAGGGTCGTGCCACCATTCCAAGAGTCCCCCAGATGTCTCAGTCCATTCCAGAGGAACCTCTTTTCCCTTCACCGGCTCGTCTTTCACGCCGAGGATCGACTCACACCAAGGTGGCACGTGGCACAGCCCTGTGGGAAAGCCTCGTGGGAAAGCCTCGAGGGACAGCCTCGAGGGAAAGCCACTGATCCCTTGATCCACGTGACAGGAAGCGTGAAACTACTGCTGCAGCTCGGGAGGAAAGCGCACGTGCATGCCCCCACTCGAGACGAGGCCTGACTCCCCTGGGGAGACTCAGAAGCACCCCAAGATCCATGACAACACTGGAGAGGAATCCTCAGGTTCCAGCCCCGACTCCACACAAGGTCTTAGGCACCGGCATGGACGGGAGAGGAATCCCGAGATGGCCCCTGGCAACTCGCATGGGGACTGGCCTTTCCTGAGGCCAAAAGAGCGAGACCGTGAGGTCCCCGTCGTAACTCGAGAAGACCTGCCGCAACTCGAGAAAATCCAGGAGGTTCTCCCCTCCAGGAGAGATCAGGCCCATTTCCGCTGAGGCGTCTCGAGGCTGATCACACCTCACCTCTGGAACTTCGAAAGGGTCCTTCACACCCTTGGTGCAATTCAAGAAGTTCCCCGACATACCCGTCTCCACTCGAGAGGAAACACGAGGGTCCCGCCCACATCCAGAGGAGCCCCGTTTCCGCCTCGTAGCTTGAGATGAGGGATCCTTTCCCTGCTTCGTCGGGAAAGAGTTCCCGGCGTTCCCATCGCATCTCAAGAGGAGGCCCTCTCAACAGGAACGGCGAGAGGAACTCCAGGGTCGTGCCACCATTCCAAGAGTCCCACAGATGTCTCAGTCCATTCCAGAGGAACCTCTTTTCCCTTCACCGGCTCGTCTTTCACGCCGAGGATCGACTCACACCAAGGTGGCACGTGGCACAGCCGTGTGGGAAAGCCTCGTGGGAAAGCCTCGAGGGACAGCCTCGAAGGAAAGCCACAGATCCCTTGATCCACGTGACAGGAAGCGTGACACTACTGCTGCAGCTCGGGAGGAAAGCGCACGTGCATGCCCCCACTCGAGACGAGGCCTGACTCCCCTGGGGAGACTCAGAAGCACCCCAAGATCCATGACAACACTGGAGAGGAATCCTCAGGTTACGGCCCCGACTCCACACAAGGTCTTAGGCCCCGGCATGGACGGGAGAGGAATCCCGAGAGGTCCCCTAGCAACTCGCATGGGGACTGGCCTTTCCTGAGGCCACCAGAGCGGGTCCCTGAGGTCCCCGTCGTAACTCGAGAAGACCTGCCGCAACTCGAGAAAATCCAGGAGGTCCTCCCCTCCAGGCGAGATGAGGCCCATTTCCGCTGAGGCGTCTCGAGGCTGCTCACACTTCACCTCTGGAACTTCGAAAGGGTCCTTCACACCCTTGGTGCAAATCAAGAAGTTCCCCGACATACCCGTCTCCACTCGAGAGGAAACAGGAGGGTCCCGCCCACATCCAAAGGAGCCCCGTTTCTGCCTCGTAGCTCGAGATGAGGGATCCTTTCCCTGCTTCGTCGGGAAAGAGTTCCCGGCGTTCCCGTCGCATCTCAAGAGGAGGCCTTCTCAACAGAAACGGCGAGAGGAACTCCAGGGTCGTGCCACCATTCCAAGAGTCCCCCAGATGTCTCAGTCCATTCCAGAGGAACCTCTTTTCCCTTCACCCGCTCGTCTTTCACGCCGAGTATCGACTCACACCAAGGTGGCACGTGGCACAGCCCTGTGGGAAAGACTCGTGGGAAAGACTCGAGGGACAGTCTCGAGGGAAAGCCACAGATCCCTTAATCCACGTGACAGGAAGCGTGACACTACTGCTGCAGCTCGGGAGGAAAGCGCACGTGCATGCCCCCACTCTAGACGAGTCCCGACTCCCCTGGAGAGACTCAGAAGCACCCCAAGATCCAGGGCAACACTGGAGAGGAATCCGCAGGTTCCAGCCCCGACTCGACACAAGGTCTTAGGCCCTGGCATGGACGGGAGACGAATCCCGAGATGGCCCCTGGCAACTCGCATGTGGACTGGCCTTACCTGAGGCCACAAGAGCGAGCCCCTGAGGTCCCCGTCGTAACTCGAGAAGACCTTCCGCAACTCGAGAAAATCCAGGAGGTTGTCCCCTCCAAGCGAGATGAGGCCCATTTCCGCTGAGGCGTCTCGAGGCTGCTCACACCTCACCTCTGGAACTTCGAAAGGGTCCTTCACACCCTTGGTGCAAATCAAGAAGTTCCCCGACATACCCGTCTCCACTCGAGGGGAAACACGAGGGTCCCGCCCACATCCAGAGGAGCCCCGTTTCCGCCTCGTAGCTCGAGATGAGGGATCCTTTCCCTGCTTCGTCGGGAAAGAGTTCCCGGCGTTCCCATCACATATCAAGAGGAGGCCCTCTCAACAGGAACGGCGAGAGGAACTCCAGGGTCGTGCCACCATTCCACGAGTCCCCCAGATGTCTCAGCCATCCCAGAGGAACCTCTTTTACCTTCACCGGCTCGTCTTTCAAGCCGAGGATCGACTCACACCAAGGTGGCACGTGGCACAGCCCTGTGGGAAAGCCTCGTGGGAAAGCCTCGAGGGACAGCCTCGAGGGAAAGCCACAGATCCCTTGATCCACGTGACAGGAAGCGTGACACTACTGCTGCAGCTCGGGAGGAAAGCGCACATCATGCCCCCACTCTAGACGAGACCTGACTCCCCTGGGGAGACTCAGAAGCACCCCAAGATCCATGGCAACACTGGGGAGGAATCCTCAAGTTCAGGCCCCGACTCCACACAAGGTCTTAGGCCCCGGCATGGACGGGAGAGGAATCCCGAGATGGCCCCTGGCAACTCGCATGGGGACTGGCCTTTCCTGAGGCCACCAGAGCGAGTCCCTGAGGTCCCCGTTGTAACTCGAGAAGACCTGCCACAACTCGAGAAAATCCAGGAGGTTCTCCCCTCCAGGAGAGATCAGGCCCATTTCCGCTGAGGTGTCTCGAGGCTGATCACACCTCACCTCTGGAACTTCGAAAGGGTCCTTCACACCCTTGGTGCAAATCAAGAAGTTCCCCGACATACCCGTCTCCACTCGAGAGGAAACACGAGGGTCCCGCCCACATCCAGAGGAGCCCCGTTTCCGCCTCGTAGCTTGAGATGAGGGATCCTTTCCCTGCTTCGTCGGGAAAGAGTTCCCGGCGTTCCCATCGCATCTCAAGAGGAGGCCCTCTCAACAGGAACGGCGAGAGGAACTCCAGGGTCGTGCCACCATTCCAAGAGTCCCCCAGATGTCTCAGTCCATTCCAGAGGAACCTCTTTTCCCTTCACCGGCTCGTCTTTCACGCCGAGGATCGACTCACACCAAGGTGGCACGTGGCACAGCCCTGTGGGAAAGCCTCGTGGGAAAGCCTCGAGGGACAGCCTCGAGGGAAAGCCACAGATCCCTTGATCCACGTGACAGGAAGCGTGACACTACTGCTGCAGCTCGGGAGGAAAGCGCACGTGCATGCCCCCACTCGAGACGAGGCCTGACTCCCCTGGGGAGACTCAGAAGCACCCCAAGATCCATGGCAACACTGGGGAGGAATCCTCAGGTTCCGGCCCCGACTCCACACAAGGTCTTAGGCCCCGGCATGGACGGGAGAGGAATCCCGAGATGGCCCCTGGCAACTCGCATGGGGACTGGCCTTTCCTGAGGCCACCAGTGCGGGTCCCTGAGGTCCACGTCGTAACTCGAGAAGACCTGCCGCAACTCGAGAAAATCCAGGAGGTTCTACCCTCCAGGCGAGGTGAGGCCCATTTCCGCTGAGGCGTCTCGAGGCTGATCACACCTCACCTCTGGAACTTCGAAAGGGTCCTTCACACCCTTGGTGCAAATCAAGAAGTTCCCCGACATACCCGTCTCCACTCGAGAGGAAACACGAGGGTCCCGCCCACATCCAGAGGAGCCCCGTTTCCGCCTCGTAGCTCGAGATGAGGGATCCTTTCCCTGCTTCGTCGGGAAAGAGTTCCCGGCGTTCCCGTCGCATCTCAAGAGGAGGCCCTCTCAACAGAAACGGCGAGAGGAACTCCAGGGTCGTGCCACCATTCCAAGAGTCCCCCAGATGTCTCAGTCCATTCCAGAGGAACCTCTTTTCCCTTCACCCGCTCGTCTTTCACGCCGAGTATCGACTCACACCAAGGTGGCACGTGGCACAGCCCTGTGGGAAAGACTCGTGGGAAAGACTCGAGGGACAGTCTCGAGGGAAAGCCACAGATCCCTTAATCCACGTGACAGGAAGCGTGACACTACTGCTGCAGCTCGGGAGGAAAGCGCACGTGCATGCCCCCACTCTAGACGAGTCCCGACTCCCCTGGAGAGACTCAGAAGCACCCCAAGATCCAGGGCAACACTGGAGAGGAATCCGCAGGTTCCAGCCCCGACTCGACACAAGGTCTTAGGCCCTGGCATGGACGGGAGACGAATCCCGAGATGGCCCCTGGCAACTCGCATGTGGACTGGCCTTACCTGAGGCCACAAGAGCGAGTCCCTGAGGTCCCCGTCGTAACTCGAGAAGACCTTCCGCAACTCGAGAAAATCCAGGAGGTTCTCCCCTCCAAGCGAGATGAGGCCCATTTCCGCTGAGGCGTCTCGAGGCTGATCACACCTCACCTCTGGAACTTCGAAAGGGTCCTTCACACCCTTGGTGCAAATCAAGAAGTTCCCCGACATACCCGTCTCCACTCGAGGGGAAACACGAGGGTCCCGCCCACATCCAGAGGAGCCCCGTTTCCGCCTCGTAGCTCGAGATGAGGGATCCTTTCCCTGCTTCGTCGGGAAAGAGTTCCCGGCGTTCCCATCACATATCAAGAGGAGGCCCTCTCAACAGGAACGGCGAAAGGAACTCCAGGGTCGTGCCACCATTCCACGAGTCCCCCAGATGTCTCAGTCCATTCCAGAGGAACCTCTTTTCCCTTCACCGGCTCGTCTTTCACGCCGAGAATCTACTCACACGAAGGTGGCACGTGGCACAGCCCTGTGGGAAAGCCTCGTGGGAAAGCCTCGAGGGACAGCCTCGAGGGAAAGCCACAGATCCCTTGATCCACGTGACAGGAAGCGTGACACTACTGCTGCAGCTCGGGAGGAAAGCGCACATCATGCCCCCACTCTAGACGAGACCTGACTCCCCTGGGGAGACTCAGAAGCACCCCAAGATCCATGGCAACACTGGGGAGGAATCCTCAAGTTCAGGCCCCGACTCCACACAAGGTCTTAGGCCCCGGCATGGACGGGAGAGGAATCCCGAGATGGCCCCTGGCAACTCGCATGGGGACTGGCCTTTCCTGAGGCCACCAGAGCGAGTCCCTGAGGTCCCCGTTGTAACTCGAGAAGACCTGCCACAACTCGAGAAAATCAAGGAGGTTCTCCCCTCCAGGAGAGATCAGGCCCATTTCCGCTGAGGTGTCTCGAGGCTGATCACACCTCACCTCTGGAACTTCGAAAGGGTCCTTCACACCCTTGGTGCAAATCAAGAAGTTCCCCGACATACCCGTCTCCACTCGAGAGGAAACACGAGTGTCCCGCCCACATCCAGAGGAGCCCCGTTTCCGCCTCGTAGCTTGAGATGAGGGATTCTTTCCCTGCTTCGTCGGGAAAGAGTTCCCGGCGTTCCCATCGCATCTCAAGAGGAGGCCCTCTCAACAGGAACGGCGAGAGGAACTCCAGGGTCGTGCCACCATTCCAAGAGTCCCCCAGATGTCTCAGTCCATTCCAGAGGAACCTCTTTTCCCTTCACCGGCTCGTCTTTCACGCCGAGGATCGACTCACACCAAGGTGGCACGTGGCACAGCCCTGTGGGAAAGCCTCGTGGGAAAGCCTCGAGGGACAGCCTCGAGGGAAAGCCACTGATCCCTTGATCCACGTGACAGGAAGCGTGAAACTACTGCTGCAGCTCGGGAGGAAAGCGCACGTGCATGCCCCCACTCGAGACGAGGCCTGACTCCCCTGGGGAGACTCAGAAGCACCCCAAGATCCATGACAACACTGGAGAGGAATCCTCAGGTTCCAGCCCCGACTCCACACAAGGTCTTAGGCACCGGCATGGACGGGAGAGGAATCCCGAGATGGCCCCTGGCAACTCGCATGGGGACTGGCCTTTCCTGAGGCCAAAAGAGCGAGACCGTGAGGTCCCCGTCGTAACTCGAGAAGACCTGCCGCAACTCGAGAAAATCCAGGAGGTTCTCCCCTCCAGGAGAGATCAGGCCCATTTCCGCTGAGGCGTCTCGAGGCTGATCACACCTCACCTCTGGAACTTCGAAAGGGTCCTTCACACCCTTGGTGCAATTCAAGAAGTTCCCCGACATACCCGTCTCCACTCGAGAGGAAACACGAGGGTCCCTCCCACATCCAGAGGAGCCCCGTTTCCGCCTCGTAGCTTGAGATGAGGGATCCTTTCCCTGCTTCGTCGGGAAAGAGTTCCCGGCGTTCCCATCGCATCTCAAGAGGAGGCCCTCTCAACAGGAACGGCGAGAGGAACTCCAGGGTCGTGCCACCATTCCAAGAGTCCCACAGATGTCTCAGTCCATTCCAGAGGAACCTCTTTTCCCTTCACCGGCTCGTCTTTCACGCCGAGGATCGACTCACACCAAGGTGGCACGTGGCACAGCCGTGTGGGAAAGCCTCGTGGGAAAGCCTCGAGGGACAGCCTCGAAGGAAAGCCACAGATCCCTTGATCCACGTGACAGGAAGCGTGACACTACTGCTGCAGCTCGGGAGGAAAGCGCACGTGCATGCCCCCACTCGAGACGAGGCCTGACTCCCCTGGGGAGACTCAGAAGCACCCCAAGATCCATGACAACACTGGAGAGGTATCCTCAGGTTACGGCCCCGACTCCACACAAGGTCTTAGGCCCCGGCATGGACGGGAGAGGAATCCCGAGAGGTCCCCTAGCAACTCGCATGGGGACTGGCCTTTCCTGAGGCCACCAGAGCGGGTCCCTGAGGTCCCCGTCGTAACTCGAGAAGACCTGCCGCAACTCGAGAAAATCCAGGAGGTCCTCCCCTCCAGGCGAGATGAGGCCCATTTCCGCTGAGGCGTCTCGAGGCTGCTCACACTTCACCTCTGGAACTTCGAAAGGGTCCTTCACACCCTTGGTGCAAATCAAGAAGTTCCCCGACATACCCGTCTCCACTCGAGAGGAAACAGGAGGGTCCCGCCCACATCCAAAGGAGCCCCGTTTCCGCCTCGTAGCTCGAGATGAGGGATCCTTTCCCTGCTTCGTCGGGAAAGAGTTCCCGGCGTTCCCGTCGCATCTCAAGAGGAGGCCTTCTCAACAGAAACGGCGAGAGGAACTCCAGGGTCGTGCCACCATTCCAAGAGTCCCCCAGATGTCTCAGTCCATTCCAGAGGAACCTCTTTTCCCTTCACCCGCTCGTCTTTCACGCCGAGTATCGACTCACACCAAGGTGGCACGTGGCACAGCCCTGTGGGAAAGACTCGTGGGAAAGACTCGAGGGACAGTCTCGAGGGAAAGCCACAGATCCCTTAATCCACGTGACAGGAAGCGTGACACTACTGCTGCAGCTCGGGAGGAAAGCGCACGTGCATGCCCCCACTCTAGACGAGTCCCGACTCCCCTGGAGAGACTCAGAAGCACCCCAAGATCCAGGGCAACACTGGAGAGGAATCCGCAGGTTCCAGCCCCGACTCGACACAAGGTCTTAGGCCCTGGCATGGACGGGAGACGAATCCCGAGATGGCCCCTGGCAACTCGCATGTGGACTGGCCTTACCTGAGGCCACAAGAGCGAGCCCCTGAGGTCCCCGTCGTAACTCGAGAAGACCTTCCGCAACTCGAGAAAATCCAGGAGGTTGTCCCCTCCAAGCGAGATGAGGCCCATTTCCGCTGAGGCGTCTCGAGGCTGATCACACCTCACCTCTGGAACTTCGAAAGGGTCCTTCACACCCTTCGTGCAAATCAAGAAGTTTCCCGACATACCCGTCTCCACTCGAGAGGAAACACGAGGGTCCCGCCCACATCCAGAGGAGCCCCGTTTCCGCCTCATAGCTCGAGATGAGGGATCCTTTCCCTGCTTCGTCGGGAAAGAGTTCCTGGCGTTCCCGTCGCATCTCAAGAGGAGGCCCTCTCAACAGGAACGGCAAGAGGAACTCCAGGGTCGTGCCACCATTCCAAGAGTCCCCCAGATGTCTCAGTCCATTCCAGAGGAACCTCTTTTCCCTTCACCGGCTCGTCTTTCACGCCGAGAATCGACTCACACGAAGGTGGCACGTGGCACAGCCCTGTGGGAAAGCCTCGTGGGAAAGCCTCGAGTGACAGCCTCGAGGTAAAGCCACAGATCCCTTGATCCACGTGACAGGAAGCGTGACACTACTGCTGCAGCTCGGGAGGAAAGCGCACGTGCATGCCCCCACTCGAGACGAGGCCTGACTCCCCTGGGGAGACTCAGAAGCACCCCAAGATCCATGGCAACACTGGAGAGGAATCCTCAGGTTCCGGCCCCGACGCCACACAAGGTCTTAGGCCCCGGCATGGACGGGAGAGGAATCCCGAGATGGCCCCTGGCAACTCGCATGGGGACTGGCCTTTCCTGAGGGCACCAGAGCGGGTCCCTGATGTCCCCGTCGTAACTCGAGAAGACCTGCCGCAACTCGAGAAAATCCAGGAGGTTCTCCCCTCCAGGCGAGATGAGGCCCATTTCCGCTGAGGCGTCTCGAGGCTGCTCACACCTCACCTCTGGAACTTCGAAAGGGTCCTTCACACCCTTGGTGCAAATCAAGAAGTTCCCCGACATACCCGTCTCCACTCGAGGGGAAACACGAGGGTCCCGCCCACATCCAGAGGAGCCCCGTTTCTGCCTCGTAGCTCGAGATGAGGGATCCTTTCCCTGCTTCGTCGGGAAAGAGTTCCCGGCGTTCCCATCACATATCAAGAGGAGGCCCTCTCAACAGGAACGGCGAGAGGAACTCCAGGGTCGTGCCACCATTCCACGAGTCCCCCAGATGTCTCAGTCCATCCCAGAGGAACCTCTTTTACCTTCACCGGCTCGTCTTTCAAGCCGAGGATCGACTCACACCAAGGTGGCACGTGGCACAGCCCTGTGGGAAAGCCTCGTGGGAAAGCCTCGAGGGACAGCCTCGAGGGAAAGCCACAGATCCCTTGATCCACGTGACAGGAAGCGTGACACTACTGCTGCAGCTCGGGAGGAAAGCGCACATCATGCCCCCACTCTAGACGAGACCTGACTCCCCTGGGGAGACTCAGAAGCACCCCAAGATCCATGGCAACACTGGGGAGGAATCCTCAAGTTCAGGCCCCGACTCCACACAAGGTCTTAGGCCCCGGCATGGACGGGAGAGGAATCCCGAGATGGCCCCTGGCAACTCGCATGGGGACTGGCCTTTCCTGAGGCCACCAGAGCGAGTCCCTGAGGTCCCCGTTGTAACTCGAGAAGACCTGCCACAACTCGAGAAAATCCAGGAGGTTCTCCCCTCCAGGAGAGATCAGGCCCATTTCCTCGGAGGTGTCTCGAGGCTGATCACACCTCACCTCTGGAACTTCGAAAGGGTCCTTCACACCCTTGGTGCAAATCAAGAAGTTCCCCGACATACCCGTCTCCACTCGAGAGGAAACACGAGGGTCCCGCCCACATCCAGAGGAGCCCCGTTTCCGCCTCGTAGCTTGAGATGAGGGATCCTTTCCCTGCTTCGTCGGGAAAGAGTTCCCGGCGTTCCCATCGCATCTCAAGAGGAGGCCCTCTCAACAGGAACGGCGAGAGGAACTCCAGGGTCGTGCCACCATTCCAAGAGTCCCCCAGATGTCTCAGTCCATTCCAGAGGAACCTCTTTTCCCTTCACCGGCTCGTCTTTCACGCCGAGGATCGACTCACACCAAGGTGGCACGTGGCACAGCCCTGTGGGAAAGCCTCGTGGGAAAGCCTCGAGGGACAGCCTCGAGGGAAAGCCACAGATCCCTTGATCCACGTGACAGGAAGCGTGACACTACTGCTGCAGCTCGGGAGGAAAGCATACGTGCATGCCCCCACTCGAGACGAGGCCTGACTCCCCTGGGGAGACTCAGAAGCACCCCAAGATCCATGACAACACTGGAGAGGAATCCTCAGGTTCCAGCCCCGACTCCACACAAGGTCTTAGGCCCCGGCATGGACGGGAGAGGAATCCCGAGATGGCCCCTGGCAACTCGCATGGGGACTGGCCTTTCCTGAGGCCACCAGAGCGAGACCGTGAGGTCCCCGTCGTAACTCGAGAAGACCTGCCGCAACTCGACAAAATCCAGGAGGTTCTCCCCTCCAGGAGAGATCAGGCCCATTTCCGCTGAGGCGTCTCGAGGCTGATCACACCTCACCTCTGGAACTTCGAAAGGGTCCTTCACACCCTTGGTGCAAATCAAGAAGTTCCCCGACATACCCGTCTCCACTCGAGAGGAAACACGAGGGTCCCGCCCACATCCAGAGGAGCCCCGTTTCCGCCTCGTAGCTTGAGATGAGGGATCTTTTCCCTGCTTCGTCGGGAAAGAGTTCCCGGCGTTCCCATCGCATCTCAAGAGGAGGCCCTCTCAACAGGAACGGCGAGAGGAACTCCAGGGTCGTGCCACCATTCCAAGAGTCCCACAGATGTCTCAGTCCATTCCAGAGGAACCTCTTTTCCCTTCACCGGCTCGTCTTTCACGCCGAGGATCGACTCACACCAAGGTGGCACGTGGCACAGCCGTGTGGGAAAGCCTCGTGGGAAAGCCTCGAGGGACAGCCTCGAAGGAAAGCCACAGATCCCTTGATCCACGTGACAGGAAGCGTGACACTACTGCTGCAGCTCGGGAGGAAAGCCCACGTGCATGCCCCCACTCGAGACGAGGCCTGACTCCCCTGGGGAGACTCAGAAGCACCCCAAGATCCATGACAACACTGGAGAGGAATCCTCAGGTTACGGCCCCGACTCCACACAAGGTCTTAGGCCCCGGCATGGACGGGAGAGGAATCCCGAGAGGTCCCCTAGCAACTCGCATGGGGACTGGCCTTTCCTGAGGCCACCAGAGCGGGTCCCTGAGGTCCCCGTCGTAACTCGAGAAGACCTGCCGCAACTCGAGAAAATCCAGGAGGTCCTCCCCTCCAGGCGAGATGAGGCCCATTTCCGCTGAGGCGTCTCGAGGCTGCTCACACTTCACCTCTGGAACTTCGAAAGGGTCCTTCACACCCTTGGTGCAAATCAAGAAGTTTCCCGACATACCCGTCTCCACTCGAGAGGAAACAGGAGGGTCCCGCCCACATCCAAAGGAGCCCCGTTTCCGCCTCGTAGCTCGAGATGAGGGATCCTTTCCCTGCTTCGTCGGGAAAGAGTTCCCGGCGTTCCCGTCGCATCTCAAGAGGAGGCCCTCTCAAGAGGATCGACGAGAGGAACTCCAGGGTCGTGCCACCATTCCAAGAGTCCCCCAGATGTCTCAGTCCATTTCAGAGGAACCTCTTTTCCCTTCACCGGCTCGTCTTTCACGCCGAGGAACGACTCACACCAAGGTGGCACGTGGCACAGCCCTGGGGGAAAGCCTCGTGGGTAAGCCTCGAGGGACAGCCTCGAAGGAAAGCCACAGATCCCTTGATCCACGTGACAGGAAGCGTGACACTACTGCTGCAGCTCGGGAGGAAAGCGCACGTGCATGCCCCCACTCGAGACGAGGCCTGACTCCCCTGGGGAGACTCAGAAGCACCCCAAGATCCATGGCAACACTGGAGAGGAATCCTCAGGTTCCGGCCCCGACTCGACACAAGGTCTTAGGCCCCGGCATGGACGGGAGAGGAATCCCGAGATGGCCCCTAGCAACTCGCATGGGGACTGGCCTTTCCTGAGGCCACCAGAGCGGGTCCCTGATG
Organism: Budorcas taxicolor; assembly: GCF_023091745.1. NCBI lineage: Eukaryota > Metazoa > Chordata > Mammalia > Artiodactyla > Bovidae > Budorcas > Budorcas taxicolor. The sequence continues at coordinate 96,510 of NW_026291491.1, forward strand.
TCCCCGTCGTAACTCGAGAAGACCTGCCGCAACTCGAGAAAATCCAGGAGGTTCTACCCTCCAGGCGAGATGAGGCCCATTTCCGCTGAGGCGTCTCGAGGCTGCTCACACCTCACCTCTGGAACTTCGAAAGGGTCCTTCACACCCTTGGTGCAAATCAAGAAGTTCCCCGACATACCCGTCTCCACTCGAGAGGAAACACGAGGGTCCCGCCCACATCCAGAGGAGCCCCGTTTCCGCCTCGTAGCTCGAGATGAGGAATCCTTTCTCTGCTTCGTCGGGAAAGATTTCCCGGCGTTCCTGTCGCAGCTCAAGAGGACGCCCTCTCAACAGGAAGGGCGAGAGGAACTCCAGGGTCGTGCCACCATTCCAAGAGTCCCCCAAATGTCTCAGTCCATTCCAGAGGAACCTCTTTTCCCTTCACCGGCTCGTCTTTCACGCCGAGGATCGACTCACACCAAGGTGGCACGTGGCACAGCCATGGGGGAAAGCCTCGTGGGTAATCCTCGAGGGACAACCTCGAAGGAAAGCCACAGATCCCTTGATCCACGTGACAGGAAGCGTGACACTACTGCTGCAGCTCGGGAGGAAAGCGCACGTGCATGCCCCCACTCGAGACGAGGCCTGACTCCCCTGGGGAGACTCAGAAGCACCCCAAGATCCATGGCAACACTGGAGAGGAATACTCAGGTTCCGGCCCCTACTCGACACAAGGTCTTAGGCCCCGGCATGGACAGGAGAGGAATCCCGAGATGGCCCCTGGCAACTCGCATGGGGACTGGCCTTTCCTGAGGCCACCAGAGCGGGTCCCTGATGTCCCCGTCGTAAGTCGAGAAGACCTGCCGCAACTCGAGAAAATCCAGGAGGTTCTACCCTCCAGGCAGGATGAGGCCCATTTCCGCTGAGGCGTCTCGAGGCTGCTCAAACCTCACCTCTGGAACTTCGAAAGGGTCCTTCACACCCTTGGTGCAAATCAAGAAGTTCCCCGACATACCCGTCTCCACTCGAGAGGAAACACGAGGGTCCCGCCCACATCCAGAGGAGCCCCGTTTCCGCCTCGTAGCTCGAGATGAGGGATCCTTTCTCTGCTTCGTCGGGAAAGAGTTCCCGGCGTTCCCGTCGCAGCTCAAGAGGACGCCCTCTCAACAGGAACGGAGAGAGGAACTCCAGGGTCGTGCCACCATTCCAAGAGTCCCCCAAATGTCTCAGTCCATTCCAGAGGAACCTCTTTTCCCTTCACCGGCTCGTCTTTCACGCCGAGGATCGACTCACACCAAGGTGGCACGTGGCACAGCCCTGTGGGAAAGCGTCGTGGGAAAGCCTCGAGGGACAGCCTCGAGGGAAAGCCACAGATCCCTTGATCCACGTGAGATGAAGCGTGACACTACTGCTGCAGCTCGGGAGGTAAGCACACGTGCATGCCCCCACTCGAGACGAGGCCTGACTCCCCTGGGGAGACTCAGAAGCACCCCAAAATCCATGGCAACACTGGAGAGGAATCCTCAGGATCCGGCCCCGACTCCACACAAAGTCTTAGGCCCCGGCATGGACGGGAGAGGAATCCCGAGATGGCCCCTGGCAACTCGCATGGGGACTGGCCTTTCCTGAGGCCACCAGAGTGGGTCCCTGATGTCCCCGTCGTAACTCGAGAAGACCTGCCGCAACTCGAGAAAATCCAGGAGGTTCTCCCCTCCAGGCGAGATGAGGCCCATTTCCGCTGAGGCGTCTCGAGGCGGCTCACACCTCACCTCTGGAACTTCGAAAGGGTCCTTCACACCCTTGGTGCAAATCAAGAAGTTCCCCGACATACCCGTCTCCACTCGAGAGGAAACACGAGGGTCCCGCCCACATCCAGAGGAGCCCCGTTTCCGCCTCGTAGCTCGAGATGAGGGATCCTTTCCCTGCTTCGTCGGGAAAGATTTCCCGGCGTTCCCATCGCATATTAAGATGAGGCCCTCTAAACAGGAACGGCGAGAGGAACTCCAGGGTCGTGCCACCATTCCACGAGTCCCCCAGATGTCTCAGTCCATTCCAGAGGAACCTCTTTTCCCTTCACCGGCTCGTCTTTCACGCCGAGGATCGACTCACACCAAGGTGGCACGTGGCACAGCCCTGTGGGAAAGCCTCGTGGGAAAGCCTCGAGGGACAGCCTCGAGGGAAAGCCACAGATCCCTTGATCCACGTGACAGGAATTGTGACACTACTGCTGCAGCTCGGGAGGAAAGCGCACATCATGCCCCCACTCTAAACGAGACCTGACTCCCCTGGGGAGACTCAGAAGCACCCCAAGATCCATGGCAACACTGGGGAGGAATCCTCAAGTTCAGGCCCCGACTCCACACAAGGTCTTAGGCCCCGGCATGGACGGGAGAGGAATCCCGAGATGGCCCCTGGCAACTCGCATGGGGACTGGCCTTTCCTGAGGCCACCAGAGCGAGTCCCTGAGGTCCCCGTCGTAACTCGAGAAGACCTGCCGCAACTCGAGAAAATCCAGGAGGTTCTCCCCTCCAGGATAGATCAGGCCCATTTCCGCTGAGGCGTCTCGAGGCTGATCACACCTCACCTCTGGAACTTCGAAAGGGTCCTTCACACCGTTGGTGCAAATCAAGAAGTTCCCCGACATACCCGTCTCCACTCGAGAGGAAACACGAGGGTCCCGCCCACATCCAGAGGAGCCCCGTTTCCGCCTCGTAGCTTGAGATGAGGGATCCTTTCCCTGCTTCGTCTGGAAAGAGTTCCCGGCGTTCCCATCGCATCTCAAGTGGAGGCCCTCTCAACAGGAACGGCGAGAGGAACTCCAGGGTCGTGCCACCATTCCAAGAGTCCCCCAGATGTCTCAGTCCATTCCAGAGGAACCTCTTTTCCCTTCACCGGCTTGTCTTTCACGCCGAGGATCGATTCCCACCAAGGTGGCACGTGGCACAGCCCTGTGGGAAAGCCTCGTGGGAAAGCCTCGAGGGACAGCCTCGAGGGAAAGCCACAGATCCCTTTATCCACGTGACAGGAAGCGTGACACTACTGCTGCAGCTCGGGAGGTAAGCACACGTGCATGCCCCCACTCGAGACGAGGCCTGACTCCCCTGGGGAGACTCAGAAGCACCCCAAGATCCATGGCAACACTGGAGAGGAATCCTCAGGATCCGGCCCCGACTCCACACAAGGTCTTAGGCCCCGGCATGGACGGGAGAGGAATCCCGAGATGGCCCCTGGCAACTCGCATGGGGACTGGCCTTTCCTGAGGCCACCAGAGCGGGTCCCTGAGGTCCCCGTCGTAATTCGAGAAGACCTGCCGCAACTCGAGAAAATCCCGGAGGTTCTCCCCTCCAGGTGAGATGAGGCCCATTTCCGCTGAGGCGTCTCGGGGCTGCTCACACTTCACCTCTGGAACTTCGAAAGGGTCCTTCACACCCTTGGTGCAAATCAAGAAGTTCCCCGACATACCCGTCTCCACTCGAGAGGAAACAGGTGGGTCCCGCCAACATCCAAAGGAGCCCCGTTTATGCCTCGTAGCTCGAGATGAGGGATCCTTTCCCTGCTTCGTCGGGAAAGAGTTCCCGGCGTTCCCGTCGCATCTCAAGAGGAGGCCTTCTCAAGAGGATCGACGAGAGGAACTCCAGGGTCGTGCCACCATTCCAAGAGTCCCCCAGATGTCTCAGTCCATTCCAGAGGAACCTCTTTTCCCTTCACCGGCTCGTCTTTCACGCCGAGGATCGACTCACACCAAGGTGGTACGTGGCACAGCCCTGGGGGAAAGCCTCGTGGGTAAGCCTCGAGGGACAGCCTCGAAGGCAAGCCACAGATCCCTTGATCCACGTGACAGGAAGCGTGACACTACTGCTGCAGCTCGGGAGGAAAGCGCACGTGCATGCCCCCACTCGAGACGAGGCCTGACTCCCCTGGGGAGACTCAGAAGCACCCCAAGATCCATGGCAACACTGGAGAGGAATCCTCAGGTTCCGGCCCCGACTCGACACAAGGTCTTAGGCCCCGGCATGGACGGGAGAGGAATCCCGAGATGGCCCCTGGCAACTCGCATGGGGACTGGCCTTTCCTGAGGCCACCAGAGCGGGTCCCTGATGTCCCCGTCGTAAGTCGAGAAGACCTGCCGCAACTCGAGAAAATCCAGGAGGTTCTACCCTCCAGGCGAGATGAGGCCCATTTCCGCTGAGGCGTCTCGAGGCTGCTCACACCTCACCTCTGGAACTTCGAAAGGGTCCTTCACACCCTTGGTGGAAATCAAGAAGTTCCCCGACATACCCGTCTCCACTCGAGAGGAAACACGAGGGTCCCGCCCACATCCAGAGGAGCCCCGTTTCCGCCTCGTAGCTCGAGATGAGGAATCCTTTCTCTGCTTCGTCGGGAAAGATTTCCCGGCGTTCCCGTCGCAGCTCAAGAGGACGCCCTCTCAACAGGAAGGGCGAGAGGAACTCCAGGGTCGTGCCACCATTCCAAGAGTCCCCCAAATGTCTCAGTCCATTCCAGAGGAACGTCTTTTCCCTTCACCGGCTCGTCTTTCACGCCGAGGATCGACTCACACCAAGGTGGCACGTGGCACAGCCCTGGGGGAAAGCCTCGTGGGTAATCCTCGAGGGACAGCCTCGAAGGAAAGCCACAGATCCCTTGATTCACGTGACAGGAAGCGTGACACTACTGCTGCAGCTCGGGAGGAAAGCGCACGTGCATGCCCCCACTCGAGACGAGGCCTGACTCCCCTGGGGAGACTCAGAAGCACCCCAAGATCCATGGCAACCCTGGAGAGGAATCCTCAGGTTCCGGCCCCGACTCGACACAAGGTCTTAGGCCCCGGCATGGACGGGAGAGGAATCCCGAGATGGCCCCTGGCAACTCGCATGGGGACTGGCCTTTCCTGAGGCCACCAGAGCGGGTCCCTGATGTCCCCGTCGTAACTCGAGAAGACCTGCCGCAACTCGAGAAAATCCAGGAGGTTCTACCCTCCAGGCGAGATGAGGCCCATTTCCGCTGAGGCGTCTCGAGGCTGCTCACACCTCACCTCTGGAACTTCGAAAGGGTCCTTCACACCCTTGGTGCAAATCAAGAAGTTCCCCGACATACCCGTCTCCACTCGAGAGGAAACACGAGGGTCCCGCCCACATCCAGAGGAGCCCCGTTTCCGCCTCGTAGCTCGAGATGAGGGATCCTTTCTCTGCTTCGTCGGGAAAGAGTTCCCGGCGTTCCCGTCGCAGCTCAAGAGGACGCCCTCTCAACAGGAAAGGAGAGAGGAACTCCAGGGTCGTGCCACCATTCCAAGAGTCCCCCAAATGTCTCAGTCCATTCCAGAGGAACCTCTTTTCCCTTCACCGGCTCGTCTTTCACGCCGAGGATCGACTCACACCAAGGTGGCACGTGGCACAGCCCTGTGGGAAAGCGTCGTGGGAAAGCCTCGAGGGACAGCCTCGAGGGAAAGCCACAGATCCCTTGATCCACGTGAGATGAAGCGTGACACTACTGCTGCAGCTCGGGAGGTAAGCACACGTGCATGCCCCCACTCGAGACGAGGCCTGACTCCCCTGGGGAGACTCAGAAGCACCCCAAGATCCATGGCAACACTGGAGAGGAATCCTCAGGATCCGGCCCCGACTCCACACAAGGTCTTAGGCCCCGGCATGGACGGGAGAGGAATCCCGAGATGGCCCCTGGCAACTCGCATGGGGACTGGCCTTTCCTGAGGCCACCAGAGCGGGTCCCTGATGTCCCCGTCGTAACTCGAGAAGACCTGCCGCAACTCGAGAAAATCCAGGAGGTTCTCCCCTCCAGGCGAGATGAGGCCCATTTCCGCTGAGGCGTCTCGAGGCGGCTCACACCTCACCTCTGGAACTTCGAAAGGGTCCTTCACACCCTTGGTGCAAATCCAGAAGTTCCCCGACATACCCGTCTCCACTCGAGAGGAAACACGAGGGTCCCGCCCACATCCAGAGGAGCCCCGTTTCCGCCTCGTAGCTCGAGATGAGGGATCCTTTCCCTGCTTCGTCGGGAAAGATTTCCCGGCGTTCCCATCGCATATTAAGATGAGGCCCTCTAAACAGGAACGGCGAGAGGAACTCCAGGGTCGTGCCACCATTCCACGAGTCCCCCAGATGTCTCAGTCCATTCCAGAGGAACCTCTTTTCCCTTCACCGGCTCGTCTTTCACGCCGAGGATCGACTCACACCAAGGTGGCACGTGGCACAGCCCTGTGGGAAAGCCTCGTGGGAAAGCCTCGAGGGACAGCCTCGAGGGAAAGCCACAGATCCCTTGATCCACGTGACAGGAATTGTGACACTACTGCTGCAGCTCGGAAGGAAAGCGCACATCATGCCCCCACTCTAAACGAGACCTGACTCCCCTGGGGAGACTCAGAAGCACCCCAAGATCCATGGCAACACTGGGGAGGAATCCTCAAGTTCAGGCCCCGACTCCACACAAGGTCTTAGGCCCCGGCATGGACGGGAGAGGAATCCCGAGATGGCCCCTGGCAACTCGCATGGGGACTGGCCTTTCCTGAGGCCACCAGAGCGAGTCCCTGAGGTCCCCGTCGTAACTCGAGAAGACCTGCCGCAACTCGAGAAAATCCAGGAGGTTCTCCCCTCCAGGATAGATCAGGCCCATTTCCGCTGAGGCGTCTCGAGGCTGATCACACCTCACCTCTGGAACTTCGAAAGGGTCCTTCACACCCTTGGTGCAAATCAAGAAGTTCCCCGACATACCCGTCTCCACTCGAGAGGAAACACGAGGGTCCCGCCCATATCCAGAGGAGCCCCGTTTCCGCCTCGTAGCTTGAGATGAGGGATCCTTTCCCTGCTTCGTCTGGAAAGAGTTCCCGGCGTTCCCATCGCATCTCAAGAGGAGGCCCTCTCAACAGGAACGGCGAGAGGAACTCCAGGGTCGTGCCACCATTCCAAGAGTCCCCCAGATGTCTCAGTCCATTCCAGAGGAACCTCTTTTCCCTTCACCGGCTTGTCTTTCACGCCGAGGATCGATTCCCACCAAGGTGGCACGTGGCACAGCCCTGTGGGAAAGCCTCGTGGGAAAGCCTCGAGGGACAGCCTCGAGGGAAAGCCACAGATCCCTTTATCCACGTGACAGGAAGCGTGACACTACTGCTGCAGCTCGGGAGGTAAGCACACGTGCATGCCCCCACTCGAGACGAGGCCTGACTCCCCTGGGGAGACTCAGAAGCACCCCAAGATCCATGGCAACACTGGAGAGGAATCCTCAGGATCCGGCCCCGACTCCACACAAGGTCTTAGGCCCCGGCATGGACGGGAGAGGAATCCCGAGATGGCCCCTGGCAACTCGCATGGGGACTGGCCTTTCCTGAGGCCACCAGAGCGGGTCCCTGAGGTCCCCGTCGTAATTCGAGAAGACCTGCCGCAACTCGAGAAAATCCCGGAGGTTCTCCCCTCCAGGTGAGATGAGGCCCGTTTCCGCTGAGGCGTCTCGGGGCTGCTCACACTTCACCTCTGGAACTTCGAAAGGGTCCTTCACACCCTTGGTGCAAATCAAGAAGTTCCCCGACATACCCGTCTCCACTCGAGAGGAAACAGGTGGGTCCCGCCAACATCCAAAGGAGCCCCGTTTCCGCCTCGTAGCTCGAGATGAGGGATCCTTTCCCTGCTTCGTCGGGAAAGAGTTCCCGGCGTTCCCGTCGCATCTCAAGAGGAGGCCTTCTCAAGAGGATCGACGAGAGGAACTCCAGGGTCGTGCCACCATTCCAAGAGTCCCCCAGATGTCTCAGTCCATTCCAGAGGAACCTCTTTTCCCTTCACCTGCTCGTCTTTCACGCCGAGGATCGACTCACACCAAGGTGGCACGTGGCACAGCCCTGGGGGAAAGCCTCGTGGGTAAGCCTCGAGGGACAGCCTCGAAGGAAAGCCACAGATCCCTTGATCCACGTGACAGGAAGCGTGACACTACTGCTGCAGCTCGGGAGGAAAGCGCACGTGCATGCCCCCACTCGAGACGAGGCCTGACTCCCCTGGGGAGACTCAGAAGCACCCCAAGATCCATGGCAACACTGGAGAGGAATCCTCAGGTTCCGGCCCCGACTCCACACAAGGTCTTAGGCCCCGGCATGGACGGGAGAGGAATCCCGAGATGGCCCCTGGCAACTCGCATGGGGACTGGCCTTTCCTGAGGGCACCAGAGCGGGTCCCTGATGTCCCTGTCGTAACTCGAGAAGACCTGCCGCAACTCGAGAAAATCCAGGAGGTTCTACCCTCCAGGCGAGATGAGGCCCATTTCCGCTGAGGCGTCTCGAGGCTGATCACACCTCACCTCTGGAACTTCGAAAGGGTCCTTCACACCCTTGGTGCAAATCAAGAAGTTCCCCGACATACCCGTCTCCACTCGAGAGGAAACACGAGGGTCCCGCCCACATCCAGAGGAGCCCCGTTTCCGCCTCGTAGCTCGAGATGAGGAATCCTTTCTCTGCTTCGTCGGGAAAGAGTTCCCGGCGTTCCCGTCGCAGCTCAAGAGGACGCCCTCTCAACAGGAACGGCGAGAGGAACTCCAGGGTCCTGCCACCATTCCAAGAGTCCCCCAAATGTCTCAGTCCATTCCAGAGGAACCTCTTTTCCCTTCACCGGCTCGTCTTTCACGCCGAGGATCGACTCACACCAAGGTGGCACGTGGCACAGCCCTGGGGGAAAGCCTCGTGGGTAATCCTCGAGGGACAGCCTCGAAGGAAAGCCACAGATCCCTTGATCCACGTGAGAGGAAGCGTGACACTACTGCTGCAGCTCGGGAGGAAAGCGCACGTGCATGCCCCCACTCGAGACGAGGCCTGACTCCCCTGGGGAGACTCAGAAGCACCCCAAGATCCATGGCAACACTGAAGAGGAATCCTCAGGTTTCGGCCCCGACTCGACACAAGGACTTAGGCCCCGGCATGGACGGGAGAGGAATCCCGAGATGGCCCCTGGCAACTCGCATGGGGACTGGCCTTTCCTGAGGCCACCAGAGCGGGTCCCTGATGTCCCCGTCGTAAGTCGAGAAGACCTGCCGCAACTCGAGAAAATCCAGGAGGTTCTACCCTCCAGGCGAGATGAGGCTCATTTCCGCTGAGGCGTCTCGAGGCTGCTCACACCTCACCTCTGGAACTTCGAAAGGGTCCTTCACACCCTTGGTGCAAATCAAGAAGTTCCCCGACATACCCGTCTCCACTCGAGAGGAAACAGGAGGGTCCCGCCCACATCCAAAGGAGCCCCGTTTCCGCCTCGTAGCTTGAGAGGAGGGATCCTTTCCCTGCATCGTCGGGAAAGAGTTCCCGGCGTTCCCATCGCATCTCAAGAGGAGGCCCTCTCAAGAGGATCGACGAGAGGAACTCCAGGGTCGTGCCACCATTCCAAGAGTCCCCCAGATGTTTCAGTCCATTCCAGAGGAACCTCTTTTCCCTTCACCGGCTCGTCTTTCACGCCGAGGATCGACTCACAACAAGGTGGCACGTGGCACAGCCCTGGGGGAAAGCCTCGTGGGTAAGCCTCGAGGGACAGCCTCGAAGGAAAGCCACAGATCCCTTGATCCACGTGACAGGAAGCGTGACACTACTGCTGCAGCTCTGGAGGAAAGTGCACGTGCATGCCCCCACTCGAGACGAGGCCTGACTCCCCTGGGGAGACTCAGAAGCACCCCAAGATCCATGGCAACACTGGAGAGGAATCCTCAGGTTCCGGCCCCGACTCGACACAAGGTCTTAGGCCCCGGCATGGACGGGAGAGGAATCCCGAGATGGCCCCTGGCAACTCGCATGGGGACTGGCCTTTCCTGAGGCCACCAGAGCGGGTCCCTGATGTCCCCGTCGTAACTCGAGAAGACCTGCCGCAACTCGAGAAAATCCAGGAGGTTCTACCCTCCAGGTGAGATGAGGCCCATTTCCGCTGAGGCGTCTCGAGGCTGCTCACACCTCACCTCTGGAACTTCGAAAGGGTCCTTCACACCCTTGGTGCAAATCAAGAAGTTCCCCGACATACCCGTCTCCACTCGAGAGGAAACAGGTGGGTCCCGCCCACATCCAAAGGAGCCCCGTTTCCACCTCGTAGCTCGAGATGAGGGATCCTTTCCCTGCTTCGTCGGGAAAGAGTTCCCGGCGTTCCCGTCGCATCTCAAGAGGAGGCCTTCTCAAGAGGATCGACGAGAGGAACTCCAGGGTCGTGCCACCATTCCAAGAGTCCCCCAGATGTCTCAGTCCATTCCAGAGGAACCTCTTTTCCCTTCACCGGCTCGTCTTTCACGCCGAGGATCGACGCACACCAAGGTGGCACGTGGCACAGCCCTGGGGGAAAGCCTCGTGGGTAAGCCTCGAGGGACAGCCTCGAAGGAAAGCCACAGATCCCTTTATCCACGTGACAAGAAGCGTGACACGACTGCTGCAGCTCGGGAGGAAAGCGCACGTGCATGCCCCCACTCGAGACGAGGCCTGACTCCCCTGGGGAGACTCAGAAGCACCCCAAGATCCATGGCAACACTGGAGAGGAATCCTCAGGTTCCGGCCCCGACTCCACACAAGGTCTTAGGCCCCGGCATGGACGGGAGAGGAATCCCGAGATGGCCCCTGGCAACTCGCATGGGGACTGGCCTTTCCTGAGGCCACCAGAGCGGGTCCCTGAGGTCCCCGTCGTAACTCGAGAAGACCTGCCGCAACTCGAGAAAATCCAGGAGGTTCTCCCCTCCAGGCGAGATGAGGCCCATTTCCGCTGAGGCGTCTCGAGGCTGATCACACCTCACCTCTGGAACTTCGAAAGGGTCCTTCACACCCTTGGTGCAAATCAAGAAGTTCCCCGACATACCCGTCTCCACTCGAGAGGAATCACGAGGGTCCCGCCCACATCCAGAGGAGCCCCGTTTCCGCCTCGTAGCTCGAGATGAGGGATCCTTTCCCTGCTTCGTCGGGAAAGAGTTCCCGGCGTTCCCGTCGCATCTCAAGAGGAGGCCCTCTCTACAGGAACGGCGAGAGGAACTCCAGGGTCGTGCCACCATTCCAAGAGTCTACCAGATGTCTCAGTCCATTCCAGAGGAACCTCTTTTCCCTTCACAGGCTCGTCTTTCACGCCGAGGATCGACTCACAGCAAGGTGGCACGTGGCACAGCCCTGTGGGAAAGCCTCGTGGGAAAGCCTCGAGGGACAGCCTCGAGGGAAAGCCACAGATCCCTTGATCCACGTGACAGGAAGCGTGACACTACTGCTGCAGCTCGGGAGGAAAGCGCACGTGCATGCCCCCACTCGAGACGAGGCCTGACTCCCCTGGGGAGACTCAGAAGCACCCCAAGATCCATGGCAACACTGGAGAGGAATCCTCAGGTTCCGGCCCCGACTCCACACAAGGTCTTAGGCCCCGGCATGGACGGGAGAGGAATCCCGAGATGGCCCCTGGCAACTCGCATGGGAACTGGCCTTTCCTGAGGCCACCAGAGCGGGTCCCTGAGGTCCCCGTCTTAATTCGAGAAGACCTGCCGCAACTCGAGAAAATCCAGGAGGTTCTCCCCTCCAGGCGAGATGAGGCCCATTTCCGCTGAGGCGTCTCGAGGCTGCTCACACTTCACGTCTGGAACTTCGAAAGGGTCCTTCACACCCTTGGTGCAAATCAAGAAGTTCCCCGACATACCCGTCTCCACTCGAGAGGAAACAGGAGGGTCCCGCCCACATCCAAAGGAGCCCCGTTTCCGCCTCGTAGCTTTAGAGGAGGGATCCTTTCCCTGCTTCGTCGGGAAAGAGTTCCCGGCGTTCCCGTCGCATCTCAAGAGGAGGCCCTCTCAAGAGGATCGACGAGAGGAACTCCAGGGTCGTGCCACCATTCCAAGAGTCCCCCAGATGTCTCAGTCCATTCCAGAGGAACCTCTTTTCCCTTCACCCGCTCGTCTTTCACGCCGAGGATCGACTCACACCAAGGTGGCACCTGGCACAGCCCTGGGGGAAAGCCTCGTGGGTAAGCCTCGAGGGACAGCCTCGAAGGAAAGCAACAGATCCCTTGATCCACGTGACAGGAAGCGTGACACTACTGCTGCAGCTCGGGAGGAAAGCGCACATCATGCCCCCACTCTAGACGAGACCTGACTCCCCTGGGGAGACTCAGAAGCACCCCAAGATCCATGGCAACACTGGGGAGGAATCCTCAAGTTCAGGCCCCGACTCCACACAAGGTCTTAGGCCCCGGCATGAACGGGAGAGGAATCCCGAGATGGCCCCTGGCAACTCGCATGGGGACTGGCCTTTCCTGAGGCCACCAGAGCGAGTCCGTGAGGTCCCCGTCGTAACTCGAGAAGACCTGCCGCAACTCGAGAAAATCCAGGAGGTTCTCCCCTCCAGGAGAGATCAGGCCCATTTCCGCTGAGGCGTCTCGAGGCTGATCACACCTCACCTCTGGAACTTCGAAAGGGTCCTTCACACCCTTGGTGCAAATCAAGAAGTTCCCCGACATACCCGTCTCCACTCGAGAGGAAACACGAGGGTCCCGCCCACATCCAGAGGAGCCCCGTTTCCGCCTCGTAGCTTGAGATGAGGGATCCTTTCCCTGCTTCGTCGGGAAAGAGTTCCCGGCGTTCCCATCGCATCTCAAGAGGAGGCCCTCTCAACAGGAACGGAGAGAGGAACTCCAGGGTCGTGCCACCATTCCAAGAGTCCCCCAGATGTCTCAGTCCATTCCAGAGGAACCTCTTTTCCCTTCACCGGCTCGTCTTTCACGCCGAGGATCGACTGACACCAACGTGGCACGTGGCACAGCCCTGTGGGGAAGCCTCGTGGGAAAGCCTCGAGGGACAGCCTCGAGGGAAAGCCACAGATCCCTTTATCCACGTGACAGGAAGCGTGACACTACGGCTGCAGCTCGGGAGGAAAGCGCACGTGCATGCCCCCACTCGAGACGAGGCCTGACTCCCCTGGGGAGACTCAGAAGCACCCCAAGATCCATGGCAACACAGGAGAGGAATCCTCAGGTTCCGGCCCCGACTCCACACAAGGTCTTAAGCCCTGGCATGGACGGGAGAGGAATCCCAAGATGGCCCCTAGCAACTCGCATGGGGACTGGCCTTTCCTGAGGCCACCAGAGCGGGTCCCTGAGGTCCCCGTCGTAACTCGAGAAGACCTGCCGGAACTCGAGAGAATCCAGGAGGTTCTCCCCTCCAGGCGAGATGAGGCCCATTTCCGCTGAGTTGTCTCGAGGCTGATCACACCTCACCTCTGGAACTTCGAAAGGGTCCTTCACACCCTTGGTGCAAATCAAGAAGTTCCCCGACATACCCGTCTCCAATCGAGAGGAAACGCGAGGCTCCCGCCCACATCCAGAGGAGCCCCGTTTCCGCCTCGTAGCTCGAGATGAGGGATCCTTTCCCTGCTTCGTCGGGAAAGAGTTCCCGGTGTTCCCGTCGCATCTCAAGAGGAGGCCCTCTCAACAGGAACGGCGAGAGGAACTCCAGGGTCGTGCCACCATTCCAAGAGTCCCCCAGATGTCTCAGTCCATTCCAGAGGAACCTCTTTTCCCTTCACCGGCTCGTCTTTCACGCCGAGGATCGACTCCCACCAAGGTGGCACGTGGCACAGCCCTGTGGGAAAGCCTCGTGGGAAAGCCTCGAGAGAAAGCCTCGAGGGAAACCACAGATCCCTTGATCCACGTGACAGGAAGCGTGACACTACTGCTGCAGCTCGGGAGGAAAGCGCACGTGCATGCCCCCACTCGAGACGAGGCCTGACTCCCCTGGGGAGACTCAGAAGCACCCCAAGATCCATGGCAACACTGGAGAGGAATCCTCAGGTTCTGGCCCCGACTCCACACAAGGACTGAGGCCGCGGCATGGACGGGAGAGGAATCCCGACAGGTCCCCTAGCAACTCGCATGGGGACTGGCCTTTCCTGAGGCCACCAGAGCGGGTCCCTGAGGTCCCCGTCGTAACTCGGGAAGACCTGCCGCAACTCGAGAAAATCCAGGAGGTTCTACCCTCCAGGCGAGATGAGGCCCATTTCTGCTGAGGTGTCTCGAGGCTGATCACACCTCACCTCTGGAACTTCGAAAGGGTCCTTCACACCCTTGGTGCAAATCAAGAAGTTCCCCGACATACCCGTCTCCACTCGAGAGGAAACACGAGGGTCCCGCCCAAATCCAGAGGAGCCCGGTTTCCGCCTCGTAGCTCGAGATGCGGGATCCTTTCCCCGCTTCGTCGGGAAAGAGTTCCCGGCGTTCCCGTCGCATCTCAAGAGGAGGCCCTCTCAACAGGAACGGCGAGAGGAACTCCAGGGTCGTGCCACCATTCCAAGAGTCCCCCAGATGTCTCAGTCCATTCCAGAGGAACCTCTTTTCCCTTCACCGGCTCGTCTTTCACGCCGAGGATCGACTCACACCAAGGTGGCACGTGGCACAGCCCTGTGGGAAAGCCTCGTGGGAAAGCCTCGAGGGACAGCCACAGATCCCTTGATCCACGTGACAGGAAGCGTGACACTACTGCTGCAGCTTGGGAGGAAGGCGCACGTGCATGCCCCCAAGCGAGACGAGGCCTGACTCCCCTGGGGAGACTCAGAAGCACCCCAAGATCCATGGCAACACAGGAGAGGAATCCTCAGGTTCCGGCCCCGAATCCACACAAGGTCTTAGGCCCCGCCATGGACGAGAGAGGAATCCCGAGATGGCCCCTAGCAACTCGCACGGGGACTGGCCTTTCCTGAGGCCACCAGAGCGGGTCCCTGAGGTCCCCGTCGTAACTCGAGAAGACCTGCCGCAACTCGAGGGAATCCAGGAGTTTCTCCCCTCCAGGCGAGATGAGGCCCATTTCCGCTGAGGCGTCTCGAGGCTGATGACACCTCACCTTGGAACTTCGAAAGGGTCCTTCACACCCTTGGTGCAAATCAAGAAGTTCCCCGACATACCCGTCTCCACTCGAGAGGAAACACGAGGGTCCCGCCCACATCCAGAGGAGCCCCGTTTCGGCCTGGTAGCTCGAGATGAGGGATCCTTTCCCTGCTTCTTCGGGAAAGAGTTCCCGGCGTTCCCGTCGCATCTCAAGAGGAGGCCCTCTCAACAGGAACGGCGAGAGGAACTCCAGGGTCGTGCCACCATTCCAAGAGTCCCCCAGATGTCTCAGTCCATTCCAGAGGAAACTCTTTTCCCTTCACCGGCTCGTCTTTCACGCCGAGGATCGACTCCCACCAAGGTGGCACGTGGCACAGCCCTGTGGGAAAGCCTCGTGGGAAAGCCTCGAGCGAAAGCCTCGAGGGAAACCACATATCCCTTGGTCCACGTGACAGGAAGCGTGACACTACTGCTGCAACTTGGGAGGAAGGCGCACGTGCATGCCCCCACGCGAGACGAGGCCTGACTCCCCTGGGGAGACTCAGAAGCACCCCAAGATCCATGGCAACACTGGAGAGGAATCCTCAGGTTCCGGCCCCGAATCCACACTAGGACTGAGGCCGCGGCATGGACGGGAGAGGAATCCCGAGATGGCCCCTGGCAACTCGCACGGGGACTGGCCTTTCCTGAGGCCACCAGAGCGGGACCCTGAGGTCCCCGTCGGAACTCGAGAAGACCTGCCGCAACTCGAAAAAATCCAGGAGTTTCTCCCCTCCAGGCGAGATGAGGCCCATTTCCGCTGAGGCGTCTCGAGGCTGATCACACCTCACCTCTGGAACTTCGAAAGGGTCCTTCACACCCTTGGTGCAAATCAAGAAGTTCCCCGACATACCCGTCTCCACTCGAGAGGAAACACGAGGGTCCCGCCCACATCCAGAGGAGCCCCGTTTCCGCCTCGTAGCTCGAGATGCGGGATCCTTTCCCCGCTTCGTCGGGAAAGAGTTCCCGGCGTTCCCGTCGCATCTCAAGAGGAGGCCCTCTCAACAGGAACGGCGAGAGGAACTCCAGGGTCGTGCCACCATTCCAAGAGTCCCCCAGATGTCTCAGTCCATTCCAGAGGAACCTCTTTTCCCTTCACCGGCTCGTCTTTCACGCCGAGGATCGACTCACACCAAGGTGGCACGTGGCACAGCCCTGTGGGAAAGCCTCGTGGGAAAGCCTCGAGTGACAGCCACAGATCCCTTGATCCACGTGACAGGAAGCGTGACACTACTGCTGCAGCTCGGGAGGAAGGCGCACGTGCATGCCCCCACGCGAGACGAGGCCTGACTCCCCTGGGGAGACTCAGAAGCACCCCAAGATCCATGGCAACACAGGAGAGGAATCCTCAGGTTCCGGCCCCGACTCCACACAAGGTCTTAGGCCCCGCCATGGACGAGAGAGGAATCCCGAGATGGCCCCTAGCAACTCGCACGGGGACTGGCCTTTCCTGAGGCCACCAGAGCGGGTCCCTGAGGTCCCCGTCGGAACTGGAGAAGACCTGCCGCAACTCGAGAGAATCCAGGAGGTTCTCCCCTCCAGGCGAGATGAGGCCCATTTCCGCTGAGGCGTCTCGAGGCTGATCACACCTCACCTCTGGAACTTCGAAAGGGTCCTTCACACCCTTGGTGCAAATCAAGAAGTTCCCCGACATACCCGTCTCCACTCGAGAGGAAACACGAGGGTCCCGGCCACATCCAGAGGAGCCCCGTTTCCGCCTCGTAGCTCGAGATGAGGGATCCTTTCCCTGCTTCGTCGGGAAAGTTCCCGTCACATCTCAAGAGGAGGCCCTCTCAACAGGAACGGCGAGAGGAATTCCAGGGTCGTGCCACCATTCCAAGAGTCCCCCAGATGTCTCAGTCCAATCCAGAGGAACCTCTTTTCCCTTCAACGGCTCGTCTTTCACGGCGAGGATCGACTCACACCAAGGTGGCACGTGGCACAGCCCTGTGGGAAAGCTTCGTGGGAAAGCCTCGAGGGATAGCCTCGAGGAAAAGCCACAGATCCCTTGATCCACGTGACAGGAAGCGTTGCACTATTGCTACAGCTAGGGAGGAAAGCGAACGTGCATGTCCCCACTCGAGATGAAGCCTGACTATCCTGGGGAAACTCAGAAGCACCCCAAGATCCATGGCAACACTGGAGAGGAAGCCTCAGGTTCCGGCCCCGACTCCTCACAAGGACTGAGGTCGCGGCATGGACGGGAGAGGAATCCCGAGAGGTCCCCTAGCAACTCGCATGGGGACTGGCCTTTCCTGAGGCCACCAGAGCGGGTCCCTGAGGTCCCCGTCGTAACTCGAGAAGACCTGCCGCAACTCGAGAAAATCCAGGAGGTTCTCCCCTCCAGGCGAGATGAGGCCCATTTCCGCTGAGGCGTCTCGAGGCTGATCACACCTCACCTCTGGAACTTCGAAAGGGTCCTTCACACCCTTGGTGCAAATCAAGAAGTTCCCCGACCTACCCGTCTCCACTCGAGAGGAAACACGAGGGTCCCGCCCACATCCAGAGGAGCCCCGTTTCCGCCTCGTAGCTCGAGATGAGGGATCCTTTCCCTGCTTCGTCGGGAAAGAGTTCCCGGTGTTCCCGTCGCATCTCAAGAGGAGGCCCTCTCAACAGGAACGGCGAGAGGAACTCCAGGGTCGTGCCACCATTCCAAGAGTCCCCCAGATGTCTCAGTCCATTCCAGAGGAAACTCTTTTCCCTTCACCGGCTCGTCTTTCACGCCGAGGATCGACTCCCACCAAGGTGGCACGTGGCACAGCCCTGTGGGAAAGCCTCGTGGGAAAGCCTCGAGAGAAAGCCTCGAGGGAAACCACAGATCCCTTGATCCACGTGACAGGAAGCGTGACACTACTGCTGCAGCTCGGGAGGAAAGCGCACGTGCATGCCCCCACACGAGACGAGGCCTGACTCCCCTGGGGAGACTCAGAAGCACCCCAAGATCCATGGCAACACTGGAGAGGAATCCTCAGGTTCTGGCCCCGACTCCACACAAGGACTGAGGCCGCGGCATGGACGGGAGAGGAATCCCGACAGGTCCCCTAGCAACTCGCATGGGGACTGGCCTTTCCTGAGGCCACCAGAGCGGGTCCCTGAGGTCCCCGTCGTAACTCGGGAAGACCTGCCGCAACTCGAGAAAATCCAGGAGGTTCTACCCTCCAGGCGAGATGAGGCCCATTTCTGCTGAGGTGTCTCGAGGCTGATCACACCTCACCTCTGGAACTTCGAAAGGGTCCTTCACACCCTTGGTGCAAATCAAGAAGTTCCCCGACATACCCGTCTCCACTCGAGAGGAAACACGAGGGTCCCGCCCAAATCCAGAGGAGCCCGGTTTCCGCCTCGTAGCTCGAGATGCGGGATCCTTTCCCCGCTTCGTCGGGAAAGAGTTCCCGGCGTTCCCGTCGCATCTCAAGAGGAGGCCCTCTCAACAGGAACGGCGAGAGGAACTCCAGGGTCGTGCCACCATTCCAAGAGTCCCCCAGATGTCTCAGTCCATTCCAGAGGAACCTCTTTTCCCTTCACCGGCTCGTCTTTC
The DNA here is from genome assembly GCF_023091745.1 of Budorcas taxicolor. Classification (NCBI taxonomy): domain Eukaryota; kingdom Metazoa; phylum Chordata; class Mammalia; order Artiodactyla; family Bovidae; genus Budorcas; species Budorcas taxicolor. The sequence continues at coordinate 114,855 of NW_026291491.1, forward strand.
ACGCCGAGGATCGACTCACACCAAGGTGGCACGTGGCACAGCCCTGTGGGAAAGCCTCGTGGGAAAGCCTCGAGGGACAGCCACAGATCCCTTGATCCACGTGACAGGAAGCGTGACACTACTGCTGCAGCTTGGGAGGAAGGCGCACGTGCATGCCCCCACGCGAGACGAGGCCTGACTCCCCTGGGGAGACTCAGAAGCACCCCAAGATCCATGGCAACACAGGAGAGGAATCCTCAGGTTCCGGCCCCGAATCCACCCAAGGTCTCAGGCCCCGCCATGGACGAGAGAGGAATCCCGAGGTGGCCCCTAGCAACTCGCACGGGGACTGGCCTTTCCTGAGGCCACCAGAGCGGGTCCCTGAGGTCCCCGTCGTAACTCGAGAAGACCTGCCGCAACTCGAGGGAATCCAGGAGTTTCTCCCCTCCAGGCGAGATGAGGCCCATTTCCGCTGAGGCGTCTCGAGGCTGATGACACCTCACCTTGGAACTTCGAAAGGGTCCTTCACACCCTTGGTGCAAATCAAGAAGTTCCCCGACATACCCGTCTCCACTCGAGAGGAAACACGAGGGTCCCGCCCACATCCAGAGGAGCCCCGTTTCGGCCTGGTAGCTCGAGATGAGGGATCCTTTCCCTGCTTCTTCGGGAAAGAGTTCCCGGCGTTCCCGTCGCATCTCAAGAGGAGGCCCTCTCAACAGGAACGGCGAGAGGAACTCCAGGGTCGTGCCACCATTCCAAGAGTCCCCCAGATGTCTCAGTCCATTCCAGAGGAAACTCTTTTCCCTTCACCGGCTCGTCTTTCACGCCGAGGATCGACTCCCACCAAGGTGGCACGTGGCACAGCCCTGTGGGAAAGCCTCGTGGGAAAGCCTCGAGCGAAAGCCTCGAGGGAAACCACATATCCCTTGGTCCACGTGACAGGAAGCGTGACACTACTGCTGCAACTTGGGAGGAAGGCGCACGTGCATGCCCCCACGCGAGACGAGGCCTGACTCCCCTGGGGAGACTCAGAAGCACCCCAAGATCCATGGCAACACTGGAGAGGAATCCTCAGGTTCCGGCCCCGACTCCACACAAGCACTGACGCCGCGGCATGGACAGGAGAGGAATCCCGAGATGGCCCCTAGCAACTCGCATGGGGACTGGCCTTTCCTGAGGCCACCAGAGCGGGTCCCTGAGGTCCCCGTCGTAACTCGAGAAGACCTGCCGCAACTCGAGAAAATCCAGGAGGTTCTCCCCTCCAGGCGAGATGAGACCCATTTCCGCTGAGGTGTCTCGAGTCTGATCACACCTCACCTCTGGAACTTCGAAAGGGTCCTTCACACCCTTGGTGCAAATCAAGAAGTTCCCCGACATACCCGTCTCCAATCGAGAGGAAACGCGAGGCTCCCGCCCACATCCAGAGGAGCCCCGTTTACGCCTCGTAGCTCGAGATGAGGGATCCTTTCCCTGCTTTGTCGGGAAAGAGTTCCCGGCGTTCCCGTTGCATCTCTAGGGGAGGCCCTCTCAACAGGAACGGGGAGAGGAACTCCAGGGTCGTGCCACCATTCCCAGAGTCCCCCAGATGTCTCAGTCCATTCCAGAGGAACCTCTTTTCCCTTCACCGGCGCGTCTTTCACGCCGAGGATCGACTCCCACCAAGGTGGCACGTGGCACAGCCCTGTGGGAAAGCCTCGTGGGAAAGCCTCGAGAGATAGCCTCGAGGGAAACCACAGATCCCTTGATCCACGTGACAGGATGCGTGACCGTACTGCTGCAGCTCGGGAGGAAAGCGCACGTGCATGCCCCCACTCGAGATGATGCCTGACTCCCCTGGGTCGACTCAGAGGCACCCCAAAATCCCTGTCAACACTGGAGAGGTATCCAGGGTTCCGGCCCCGACTCCACACAAGGTCTTAGGCCCTGGAATCGACGGGAGAGGTATCCCGAGATGGCCCCTAGCAACTCGCATGGGGACTGGCCCTTCCTGAGGCCACCAGAGCGGGTCCCTGAGGTCCCCGTCGTAACTCGAGAAGACCTGCCGCAACTCGAGAAAATCCAGGATGTTCTCCCCTCCAGGCGAGAGGAGGCCCATTTCCGCAGAGGCTTCTCGGGGCTAATCACACCTCACCTCTGGAACTTTGAAAGGGTTCTTCACACCCTTGGTGCAACTCAAGAAGTTCCCCGACATACCCGTCTCCACTCGATAGGAAACACGAGGGTCCCGCCCACATCCAGAGGAGCCCCGTTTCTGCCTCGTACCTCGAGGTGAGGGATCCTTTCCCTGCTTCGTCGGGAAAGAATTCCCGGCGTTCCCGTCGCATCTCAAGAGGACGCCTTCTCAACAGAAATGGTGAGAGAAACTCCAGGGTCATGCCACCATTCCAAGAGTTCCCCAGATGTCTCAGTCCATTCCAGAGGAACCTCCTTTCAATTCACCGGATCGTTTTTCACGCTGAGAATCGACTCACACCAAGGTGGCACTTGACACAGCACTGTGGGAAAGCCTTATGGGAAAGCCTCGAGGGAAAGCCACAGATCCCTGGATCCACGTGACAGGAAGCGTAACACTACTGCTGCAACTCGGGAGGCAAGCGCACTTGCAAGCCCCCACTCGAGACGTGGCCTGACTCCCCTGGGTAGACTCAGAGGCACCCCAAGCTCCATGTCAACACTGGATAGGAATGCTCAGGTTCCGGCCCCGACTCCACACAAGGTCTTAGGCCCCGGCATCGACGGGAGAGGAATCCCAAGATGGCCCCTAGAAACTCACATGGGGACTGGCCTTTCCTGAGGCCACCAGAGCGGGTCCCTGAGGTCCCCGTCGTAACTCGAGAAGACCTGCCGCAACTCGCGAAAATCCAGGAGGTTCTCCCCTCCAGGCGAGAGGAGGCCCATTTCCGCAGAGGCTTCTCGGGGCTAATCACACCTCACCTCTGGAACTTTGAAAGGGTCCTTCACACCCTTGGTGCAACTCAAGAAGTTCCCCGACATACCCGTCTCCACTCGAGAGGAAACACGAGGTTAATGCCCACATCCAGAGGCGCCGCGTTTCCGCCTCGTAGCTGGAGGTGAGGGATCCTTTCCCTGCTTCGTCGGGAAAGAATTCCCGGCGTTCCCGTCACATCTCAAGAGGAGGCCTTCTCAACAGAAATGGTGAGAGGAACTCCAGGGTCATGCCACCATTCCAAGAGTTTCCCAGATGTCTCAGTCCATTCCAGAGGAAACTCCTTTCCCGTCACCGGGTCGTGTTTCACGCCGAGAATCGACTCACACCAAGGTGGCACTTGGCACAGCCCTGTGGGAAAGCCTCGTGGGAAAGCCTCGAGGGAAAGCTTCGAGGGAAAGCCACAGATCCCTTGATCCACGTGACAGGAAGCGTGACCCTACTGCTGGAGCTCTGGAGGGAAGCGCACTTGCATGCCCCGACTCGAGACGAGGCTTGACTCCCCTGGGGAGACTCAGAGGCACCCCAAGATCCATGTCAACACTGGAGAGGAATCCTCAGGTTCCGGCCCCGACTCCACACAAGGTATTAGGCCCTGGAATCGACGGGAGAGGAATCCCGAGATGGCCCCTAGCAACTCGCATGGGAACTGGCCATTTCTGAGGCCACCAGAGCGGGTCCCTGAGGTCCCCGTCGTAACTCGAGAAGACCTGCCGCAACTCGAGAAAATCCAGGAGGTTCTCCCCTCCAGGCGAGAGGAGGCCCATTTCCGCAGAGGCTTCTCGGTGCTAATCACACCTCACCTCTGGAACTTTGAAAGGGTCCTTCACACTCTTGGTGCAACTCAAGAAGTTCCCCGAGATACCCGTCTCTACTCGTGAGGAAACACTAGGGTCCCGCCCACATCAAGAGGCGCCGTGTTTCCACCTCGTAGCTCGAGGTGATGGATCCTTACCCAGCTTCGTCGGGAAAGAATTCCCGGCGTTCCCGTTGCATCTCAAGAGGACGCCCTCTCAACAGGAACGGCGAGAGGAACTCCAGGGTCATGCCACCATTCCAAGAGTCCCCAGATGTCTCACTCCATTCCAGAGGAACCTCTTTTCCCTTCACCGGCTCGTCTTTCACGCCGAGGATCGACACACACCAAGGTGGCACTTGGCACAGCCCTGTGGAAAAGCCTCGTGGGAAAGCCTCGAGGGAAAGCCACAGATCCCTTGATCCACGTGACAGGAAAAGTAACACTACTGCTGCAGCTCGGGAGGGAAGAGCACTTGCAAGCCCCCACTCGAGACGAGGCCTGACTCCCCTGGGGAGACTCAGAGGCACCCCAAGCTCCATGTCAACACTGGATAGGAATGCTCAGGTTCCGGCCCCGACTCCACACAGGTTTTAGGCCCCGGCATCGACGGGAGAGGAATCCCAAGATGGCCCCTAGCAACTCGCATGGGGACTGGCCCTTCCTGAGGTCACCATAGCGTGTCCCTGATGTCCCCGTCGTAACTCGAGAAGACCTGCCGCAATTCGAGAAAATCCAGGAGGTTCTCCCCTGCAGGCGAGAGGAGGCCCATTTCCGCAGAGGCTTCTCGGGGCTAATAACACCTCACCTCTGGAACTTTGAAAGGGTCCTTCACACCCTTGGTGCAACTCAAGTAGTTCCCCGACATACCCGTCTCCACTCGAGAGGAAACACGAGGGTCCCGCCCACATCCAGAGGAGCCCCGTTTCTGCCTCGTAGCTCGAGGTGAGGGATCCTTTCCCTGCTTCGTCGGGAAAGAATTCCCGGCGTTCCCGGCGCATCTCAAGAGGAGGCCCTCTCAACAGGAACGGCGAGAGGAACTCCAGGATCCTGGCACCATTCCAAGAGTCCCCCAGATGTCTCAGTCCATTACAGAGGAAACTCTTTTCCCTTCACCGGCTCGTCTTTCACGTCGAGGATCGACTCACACCAAGGTGGCACTTGGCACAGCCCTGTGGGAAAGCCTCCTGGGAAAGCCTCGAGGGAAAGCCTCGAGGGAAAGCCACAGATCCCTTGATCCACGTGACAGGAAGCGTGACCCTACTGCTGCAGCTCTGGAGGGAAGTGCACGTTCATGCCCCCACTCGAGAAGAGGCCTGACTCCCCTGGGGAGACTCAGAGGCACCCCAAGATCCATGTCAACACTGGAGAGGAGCGCTCAGGTTCCGGCTCCGACTCCACACAATGTCTTAGGCCCCGGCATGGACGGGAGAGGAATCCCGAGATGGCCCCTAGCAATTCGCATGGGGACTGGCCCTTCCTGAGGCCACCAGAGCGGGTCCCTGAGGTCCCCGTCGTAACTCGAGAAGACCTGCCGCAACTCGAGAAAATCCAGGAGGTTCTCCCCTCCAGGCGAGAGGAGGCCCATTTCCGCAGAGGCTTCTCGGGGCTAATCACACCTCACCTCTGGAACTTTGAAAGGGTCCTTCACACCCTTGGTGCAACTCAAGAAGTTCCCCGACATACCCGTCTCCACTCGTGAGGAAACACTAGGGTCCCGCCCACATCAAGAGGCGCCGTGTTTCCACCTCGTAGCTCGAGGTGATGGATCCTTACCCAGCTTCGTCGGGAAAGAATTCCCGGCGTTCCCGTTGCATCTCAAGAGGACGCCCTCTCAACAGGAACGGCGAGAGGAACTCCAGGGTCATGCCACCATTCCAAGAGTTCCCCAGATGTCTCAGTCCATTCCAGAGGAACCTCCTTTCCCTTCACCGGCTCGTCTTTCACGCCGAGAATCGACTCACACCAAGGTGGCACTTGGCACAGCCCTGTGGGAAAGCCTCGTGGGAAAGCCTAGAGGGAAAGCCACAGATCCCTTGATCCACGTGACAGGAAGCGTGACCCTACTGCTGGAGCTCGGGAGGGAAGCGCACGTGCATGCCCCGACTCGAGACGAGGCCTGACTCCCCTGGGGAGACTCAGAGGCACCTCAAAATCCATGTCAACACTGGAGAGGAATCCTCACGTTCCCGCCCCGACTCCACACAAGGTCTTAGGCCCCGGCATCGACGGGAGAGGAATCCCGAGATGGCCCCTAGCAACTCGCATGGGGACTGGCCATTCCTGAGGCCACCAGAGCGGGTCCCTGAGGTGCCCGTCGTAACTCGAGAAGACCTGCCGCAACTCGAGAATATCCAGGAGGTTCTCCCCTCCAGGCGAGATGAGGCCCATTTCCGCAGAGGCTTCTTGGGGCTAATCACACCTCACCTCTGGAACGTCGAAAGGGTCCTTCACACCCTTGGTGCAACTCAAGAAGTTCCCCGACATACCCGTCTCCACTCGAGAGGAAACACGAGGTTCCCTCCCACATCCAGAGGAGCCCCGTTTCCGCCTCGTAGCTCGAGGTGAGGGATCCTTTCCCTGCTTCGTCGGGAAAGAATTCCCGGCGTACCCGTCGCATCTCAAGAGGAGGCCCTTTCAACAGGAACGGCGAGAGGAACTCCAGGGTCGTGCCACCATTCCAAGAGTCCCCAGATGTCTCACTCCGTTCCAGAGGAACCTCTTTTCCCTTCACTGGCTCGTCTTTCACGCCGAGGATTGACACACACCAAGGTGGCACTTGGCACAGCCCTGTGGGAAAGCCTCGTGGGAAAGCCTCGAGGGAAAGCCACAGATCCCTTGATCCACGTGACAGGAGGCGTAACACTACTGCTGCAACTCGGGAGGGAAGCGCACTTGCAAGCCCCCACTCGAGACGAGGCCTGACTCCCCTGGGGAGACTCAGAGGCACCCCAAGCTCCATGTCAACACTGGATAGGAATGCTCAGGTTCAGGCCCCGACTCCACACAAGGTCTTAGGCCCCGGCATCGACGGGAGAGGAATCCCAAGATGGCCCCTAGCAACTCACATGGGGACTGGCCCTTCCTGAGGCCACCAGAGCGGGTCCCTGAGGTCCCCGTCGTAACTCGAGAAGACCTGCCGCCACTCGAGAAAATCCAGGAGGTTCTCCCCTCCAGGCGAGAGGAGGCCCATTTCCGCAGAGGCTTCTCGGGGCTAATCACACCTCACCTCTGGAACTTTGAAAGGGTCCTTCACACCCTTGGTGCAACTCAAGAAGTTCCCCGACATACCCGTCTCCACTCGAGAGGAAACACGAGGTTACAGCCCACATCCAGAGGCGCCGCGTTTCCGCCTCGTAGCTGGAGGTGAGGTATCCTTTCCCTGCTTCGTCGGGAAAGAATTCCTGGCGTTCCCGTCACATCTCAAGAGGAGGCCTTCTCAACAGAAATGGTGAGAGGAACTCCAGGGTCATGCCACCATTCCAAGAGTTTCCCAGATGTCTCAGTCCATTCCAGAGGAAACTCCTTTCCCTTCACCGGCTCGTCTTTCACGCCGAGAATCGACTCACACCAAGGTGGCACTTGGCACAGCCCTGTGGGAAAGCCTCGTGGGAAAGCCTCGAGGGAAAGCTTCGAGGGAAAGCCACAGATCCCTTGATCCACGTGACAGGAAGCGTGACCCTACTGCTGGAGCTCGGGAGGGAAGCGCACTTGCATGCCCCGACTCGAGACGAGGCTTGACTCCCCTGGGGAGACTCAGAGGCACCCCAAGATCCATGTCAACACTGGAGAGGAATCCTCAGGTTCCGGCCTCGACTCCACACAAGGTATTAAGCCCTGGAATCGACGGGAGAGGAATCCCGAGATGGCCACTAGCAACTCGCATGGGGACTGGCCCTTCCTGAGGCCACCAGAGCGGGTCCCTGAGGTCCCCGTCGTAACTCGAGAAGACCTGCCGCAACTCGAGAAAATCCAGGAGGTTCTCCCCTCCAGGCGAGAGGAGGCCCATTTCCGCAGAGGCTTCTCAGTGCTAATCACACCTCACCTCTGAAACTTTGAAAGGGTTCTTCACACTGTTGGTGCAACTCAAGAAGTTCCCCGAGATACCCGTCTCTACTCGGGAGGAAACACGAGGGTCCCGCCCACATCAAGAGGCGCCGCGTTTCCACCTCGTAGCTGGAGGTGAGGGATCCTTACCCAGCTTCGTCGGGAAAGAATTCCCGGCGTTCCCGTTGCATCTCAAGAGGACGCCCTCTCAACAGGAACGGCGAGAGGAACTCCAGGGTCATGCCACCATTCCAAGAGTCCCCAGATGTCTCACTCCATTCCAGAGGAACCTCTTTTCCCTTAACCGGCTCGTCTTTCACGCCGAGGATCGACACACACCAAGGTGGCACTTGGCACAGCCCTGTGGAAAAGCCTCGTGGGAAAGCCTCGAGGGAAAGCCACAGATCCCTTGATCCACGTGACAGGAAGAGTAACACTACTGCTGCAGCTCGGGAGGGAAGAGCACTTGCAAGCCCCCACTCGAGACGAGGCCTGACTCCCCTGGGGAGACTCAGAGGCACCCCAAGCTCCATGTCAACACTGGATAGGAATGCTCAGGTTCCGGCCCCGACTCCACACAAGGTCTTAGGCCCCGGCATCGACGGGAGAGGAATCCCAAGATGGCCCCTAGCAACTCGCATTGGGACTGGCCCTTCCTGAGGCCACAATAGCGTGTCCCTGAGGTCCCCGTCGTAACTCGAGAAGACCTGCCGCAACTCGAGAAAATCCAGGAGGTTCTCCCCTGCAGGCGAGAGGAGGCCCATTTCTGCAGAGGCTTCTCGGGGCTAATAACACATCACCTCTGGAACTTTGAAAGGGTCCTTCACACCCTTGGTGCAACTCAAGTAGTTCCCCGACATACCCGTCTCCACTCGAGAGGAAACACGAGGGTCCCGCCCACATCCATAGGAGCCCCGTTTCTGCCTCGTAGCTCGAGGTGAGGGATCCTTTCCCTGCTTCGTCGGGAAAGAATTCCCGGCGTTCCCGTCGCATCTCAAGAGGAGGCCCTCTCAACAGGAACGGCGAGAGGAACTCCAGGATCCTGGCACCATTCCAAGAGTCCCCCAGATGTCTCAGTCCATTACAGAGGAAAGTCTTTTCCCTTCACCGGCTCGTCTTTCACGTCGAGGATCGACTCACACCAAGGTGGCACTTGGCACAGCCCTGTGGGAAAGCCTCCTGGGAAAGCCTCGAGGGAAAGCCTCGAGGGAAAGCCACAGATCCCTTGATCCACGTGACAGGAAGCGTGACCCTACTGCTGCAGCTCTGGAGGGAAGTGCACGTTCATGCCCCCACTCGAGAAGAGGCCTGACTCCCCTGGGGAGACTCAGAGGCACCCCAAGATCCATGTCAACACTGGAGAGGAGCGCTCAGGATCCGGCTCCGACTCCACACAATGTCTTAGGCCCCGGCATGGATGGGAGAGGAATCCCGAGATGGCCCCTAGCAATTCGCATGGGGACTGGCCCTTCCTGAGGCCACCAGAGCGGGTCCCTGAGGTCCCCGTCGTAACTCGAGAAGACCTGCCGCAACTCGAGAAAATCCAGGAGGTTCTCCCCTCCAGGCGAGAGGAGGCCCATTTCCGCAGAGGCTTCTCGGGGCTAATCACACCTCACCTCTGGAACTTTGAAAGGGTCCTTCACACCCTTGGTGCAACTCAAGAAGTTCCCCGACATACCCGTCTCCACTCGAGAGGAAACACGAGGGTCCCGCCCACATCCAGAGGCGCCGCGTTTCCGCCTCGTAGCTGGAGGTGAGGGATCCTTTCCCTGCTTCGTCGGGAAAGAATTCCTGGCGTTCCCGTCACATCTCAAGAGGAGGCCTTCTCAACAGAAATGGTGAGAGGAACTCCAGGGTCATGCCACCATTCCAAGAGTTCCCCAGATGTCTCAGTCCATTCCAGAGGAACCTCCTTTCCCTTCACCGGCTCGTCTTTCACGCCGAGAATCGACTCACACCAAGGTGGCACTTGGCACAGCCCTGTGGGAAAGCCTCGTGGGAAAGCCTCGAGGGAAAGCCACAGATCCCTTGATCCACGTGACAGGAAGCGTGACCCTACTGCTGGAGCTCGGGAGGGAAGCGCACGTGCATGCCCCGACTCGAGACGAGGCCTGACTCCCCTGGGGAGACTCAGAGGCACCTCAAAATCCATGTCAACACTGGAGAGGAATCCTCACGTTCCCGCCCCGACTCCACACAAGGTCTTAGGCCCCGGCATCGACGGGAGAGGAATCCCGAGATGGCCCCTAGCAACTCGCATGGGGACTGGCCATTCCTGAGGCCACCAGAGCGGGTCCCTGAGGTGCCCGTCGTAACTCGAGAAGACCTGCCGCAACTCGAGAATATCCAGGAGGTTCTCCCCTCCAGGCGAGATGAGGCCCATTTCCGCAGAGGCTTCTTGGGGCTAATCACACCTCACCTCTGGAACGTCGAAAGGGTCCTTCACACCCTTGGTGCAACTCAAGAAGTTCCCCGACATACCCGTCTCCACTCGAGAGGAAACACGAGGTTCCCTCCCACATCCAGAGGAGCCCCGTTTCCGCCTCGTAGCTCGAGGTGAGGGATCCTTTCCCTGCTTCGTCGGGAAAGAATTCCCGGCGTTCCCGTCGCATCTCAAGAGGACACCCTCTCAACAGGAACGGCGAGAGGAACTCCAGGGTCGTGCCACCATTCCAAGAGTCCCCAGATGTCTCACTCCGTTCCAGAGGAACCTCTTTTCCCTTCACTGGCTCGTCTTTCACGCCGAGGATTGACACACACCAAGGTGGCCCTTGGCACAGCCCTGTGGGAAAGCTTCGTGGGAAAGCCTCGAGGGAAAGCCACAGATCCCTTGATCCACGTGACAGGAGGCGTAACACTACTGCTGCAACTCGGGAGGGAAGCGCACTTGCAAGCCCCCACTCGAGACGAGGCCTGACTCCCCTGGGGAGACTCAGAGGCACCCCAAGCTCCATGTCAACACTGGATAGGAATGCTCAGGTTCCGGCCCCGACTCCACACAAGGTCTTAGGCCCCGGCATCGACGGGAGAGGAATCCCAAGATGGCCCCTAGCAACTCACATGGGGACTGGCCCTTCCTGAGGCCACCAGAGCGGGTCCCTGAGGTCCCCGTCGTAACTCGAGAAGACCTGCCGCAACTCGCGAAAATCCAGGAGGTTCTCCCCTCCAGGCGAGAGGAGGCCCATTTCCGCAGAGGCTTCTCGGGGCTAATCACACCTCACCTCTGGAACTTTGAAAGGGTCCTTCACACCCTTGGTGCAACTCAAGAAGTTCCCCGACATACCCGTCTCCACTCGAGAGGAAACACGAGGTTACCGCCCACATCCAGAGGCGCCGTGTTTCCGCCTCGTAGCTGGAGGTGAGGTATCCTTTCCCTGCTTCGTCGGGAAAGAATTCCTGGCGTTCCCGTCACATCTCAAGAGGAGGCCTTCTCAACAGAAATGGTGAGAGGAACTCCAGGGTCATGCCACCATTCCAAGAGTTTCCCAGATGTCTCAGTCCATTCCAGAGGAAACTCCTTTCCCTTCACCGGCTCGTCTTTCACGCCGAGAATCGACTCACACCAAGGTGGCACTTGGCACAGCCCTGTGGGAAAGCCTCGTGGGAAAGCCTCGAGGGAAAGCTTCGAGGGAAAGCCACAGATCCCTTGATCCACGTGACAGGAAGCGTGACCCTACTGCTGGAGCTCGGGAGGGAAGCGCACTTGCATGCCCCGACTCGAGACGAGGCTTGACTCCCCTGGGGAGACTCAGAGGCACCCCAAGATCCATGTCAACACTGGAGAGGAATCCTCAGGTTCCGGCCCCGACTCCACACAAGGTATTAAGCCCTGGAATCGACGGGAGAGGAATCCCGAGATGGCCACTAGCAACTCGCATGGGGACTGGCCCTTCCTGAGGCCAACAGAGCGGGTCCCTGAGGTCCCCGTCGTAACTCGAGAAGACCTGCCGCAACTCGAGAAAATCCAGGAGGTTCTCCCCTCCAGGCGAGAGGAGGCCCATTTCCGCAGAGGCTTCTCAGTGCTAATCACACCTCACCTCTGAAACTGTGAAAGGGTCTTTCACACTGTTGGTGCAACTCAAGAAGTTCCCCGAGATACCCGTCTCTACTCGGGAGGAAACACGAGGGTCCCGCCCACATCAAGAGGCGCCGCGTTTCCACCTCGTAGCTGGAGGTGAGGGATCCTTACCCAGCTTCGTCGGGAAAGAATTCCCGGCGTTCCCGTTGCATCTCAAGAGGACGCCCTCTCAACAGGAACGGCGAGAGGAACTCCAGGGTCATGCCACCATTCCAAGAGTCCCCAGATGTCTCACTCCATTCCAGAGGAACCTCTTTTCCCTTAACCGGCTCGTCTTTCACGCCGAGGATCGACACACACCAAGGTGGCACTTGGCACAGCCCTGTGGAAAAGCCTCGTGGGAAAGCCTCGAGGGAAAGCCACAGATCCCTTGATCCACGTGACAGGAAGAGTAACACTACTGCTGCAGCTCGGGAGGGAAGAGCACTTGCAAGCCCCCACTCGAGACGAGGCCTGACTCCCCTGGGGAGACTCAGAGGCACCCCAAGCTCCATGTCAACACTGGATAGGAATGCTCAGGTTCCGGCCCCGACTCCACACAAGGTCTTAGGCCCCGGCATCGACGGGAGAGGAATCCCAAGATGGCCCCTAGCAACTCGCATTGGGACTGGCCCTTCCTGAGGCCACAATAGCGTGTCCCTGAGGTCCCCGTCGTAACTCGAGAAGACCTGCCGCAACTCGAGAAAATCCAGGAGGTTCTCCCCTGCAGGCGAGAGGAGGCCCATTTCTGCAGAGGCTTCTCGGGGCTAATAACACATCACCTCTGGAACTTTGAAAGGGTCCTTCACACCCTTGGTGCAACTCAAGTAGTTCCCCGACATACCCGTCTCCACTCGAGAGGAAACACGAGGGTCCCGCCCACATCCATAGGAGCCTCGTTTCTGCCTCGTAGCTCGAGGTGAGGGATCCTTTCCCTGCTTCGTCGGGAAAGAATTCCCGGCGTTCCCGTCGCATCTCAAGAGGAGGCCCTCTCAACAGGAACGGCGAGAGGAACTCCAGGATCCTGGCACCATTCCAAGAGTCCCCCAGATGTCTCAGTCCATTACAGAGGAAACTCTTTTCCCTTCACCGGCTCGTCTTTCACGTCGAGGATCGACTCACACCAAGGTGGCACTTGGCACAGCCCTGTGGGAAAGCCTCCTGGGAAAGCCTCGAGGGAAAGCCTCGAGGGAAAGCCACAGATCCCTTGATCCACGTGACAGGAAGCGTGACCCTACTGCTGCAGCTCTGGAGGGAAGTGCACGTTCATGCCCCCACTCGAGAAGAGGCCTGACTCCCCTGGGGAGACTCAGAGGCACCCCAAGATCCATGTCAACACTGGAGAGGAGCGCTCAGGTTCCGGCTCCGACTCCACACAATGTCTTAGGCCCCGGCATGGATGGGAGAGGAATCCCGAGATGGCCCCTAGCAATTCGCATGGGGACTGGCCCTTCCTGAGGCCACCAGAGCGGGTCCCTGAGGTCCCCGTCGTAACTCGAGAAGACCTGCCGCAACTCGAGAAAATCCAGGAGGTTCTCCCCTCCAGGCGAGAGGAGGCCCATTTCCGCAGAGGCTTCTCGGGGCTAATCACACCTCACCTCTGGAACTTTGAAAGGGTCCTTCACACCCTTGGTGCAACTCAAGAAGTTCCCCGACATACCCGTCTCCACTCGAGAGGAAACACGAGGGTCCCGCCCACATCCAGAGGCGCCGCGTTTCCGCCTCGTAGCTGGAGGTGAGGGATCCTTTCCCTGCTTCGTCGGGAAAGAATTCCCGGCGTTCCCGTCACATCTCAAGAGGAGGCCTTCTCAACAGAAATGGTGAGAGGAACTCCAGGGTCATGCCACCATTCCAAGAGTTCCCCAGATGTCTCAGTCCATTCCAGTGGAACCTCCTTTCCCTTCACCGGCTCGTCTTTCACGCCGAGAATCGACTCACACCAAGGTGGCACTTGGCACAGCCCTGTGGGAAAGCCTCGTGGGAAAGCCTCGAGGGAAAGCCACAGATCCCTTGATCCACGTGACAGGAAGCGTGACCCTACTGCTGGAGCTCGGGAGGGAAGCGCACGTGCATGCCCCGACTCGAGACGAGGCCTGACTCCCCTGGGGAGACTCAGAGGCACCTCAAAATCCATGTCAACACTGGAGAGGAATCCTCACGTTCCCGCCCCGACTCCACACAAGGTCTTAGGCCCCGGCATCGACGGGAGAGGAATCCCGAGATGGCCCCTAGCAACTCGCATGGGGACTGGCCATTCCTGAGGCCACCAGAGCGGGTCCCTGAGGTGCCCGTCGTAACTCGAGAAGACCTGCCGCAACTCGAGAATATCCAGGAGGTTCTCCCCTCCAGGCGAGATGAGGCCCATTTCCGCAGAGGCTTCTTGGGGCTAATCACACCTCACCTCTGGAACGTCGAAAGGGTCCTTCACACCCTTGGTGCAACTCAAGAAGTTCCCCGACATACCCGTCTCCACTCGAGAGGAAACACGAGGTTCCCTCCCACATCCAGAGGAGCCCCGTTTCCGCCTCGTAGCTCGAGGTGAGGGATCCTTTCCCTGCTTCGTCGGGAAAGAATTCCCGGCGTTCCCGTCGCATCTCAAGAGGACACCCTCTCAACAGGAACGGCGAGAGGAACTCCAGGGTCGTGCCACCATTCCAAGAGTCCCCAGATGTCTCACTCCGTTCCAGAGGAACCTCTTTTCCCTTCACTGGCTCGTCTTTCACGCCGAGGATTGACACACACCAAGGTGGCCCTTGGCACAGCCCTGTGGGAAAGCTTCGTGGGAAAGCCTCGAGGGAAAGCCACAGATCCCTTGATCCACGTGACAGGAGGCGTAACACTACTGCTGCAACTCGGGAGGGAAGCGCACTTGCAAGCCCCCACTCGAGACGAGGCCTGACTCCCCTGGGGAGACTCAGAGGCACCCCAAGCTCCATGTCAACACTGGATAGGAATGCTCAGGTTCAGGCCCCGACTCCACACAAGGTCTTAGGCCCCGGCATCGACGGGAGAGGAATCCCAAGATGGCCCCTAGCAACTCACATGGGGACTGGCCCTTCCTGAGGCCACCAGAGCGGGTCCCTGAGGTCCCCGTCGTAACTCGAGAAGACCTGCCGCAACTCGCGAAAATCCAGGAGGTTCTCCCCTCCAGGCGAGAGGAGGCCCATTTCCGCAGATGCTTCTCGGGGCTAATCACACCTCACCTCTGGAACTTTGAAAGGGTCCTTCACACCCTTGGTGCAACTCAAGAAGTTCCCCGACATACCCGTCTCCACTCGAGAGGAAACACGAGGTTACCGCCCACATCCAGAGGCGCCGTGTTTCCGCCTCGTAGCTGGAGGTGAGGTATCCTTTCCCTGCTTCGTCGGGAAAGAATTCCTGGCGTTCCCGTCACATCTCAAGAGGAGGCCTTCTCAACAGAAATGGTGAGAGGAACTCCAGGGTCATGCCACCATTCCAAGAGTTTCCCAGATGTCTCAGTCCATTCCAGAGGAAACTCCTTTCCCTTCACCGGCTCGTCTTTCACGCCGAGAATCGACTCACACCAAGGTGGCACTTGGCACAGCCCTGTGGGAAAGCCTCGTGGGAAAGCCTCGAGGGAAAGCTTCGAGGGAAAGCCACAGATCCCTTGATCCACGTGACAGGAAGCGTGACCCTACTGCTGGAGCTCGGGAGGGAAGCGCACTTGCATGCCCCGACTCGAGACGAGGCTTGACTCCCCTGGGGAGACTCAGAGGCACCCCAAGATCCATGTCAACACTGGAGAGGAATCCTCAGGTTCCGGCCCCGACTCCACACAAGGTATTAAGCCCTGGAATCGACGGGAGAGGAATCCCGAGATGGCCACTAGCAACTCGCATGGGGACTGGCCCTTCCTGAGGCCACCAGAGCGGGTCCCTGAGGTCCCCGTCGTAACTCGAGAAGACCTGCCGCAACTCGAGAAAATCCAGGAGGTTCTCCCCTCCAGGCGAGAGGAGGCCCATTTCCGCAGAGGCTTCTCAGTGCTAATCACACCTCACCTCTGAAACTTTGAAAGGGTCCTTCACACTGTTGGTGCAACTCAAGAAGTTCCCCGAGATACCCGTCTCTACTCGGGAGGAAACACGAGGGTCCCGCCCACATCAAGAGGCGCCGCGTTTCCACCTCGTAGCTGGAGGTGAGGGATCCTTACCCAGCTTCGTCGGGAAAGAATTCCCGGCGTTCCCGTTGCATCTCAAGAGGACGCCCTCTCAACAGGAACGGCGAGAGGAACTCCAGGGTCATGCCACCATTCCAAGAGTCCCCAGATGTCTCACTCCATTCCAGAGGAACCTCTTTTCCCTTAACCGGCTCGTCTTTCACGCCGAGGATCGACACACACCAAGGTGGCACTTGGCACAGCCCTGTGGAAAAGCCTCGTGGGAAAGCCTCGAGGGAAAGCCACAGATCCCTTGATCCACGTGACAGGAAGTGTAACACTACTGCTGCAGCTCGGGAGGGAAGAGCACTTGCAAGCCCCCACTCGAGACGAGGCCTGACTCCCCTGGGGAGACTCAGAGGCACCCCAAGCTCCATGTCAACACTGGATAGGAATGCTCAGGTTCCGGCCCCGACTCCACACAAGGTCTTAGGCCCCGGCATCGACGGGAGAGGAATCCCAAGATGGCCCCTAGCAACTCGCATTGGGACTGGCCCTTCCTGAGGCCACCATAGCGTGTCCCTGAGGTCCCCGTCGTAACTCGAGAAGACCTGCCGCAACTCGAGAAAATCCAGGAGGTTCTCCCCTGCAGGCGAGAGGAGGCCCATTTCTGCAGAGGCTTCTCGGGGCTAATAACACATCACCTCTGGAACTTTGAAAGGGTCCTTCACACCCTTGGTGCAACTCAAGTAGTTCCCCGACATACCCGTCTCCACTCGAGAGGAAACACGAGGGTCCCGCCCACATCCATAGGAGCCCCGTTTCTGCCTCGTAGCTCGAGGTGAGGGATCCTTTCCCTGCTTCGTCGGGAAAGAATTCCCGGCGTTCCCGTCGCATCTCAAGAGGAGGCCCTCTCAACAGGAACGGCGAGAGGAACTCCAGGATCCTGGCACCATTCCAAGAGTCCCCCAGATGTCTCAGTCCATTACAGAGGAAACTCTTTTCCCTTCACCGGCTCGTCTTTCACGTCGAGGATCGACTCACACCAAGGTGGCACTTGGCACAGCCCTGTGGGAAAGCCTCCTGGGAAAGCCTCGAGGGAAAGCCTCGAGGGAAAGCCACAGATCCCTTGATCCACGTGACAGGAAGCGTGACCCTACTGCTGCAGCTCTGGAGGGAAGTGCACGTTCATGCCCCCACTCGAGAAGAGGCCTGACTCCCCTGGGGAGACTCAGAGGCACCCCAAGATCCATGTCAACACTGGAGAGGAGCGCTCAGGTTCCGGCTCCGACTCCACACAATGTCTTAGGCCCCGGCATGGACGGGAGAGGAATCCCGAGATGGCCCCTAGCAATTCGCATGGGGACTGGCCCTTCCTGAGGCCACCAGAGCGGGTCCCTGAGGTCCCCGTCGTAACTCGAGAAGACCTGCCGCAACTCGAGAAAATCCAGGAGGTTCTCCCCTCCAGGCGAGAGGAGGCCCATTTCCGCAGAGGCTTCTCGGGGCTAATCACACCTCACCTCTGGAACTTTGAAAGGGTCCTTCACACCCTTGGTGCAACTCAAGAAGTTCCCCGACATACCCGTCTCCACTCGAGAGGAAACACGAGGGTCCCGCCCACATCCAGAGGCGCCGCGTTTCCGCCTCGTAGCTGGAGGTGAGGGATCCTTTCCCTGCTTCGTCGGGAAAGAATTCCCGGCGTTCCCGTCACATCTCAAGAGGAGGCCTTCTCAACAGAAATGGTGAGAGGAACTCCAGGGTCATGCCACCATTCCAAGAGTTCCCCAGATGTCTCAGTCCATTCCAGAGGAACCTCCTTTCCCTTCACCGGCTCGTCTTTCACGCCGAGAATCGACTCACACCAAGGTGGCACTTGGCACAGCACTGTGGGAAAGCCTCGTGGGAAAGCCTCGTGGGAAAGCCTCGAGGGAAAGCCACAGATCCCTTGATTCACGTGACAGGAAGCGTGACCCTACTGCTGCAGCTCGGGAGGGAAGCGCACGTGCATGCCCCGACTCGAGACGAGGCCTGACTCCCCTGGGGAGACTCAGAGGCACCTCAAAATTCATGTCAACACTGGAGAGGAATCCTCAGGTTCCCGCCCCGACTCCACACAAGGTCTTAGGCCCCGGCATCGACGGGAGAGGAATCCCGAGATGGCCCCTAGCAACTCGCATGGGGACTGGCCATTCCTGAGGCCACCAGAGCGGTTCCCTGAGGTGCCCGTCGTAACTCGAGAAGACCTTCCGCAACTCGAGAATATCCAGGAGGTTCTCCCCTCCAGGCGAGATGAGGCCCATTTCCGCAGAGGCTTCTTGGGGCTAATCACACCTCACCTCTGGAACGTCGAAAGGGTCCTTCACACCCTTGGTGCAACTCAAGAAGTTCCCCGAGATACCCGTCTCTACTCGGGAGGAAACACGAGGGTCCCGCCCACATCAAGAGGCGCCGCGTTTCCACCTCGTAGCTGGAGGTGAGGGATCCTTACCCAGCTTCGTCGGGAAAGAATTCCCGGGGTTCCCGTTGCATCTCAAGAGGACGCCCTCTCAACAGGAACGGCGAGAGGAACTCCAGGGTCATGCCACCATTCCAAGAGTCCCCAGATGTCTCACTCCATTCCAGAGGAACCTCTTTTCCCTTAACCGGCTCGTCTTTCACGCCGAGGATCGACACACACCAAGGTGGCACTTGGCACAGCCCTGTGGAAAAGCCTCGTGGGAAAGCCTCGAGGGAAAGCCACAGATCCCTTGATCCACGTGACAGGAAGTGTAACACTACTGCTGCAGCTCGGGAGGGAAGAGCACTTGCAAGCCCCCACTCGAGACGAGGCCTGACTCCCCTGGGGAGACTCAGAGGCACCCCAAGCTCCATGTCAACACTGGATAGGAATGCTCAGGTTCCGGCCCCGACTCCACACAAGGTCTTAGGCCCCGGCATCGACGGGAGAGGAATCCCAAGATGGCCCCTAGCAACTCGCATTGGGACTGGCCCTTCCTGAGGCCACCATAGCGTGTCCCTGAGGTCCCCGTCGTAACTCGAGAAGACCTGCCGCAACTCGAGAAAATCCAGGAGGTTCTCCCCTGCAGGCGAGAGGAGGCCCATTTCTGCAGAGGCTTCTCGGGGCTAATAACACATCACCTCTGGAACTTTGAAAGGGTCCTTCACACCCTTGGTGCAACTCAAGTAGTTCCCCGACATACCCGTCTCCACTCGAGAGGAAACACGAGGGTCCCGCCCACATCCATAGGAGCCCCGTTTCTGCCTCGTAGCTCGAGGTGAGGGATCCTTTCCCTGCTTCGTCGGGAAAGAATTCCCGGCGTTCCCGTCGCATCTCAAGAGGAGGCCCTCTCAACAGGAACGGCGAGAGGAACTCCAGGATCCTGGCACCATTCCAAGAGTCCCCCAGATGTCTCAGTCCATTACAGAGGAAACTCTTTTCCCTTCACCGGCTCGTCTTTCACGTCGAGGATCGACTCACACCAAGGTGGCACTTGGCACAGCCCTGTGGGAAAGCCTCCTGGGAAAGCCTCGAGGGAAAGCCTCGAGGGAAAGCCACAGATCCCTTGATCCACGTGACAGGAAGCGTGACCCTACTGCTGCAGCTCTGGAGGGAAGTGCACGTTCATGCCCCCACTCGAGAAGAGGCCTGACTCCCCTGGGGAGACTCAGAGGCACCCCAAGATCCATGTCAACACTGGAGAGGAGCGCTCAGGTTCCGGCTCCGACTCCACACAATGTCTTAGGCCCCGGCATGGACGGGAGAGGAATCCCGAGATGGCCCCTAGCAATTCGCATGGGGACTGGCCCTTCCTGAGGCCACCAGATCGGGTCCCTGAGGTCCCCGTCGTAACTCGAGAAGACCTGCCGCAACTCGAGAAAATCCAGGAGGTTCTCCCCTCCAGGCGAGAGGAGGCCCATTTCCGCAGAGGCTTGTCGGGGCTAATCACACCTCACCTCTGGAACTTTGAAAGGGTCCTTCACACCCTTGGTGCAACTCAAGAAGTTCCCCGACATACCCGTCTCCACTCGAGAGGAAACACGAGGGTCCCGCCCACATCCAGAGGCGCCGCGTTTCCGCCTCGTAGCTGGAGGTGAGGGATCCTTTCCCTGCTTCGTCGGGAAAGAATTCCCGGCGTTCCCGTCACATCTCAAGAGGAGGCCTTCTCAACAGAAATGGTGAGAGGAACTCCAGGGTCATGCCACCATTACAAGAGTTCCCCAGATGTCTCAGTCCATTCCAGAGGAACCTCCTTTCCCTTCACCGGCTCGTCTTTCACGCCGAGAATCGACTCACACCAAGGTGGCACTTGGCACAGCACTGTGGGAAAGCCTCGTGGGAAAGCCTCGTGGGAAAGCCTCGAGGGAAAGCCACAGATCCCTTGATTCACGTGACAGGAAGCGTGACCCTACTGCTGCAGCTCGGGAGGGAAGCGCACGTGCATGCCCCGACTCGAGACGAGGCCTGACTCCCCTGGGGAGACTCAGAGGCACCTCAAAATTCATGTCAACACTGGAGAGGAATCCTCAGGTTCCCGCCCCGACTCCACACAAGGTCTTAGGCCCCGGCATCGACGGGAGAGGAATCCCGAGATGGCCCCTAGCAACTCGCATGGGGACTGGCCATTCCTGAGGCCACCAGAGCGGGTCCCTGAGGTCCCCGTCGTAACTCGAGAAGACCTGCCGCACCTCGAGAATATCCAGGAGGTTCTCCCCTCCAGGCGAGATGAGGCCCATTTCCGCAGAGGCTTCTTGGGGCTAATCACACCTCACCTCTGGAACGTCGAAAGGGTCCTTCACACCCTTGGTGCAACTCAAGAAGTTCCCCGACATACCCGTCTCCACTCGAGAGGAAACACGAGGGTCCCTCCCACATCCAGAGGAGCCCCGTTTCCGCCTCGTAGCTCGAGGTGAGGGATCCTTTCCCTGCTTCGTCGGGAAAGAATTCCCGGCGTTCCCGTCGCATCTCAAGAGGACACCCTCTCAACAGGAACGGCGAGAGGAACTCCAGGGTCGTGCCACCATTCCAAGAGTCCCCAGATGTCTCACTCCGTTCCAGAGGAACCTCTTTTCCCTTCACTGGCTCGTCTTTCACGCCGAGGATCGACACACACCAAGGTGGCCCTTGGCACAGCCCTGTGGGAAAGCCTCGTGGGAAAGCCTCGAGGGAAAGCCACAGATCCCTTGATCCACGTGACAGGAGGCGTAACACTACTGCTGCAACTCGGGAGGGAAGCGCACTTGCAAGCCCCCACTCGAGACGAGGCCTGACTCCCCTGGGGAGACTCAGAGGCACCCCAAGCTCCATGTCAACACTGGATAGGAATGCTCAGGTTCCGGCCCCGACTCCACACAAGGTCTTAGGCCCCGGCATCGACGGGAGAGGAATCCCAAGATGGCCCCTAGCAACTCACATGGGGACTGGCCCTTCCTGAGGCCACGAGAGCGGGTCCCTGAGGTCCCCGTCGTAACTCGAGAAGACCTGCCGCGACTCGAGAAAATCCAGGAGGTTCTCCCCTCCAGGCGAGAGGAGGCCCATTTCCGCAGAGGCTTCTCGGGGCTAATCACACCTCACCTCTGGAACTTTGAAAGTGTCCTTCCCACCCTTGGTGCAACTCAAGAAGTTCCCCGACATACCCGTCTCCACTCGAGAGGAAACACGAGGTTCCCGCCCACATCCAGAGGCGCCGCGTTTCCGCCTCGTAGCTGGAGGTGAGGGATCCTTTCCCTGCTTCGTCGGGAAAGAATTCCTGGCGTTCCCGTCACATCTCAAGAGGAGGCCTTCTCAACAGAAATGGTGAGAGGAACTCCAGGGTCATGCCACCATTCCAAGAGTTTCCCAGATGTCTCAGTCCATTCCAGAGGAAACTCCTTTCCCTTCACCGGCTCGTCTTTCACGCCGAGAATCGACTCACACCAAGGTGGCACTTGGCACAGCCCTGTGGGAAAGCCTCGTGGGAAAGCCTCGAGGGAAAGCCACAGATCCCTTGATCCACGTGACAGGAAGAGTAACACTACTGCTGCAGCTCGGGAGGGAAGAGCACTTGCAAGCCCCCACTCGAGACGAGGCCTGACTCCCCTGGGGAGACTCAGAGGCACCCCAAGCTCCATGTCAACACTGGATAGGAATGCTCAGGTTCCGGCCCCGACTCCACACAAGGTCTTAGGCCCCGGCATCGACGGGAGAGGAATCCCAAGATGGCCCCTAGCAACTCGCATGGGGGCTGGCCCTTCCTGAGGCCACCATAGCGTGTCCCTGAGGTCCCCGTCGTAACTCGAGAAGACCTGCCGCAACTCGAGAAAATCCAGGAGGTTCTCCCCTGCAGGCGAGAGGAGGCCCATTTCCTCAGAGGCTTCTCGGGGCTAATCAAACCTCACCTCTGCAACTTCGAAAGGGTCCTTCACACCCTTGGTGCAACTCAAGAAGTTCCCCGACATACCCGTCTCCACTCGAGAGGAAACACGAGGGTCCCGCCCACATCCATAGGAGCCCCGTTTCTGCCTCGTAGCTCGAGGTGAGGGATCCTTTCCCTGCTTCGTCGGGAAAGAATTCCCGGCGTTCCCGTCGCATCTCAAGAGGAGGCCCTCTCAACAGGAACAGCGAGAGGGACTCCAGGATCGTGCCACCATTCCAAGAGTCCCCCAGATGTCGCAGTCCATTCCAGAGGAACCTCTTTTCCCTTCACCGGCTCGTCTTTCAAGCCGAGGATCGATTCACACAAAGGTGGCACTTGGCATAGCCCTGTGGGTAAGCCTCGTCGGAAAGCCTCGAGGGAAAGCCTGGAGGGAAAGCCACAGATCGCTTGATCCACGAGACAGGAAGCGGGATCCTACTGCTGCAGCACGGGAGGGAAGCGCACGTGCATACCACAACTCGAGACGAGGCCTGACTCCCCTGGGGAGACGGAGAGGCACCCTAAGATCCATGTCAACACTGGAGAGGAATCCTCAGGTTCCGGCCCCGACTCCACACAAGGTCTTAGGCCCCGGCATCGACGGGAGAGGAATCCCAAGATGTCCCCTAGCATCTCGCATGGGGACTGGCCCTTCCTGAGGCCACCAGAGCGGGTCCCTGAGGTCCCCGTCGTACCTCGAGAAGACCTGCCGCAACTCGAGAAAATCCAGGAGGTTCTCCCCTCCAGGCGAGAGGAGGCCCATTTCCGCAGAGGCTTCTCGGGGCTAATCACACCTCACCTCAGGAACTTTCAAAGGGTCATTCACACCCTTGGTGCAACTCAAGAAGTTCCCTGACATACCCGTCTCTACTCGAGAGGAAACACGAGGGTCCCGCCCACATCAAGAGGCGCCGCGTTTCCACCTCGTAGCTGGAGGTGAGGGATCCTTTCCCTGCTTCGTCGGGAAAGAATTCCCGGCGTTCCCGTCACATCTCAAGAGGAGGCCTTCTCAACAGAAATGGTGAGAGGAACTCCAGGGACATGCCACCATTCCAAGAGTTCCCCAGATGTCTCAGTCCATTCCAGAGGAACCTCCTTTTCCTTCACCGGCTCGTCTTTCACGCCGAGAATCGACTAACACCAAGGTGGCACTTGGCACAGCACTGTGTGAAAGCCTCGTGGGAAAGCCTCGAGGGAAAGCCACAGATCCCTTGATCCCCGTGACAGGAAGCGTGACCCTACTGCTGGAGCTCGGGAGGGAAGAGCACGTGCATGCCCCGACTCGAGACGAGGCCTGACTCCCCTGGGGAGACTCAGAGGCACCTCAAAATCCATGTCAACACTGGAGAGGAATCCTCAGGTTCCCGCCCCGACTCCACACAAGGTCTTAGGCCCCGGCATCGACGGGAGAGGAATCCCGAGATGGCCCCTAGCAACTCGCGTGGGGACTGGCCCTTCCTGAGGCCACCAGAGCGGGTCCCTGAGGTCCCCGTCGTAACTCGAGAAGACCTGCCGCAACTCGAGAATATCCAGGAGGTTCTCCCCTGCAGGCGAGATGAGGCCCATTTCCCCAGAGGCTTCTTGGGGCTAATCACACCTCACCTCTGGAACGTCGAAAGGGTCCTTCACACCCTTGGTGCAACTCAAGAAGTTCCCCGACATACCCGTCTCCACTCGAGAGGAAACACGAGGTTCCCTCCCACATCCAGAGGAGCCCCGTTTCCGCCTCGTAGCTCGAGGTGAGGGATCCTTTCCCTGCTTCGTCGGGAAAGAATTCCCGGCGTTCCCGTCGCATCTCAAGAGGACACCCTCTCAACAGGAACGGCGAGAGGAACTCCAGGGTCGTGCCACCATTCCAAGAGTCCCCAGATGTCTCACTCCGTTCCAGAGGAACCTCTTTTCCCTTCACTGGCTCGTCTTTCACGCCGAGGATTGACACACACCAAGGTGGCCCTTGGCACAGCCCTGTGGGAAAGCTTCGTGGGAAAGCCTCGAGGGAAAGCCACAGATCCCTTGATCCACGTGACAGGAGGCGTAACACTACTGCTGCAACTCGGGAGGGAAGCGCACTTGCAAGCCCCCACTCGAGACGAGGCCTGACTCCCCTGGGGAGACTCAGAGGCACCCCAAGCTCCATGTCAACACTGGATAGGAATGCTCAGGTTCAGGCCCCGACTCCACACAAGGTCTTAGGCCCCGGCATCGACGGGAGAGGAATCCCAAGATGGCCCCTAGCAACTCACATGGGGACTGGCCCTTCCTGAGGCCACCAGAGCGGGTCCCTGAGGTCCCCGTCGTAACTCGAGAAGACCTGCCGCAACTCGAGAAAATCCAGGAGGTTCTCCCCTCCAGGCGAGAGGAGGCCCATTTCCGCAGAGGCTTCTCGGGGCTAATCACACCTCACCTCTGGAACTTTGAAAGGGTCCTTCACACCCTTGGTGCAACTCAAGAAGTTCCCCGACATACCCGTCTCCACTCGAGAGGAAACACGAGGTTACCGCCCACATCCAGAGGCGCCGCGTTTCCGCCTCGTAGCTGGAGGTGAGGTATCCTTTCCCTGCTTCGTCGGGAAAGAATTCCTGGCGTTCCCGTCACATCTCAAGAGGAGGCCTTCTCAACAGAAATGGTGAGAGGAACTCCAGGGTCATGCCACCATTCCAAGAGTTTCCCAGATGTCTCAGTCCATTCCAGAGGAAACTCCTTTCCCTTCACCGGCTCGTCTTTCACGCCGAGAATCGACTCACACCAAGGTGGCACTTGGCACAGCCCTGTGGGAAAGCCTCGTGGGAAAGCCTCGAGGGAAAGCTTCGAGGGAAAGCCACAGATCCCTTGATCCACGTGACAGGAAGTGTAACACTACTGCTGCAGCTCGGGAGGGAAGAGCACTTGCAAGCCCCCACTCGAGACGAGGCCTGACTCCCCTGGGGAGACTCAGAGGCACCCCAAGCTCCATGTCAACACTGGATAGGAATGCTCAGGTTCCGGCCCCGACTCCACACAAGGTCTTAGGCCCCGGCCTCGACGGGAGAGGAATCCCAAGATGGCCCCTAGCAACTCGCATTGGGACTGGCCCTTCCTGAGGCCACCAGAGCGGTTCCCTGAGGTGCCCGTCGTAACTCGAGAAGACCTTCCGCAACTCGAGAATATCCAGGAGGTTCTCCCCTCCAGGCGAGATGAGGCCCATTTCCGCAGAGGCTTCTTGGGGCTAATCACACCTCACCTCTGGAACGTCGAAAGGGTCCTTCACACCCTTGGTGCAACTCAAGAAGTTCCCCGACATACCCGTCTCCACTCGAGAGGAAACACGAGGGTCCCTCCCACATCCAGAGGAGCCCCGTTTCCGCCTCGTAGCTCGAGGTGAGGGATCCTTTCCCTGCTTCGTCGGGAAAGAATTCCCGGCGTTCCCGTCGCATCTCAAGAGGACACCCTCTCAACAGGAACGGCGAGAGGAACTCCAGGGTCGTGCCACCATTCCAAGAGTCCCCAGATGTCTCACTCCGTTCCAGAGGAACCTCTTTTCCCTTCACTGGCTCGTCTTTCACGCCGAGGATCGACACACACTAAGGTGGCACTTGGCACAGCCCTGTGGGAAAGCCTCGTGGGAAAGCCTCGAGGGAAAGCCACAGATCCCTTGATCCACGTGACAGGAGGCGTAACACTACTGCTGCAACTCGGGAGGGAAGCGCACTTGCAAGCCCCCACTCGAGACGAGGCCTGACTCCCCTGGGGAGACTCAGAGGCACCCCAAGCTCCATGTCAACACTGGATAGGAATGCTCAGGTTCCGGCCCCGACTCCACACAAGGTCTTAGGCCCCGGCATCGACGGGAGAGGAATCCCAAGATGGCCCCTAGCAACTCACATGGGGACTGGCCCTTCCGGAGGCCACGAGAGCGGGTCCCTGAGGTCCCCGTCGTAACTCGAGAAGACCTGCCGCGACTCGAGAAAATCCAGGAGGTTCTCCCCTCCAGGCGAGAGGAGGCCCATTTCCGCAGAGGCTTCTCGGGGCTAATCACACCTCACCTCTGGAACTTTGAAAGTGTCCTTCCCACCCTTGGTGCAACTCAAGAAGTTCCCCGACATACCCGTCTCCACTCGAGAGGAAACACGAGGTTCCCGCCCACATCCAGAGGCGCCGCGTTTCCGCCTCGTAGCTGGAGGTGAGGGATCCTTTCCCTGCTTCGTCGGGAAAGAATTCCTGGCGTTCCCGTCACATCTCAAGAGGAGGCCTTCTCAACAGAAATGGTGAGAGGAACTCCAGGGTCATGCCACCATTCCAAGAGTTTCCCAGATGTCTCAGTCCATTCCAGAGGAAACTCCTTTCCCTTCACCGGCTCGTCTTTCACGCCGAGAATCGACTCACACCAAGGTGGCACTTGGCACAGCCCTGTGGGAAAGCCTCGTGGGAAAGCCTCGAGGGAAAGCCACAGATCCCTTGATCCACGTGACAGGAAGAGTAACACTACTGCTGCAGCTCGGGAGGGAAGAGCACTTGCAAGCCCCCACTCGAGACGAGGCCTGACTCCCCTGGGGAGACTCAGAGGCACCCCAAGCTCCATGTCAACACTGGATAGGAATGCTCAGGTTCCGGCCCCGACTCCACACAAGGTCTTAGGCCCTGGCATCGACGGGAGAGGAATCCCAAGATGGCCCCTAGCAACTCGCATGGGGGCTGGCCCTTCCTGAGGCCACCATAGCGTGTCCCTGAGGTCCCCGTCGTAACTCGAGAAGACCTGCCGCAACTCGAGAAAATCCAGGAGGTTCTCCCCTGCAGGCGAGAGGAGGCCCATTTCCTCAGAGGCTTCTCGGGGCTAATCAAACCTCACCTGTGCAACTTCGAAAGGGTCCTTCACACCCTTGGTGCAACTCAAGAAGTTCCCCGACATACCCGTCTCCACTCGAGAGGAAACACGAGGGTCCCGCCCACATCCAGAGGAGCCCCGTTTCTGCCTCGTAGCTCGAGGTGAGGGATCCTTTCCCTGCTTCGTCGGGAAAGAATTCCCGGCGTTCCCGTCGCATCTCAAGAGGAGGCCCTCTCAACAGGAACAGCGAGAGGGACTCCAGGATCGTGCCACCATTCCAAGAGTCCCCCAGATGTCGCAGTCCATTCCAGAGGAACCTCTTTTCCCTTCACCGGCTCGTCTTTCACGCCGAGGATCGATTCACACAAAGGTGGCACTTGGCATAGCCCTGTGGGTAAGCCTCGTCGGAAAGCCTCGAGGGAAAGCCTGGAGGGAAAGCCACAGATCGCTTGATCCACGAGACAGGAAGCGGGATCCTACTGCTGCAGCTCGGGAGGGAAGCGCACGTGCATACCACAACTCGAGACGAGGCCTGACTCCCCTGGGGAGACGGAGAGGCACCCTAAGATCCATGTCAACACTGGAGAGGAATCCTCAGGTTCCGGCCCCGACTCCACACAAGGTCTTAGGCCCCGGCATCGACGGGAGAGGAATCCCAAGATGGCCCCTAGCATCTCGCATGGGGACTGGCCCTTCCTGAGGCCACCAGAGCGGGTCCCTGAGGTCCCCGTCGTACCTCGAGAAGACCTGCCGCAACTCGAGAAAATCCAGGAGGTTCTCCCCTCCAGGCGAGAGGAGGCCCATTTCCGCAGAGGCTTCTCGGGGCTAATCACACCTCACCTCAGGAACTTTGAAAGGGTCATTCACACCCTTGGTGCAACTCAAGAAGTTCCCCGACATACCCGTCTCTACTCGAGAGGAAACACGAGGGTCCCGCCCACATCAAGAGGCGCCGCGTTTCCACCTCGTAGCTGGAGGTGAGGGATCCTTTCCCTGCTTCGTCGGGAAAGAATTCCCGGCGTTCCCGTCACATCTCAAGAGGAGGCCTTCTCAACAGAAATGGTGAGAGGAACTCCAGGGACATGCCACCATTCCAAGAGTTCCCCAGATGTCTCAGTCCATTCCAGAGGAACCTCCTTTTCCTTCACCGGCTCGTCTTTCACGCCGAGAATCGACTCACACCAAGGTGGCACTTGGCACAGCCCTGTGGGAAAGCCTCGTGGGAAAGCCTCGAGGGAAAGCCACAGATCACTTGATCCACGTGACAGGAAGCGTGACCCTACTGCTGGAGCTCGGGAGGGAAGCGCACGTGCATTCCCCCACTCGAGACGAGGCCTGACTCCCCTGGGGAGACTCAGAGGCACCCCAAAATC
Organism: Budorcas taxicolor; assembly: GCF_023091745.1. Classification (NCBI taxonomy): domain Eukaryota; kingdom Metazoa; phylum Chordata; class Mammalia; order Artiodactyla; family Bovidae; genus Budorcas; species Budorcas taxicolor. The sequence goes on from NW_026291491.1 coordinate 143,364, forward strand.
CATGTCAACACTGGAGAGGAATCCTCAGGTTCACCCCGCCGACTCCACACAAGGTCTTAGGCCCCGGCATCGACGGGAGAGGAATCCCGAGATGGCCCCTAGCATCTCGCATGGGGACTGGCCCTTCCTGAGGCCACCAGAGCGGGTCCCTGAGGTCCCCGTCGTAACTCGAGAAGACCTGCCGCAACTCGAGGATATCCAGGAGGTTCTCCCCTGCAGGCGAGATGAGGCCCATTTCCGCAGAGGCTTCTCGGGGCTAATCAAACCTCACCTCTGCAACTTCGAAAGGGTCTTTCACACCCTTGGTGCAACTCAAGAAGTTCCCCGACATACCTGTCTCCACTCGAGAGGAAACACGAGGGTTCCGCCCACATCCAGAGGCGCCGGGTTTCCGCCTCGTAGCTCGAGGTGAGGGATCCTTTCAATGCGTCGTCGGGAAAGAATCCCCTGCGTTCCCGTCGCATCTCAAGAGGAGGCCCTCTCAACAAGAACGGCGAGAGGGACTCCAGGATCGTGCCACCATTCCAAGAGTCCCCCAGATGTCGCAGTCCATTCCAGAGGAACCTCTTTTCCCTTCACCGGCTCGTCTTTCACGCCGAGGATCGACTCACACAAAGGTGGCACTTGGCACAGCCCTGTGGGTAAGCCTCGTCGGAAAGCCTCGAGGGAAAGCCTCGAGGGAAAGCCACAGATCGCTTGATCCACGAGACAGGAAGCGGGATCCTACTGCTGCAGCTTGGGAGGGAAGCGCAAGTGCATACCACAACTCGAGACGAAGCCTGACTCCCCTGGGGAGACGGAGAGGCACCCCAAGATCCATGTCAACACTGGAGAGGAATCCTCAGGTTCCGGCCCCGACTCCACACAAGGTCTTAGGCCCCGGCATCGACGGGAGAGGAATCCCAAGATGGCCCCTAGCATCTCGCATGGGGACTGGCCCTTCCTGAGGCCACCAGAGCGGGTCCCTGAGGTCCGCGTCGTACCTCGAGAAGACCTGCCGCAACTCGAGAAAATCCAGGAGGTTCTCCCCTCCAGGCGAGAGGAGGCCCATTTCCGCAGAGGCTTCTCGGGGCTAATCACACCTCACCTCAGGAACTTTGAAAGGGTCATTCACACCCTTGGTGCAACTCAAGAAGTTCCCCGACATACCCGTCTCTACTCGAGAGGAAACACGAGGGTCCCGCCCACATCAAGAGGCGCCCCGTTTCCACCTCGTAGCTGGAGGTGAGGGATCCTTACCCAGCTTCGTCGGGAAAGAATTCCCGGCGTTCCCGTTGCATCTCAAGAGGACGCCCTCTCAACAGGAACGGCGAGAGGAACTCCAGGGTCGTGCCACCATTCCAAGAGTCCCCAGATGTCTCACTCCATTTCAGAGGAAACTCTTTTCCCTTCACCGGCTCGTCTTTCACGCCAAGGATCGACACACACCAAGGTGGCACTTGGCACAGCCCTGTGGAAAAGCCTAGTGGGAAAGCCTCGAGGGAAAGCCACAGATCCCTTGATCCACGTGACAGGAAGCGTGACCCTACTGCTGCAGCTCTGGAGGGAAGTGCACGTGCATGCCCCCACTCGAGAAGAGGCCTGACTCCCCTGGGGAGACTCAGAGGCACCCCAAGATCCATGTCAACACTGGAGAGGAGCGCTCAGGTTCCGGCTCCGACTCCACACAAGGTCTTAGGCCCCGGCATCGACGGGAGAGGAATCCCGAAATGGCCCCTAGCAACTCGCGTGGGGACTGGCCCTTCCTTAGGCCACCAGAGCGGGTCCCTGAGGTCCCCGTCGTAACTCGAGAAGACCTGCCGCAACTCGAGAATATCCAGGAGGTTCTCCCCTGCAGGCGAGATGAGGCCCATTTCCGCAGAGGCTTCTTGGGGCTAATCACACCTCACCTCTGGAACGTCGAAAGGGTCCTTCACACCCTTGGTGCAACTCAAGAAGTTTCCCGACATACGCGTCTCCACTCGAGAGGAAACACGAGGTTCCCTCCCACATCCAGAGGAGCCCCGTTTCCGCCTCGTAGCTCGAGGTGAGGGATCCTTTCCCTGCTTCGTCGGGAAAGAATTCCCGGCGTTCCCGTCGCATCTCAAGAGGACGCCCTCTCAACAGGAACGGCGAGAGGAACTCCAGGGTCGTGCCACCATTCGAAGAGTCCCCAGATGTCTCACTCTGTTCCAGAGGAACCTCTTCTCCCTTCACCGGCTCGTCTTTCACGCCGAGGATCGATACACACCAAGGTGGCACTTGGCACAGCCCTGTGGGAAAGCCTCGTGGGAAAGCCTCGAGGGAAAGCCACAGATCCCTTGATCCACGTGACAGGAGGCGTAACACTACTGCTGCAACTCGGGAGGGAAGCCCACTTGCAAGCCCCCACTCGAGACGAGGCCTGACTCCCCTGGGGAGACTCAGAGGCACCCCAAGCTCCATGTCAACACTGGATAGGAATGCTCAGGTTCCGGCCCCGACTCCACACAAGGTCTTAGGCCCCGGCATCGACGGGAGAGGAATCCCAAGATGGCCCCTAGCAACTCGCATGGGGACTGGCCCTTCCTGAGGCCACCATAGCGTGTCCCTGAGGTCCCCGTCGTAACTCGAGAAGACCTGCCGCAACTCGAGAAAATCCAGGAGGTTCTCCCCTGCAGGCGAGAGGAGGCCCATTTCCGCAGAGGCTTCTCGGGGCTAATAACACCTCACCTCTGGAACTTTGAAAGGGTCCTTCACACCCTTGGTGCAACTCAAGAAGTTCCCCGACATACCCGTCTCCACTCGAGAGGAAACACGAGGGTCCCGCCCACATCCAGAGGAGCCCCGTTTCTGCCTCGTAGCTGGAGGTGAGGGATCCTTTCCCTGCTTCTTCGGGAAAGAATTCCCGGCGTTCCCGTCGCATCTCAAGAGGAGGCCCTCTCAACAGGAACGGCGAGAGGAACTCCAGGATCCTGGCACCATTCCAAGAGTTTCCCAGATGTCTCAGTCCATTCCAGAGGAAACTCCTTTCCCTTCACCGGCTCGTCTTTCACGCCGAGAATCGACTCACACAAAGGTGGCACTTGGCACAGCCCTGTGGGAAAGCCTCGTGGGAAAGCCTCGAGGGAAAGCCACAGATCACTTGATCCACGTGACAGGAAGCGTGACCCTACTGCTGGAGCTCGGGAGGGAAGCGCACGTGCATTCCGCCACTCGAGACGAGGCCTGACTCCCCTGGGGAGACTCAGAGGCACCCCAAAATCCATGTCAACACTGGAGAGGAATCCTCAGGTTCCCCCCGCCGACTCCACACAAGGTCTTAGGCCCCGGCATCGACGGGAGAGGAATCCCGAGATGGCCCCTAGCATCTCGCATGGGGACTGGCCCTTCCTGAGGCCACCAGAGCGGGTCCCTGAGGTCCCCGTCGTAACTCGAGAAGACCTGCCGCAACTCGAGGATATCCAGGAGGTTCTCCCCTGCAGGCGAGATGAGGCCCTTTTCCTCAGAGGCTTCTCGGGGCTAATCAAACCTCACCTCTGCAACTTCAAAAGGGTCTTTCACACCCTTGGTGCAACTCAAGAAGTTCCCCGACATGCCTGTCTCCACTCGAGAGGAAACATGAGGGTTCCGCCCACATCCAGAGGCGCCGGGTTTCCGCCTCGTAGCTCGAGGTGAGGGATCCTTTCCCTGCGTCGTCGGGAAAGAATCCCCGGCGTTCCCGTCGCATCTCAAGAGGAGGCCCTCTCAACAGGAACGGCGAGAGGGACTCCAGGATCGTGCCACCATTCCAAGAGTCCCCCAGATGTCGCAGTCCATTCCAGAGGAACATCTTTTCCCTTCAACGGCTCGTCTTTCACGCCGAGGATCGACTCACACAAAGGTGGCACTTGGCACAGCCCTGTGGGTAAGCCACGTCGGAAAGCCTCGAGGGAAAGCCTCGAGGGAAAGCCACAGATCGCTTGATCCACGAGACAGGAAGCGGGATCCTACTGCTACAGCGCGGTAGGGAAGTGCACGTGCATGCCCCGACTCGAGACGAGGCCTGACTCCCCTGGGGAGACTCAGAGGCACCCCAAAATCCATGTCAACACTAGAGAGGAATCCTCAGGTTCCCGCCCGACTCCACACAAGGTCTTAGGCCCCGGCATCGACGGGAGAGGAATCCCGAGATGGCCCCTAGCAACTCGCATGGGGACTGGCCCTTCCTGAGGCCACCAGAGCGGGTCCCTGAGGTCCCCGTCGTAACTCGAGAAGACCTGCCACAACTCGAGGATATCCAGGAGGTTCTCCCCTGCAGGAGAGATGAGGCCCATTTCCGCAGAGGCTTCTTGGGTCTAATCAAACCTCACCTCTGCAACTTCGAAAGGGTCTTTCACAACGTTGGTGCAACTCAAGAAGTTCCCCAACATACCTGTCTCCACTCGAGAGGAAACACGTGGGTTCCGCCCACATCCAGAGGCGCCGCGTTTCCGCCTCGTATCTCGAGGTGAGGGATGCTTTCCCTGCTTCGTCGGGAAAGAATCCCCGGTGTTCCCGTCGCAACTCAAGAGGAGTCCCTCTCAACAGGAACGGCGAGAGGGACTCCAGGATCGTGCCACCATTCCAGAAGTCCCCCAGATGTCACAGTCCATTCCAGAGGAACCTCTTTTTCCTTCACCGGCTCGTCTTTCACGCCGAGGATCGACTCACACAAAGGTGGCACTTGGCACAGCCCTGTGGGAAAGCCTCGTGGGAAAGCCTCGAGGGAAAGACTCGAGGGAAAGCCACAGATCGCTTGATCCACGAGACAGGAAGCGGGATCTTACTGCTGCAGCTCGGGAGGGAAGCGCACGTGCATACCACAACTCGAGACGAGGCCTGACTCCCCTGGGGAGACTCAGAGGCACCCCAAAATCCATGTCAACACTGGAGAGGTATCCAGGGTTCCGGCCCCGACTCCACACAAGGTCTTAGGCCCTGGGATCGACGGGAGAGGAATTCCGAGATGGCCCCTAGCAACTCGCATGGGGACTGGCCCTTCCTGAGGCCACCAGAGCGGGTCCCTGAGGTCCCCGTCGTAACTCGAGAAGACCTGCCGCAACTCGAGAAAATCCAGGATGTTCTCCCCTCCAGGCGAGAGGAGGCCCATTTCCGCAGAGGCTTCTCGGGGCTAATCACACCTCACCTCTGGAACTTTGAAAGGGTTCTTCACACCCTTGGTGCAACTCAAGAAGTTCCCCGACATACCCGTCTCCACTCGATAGGAAACACGAGGGTCCCGCCCACATCCAGAGGAGCCCCGTTTCTGCCTCGTAGCTCGAGGTGAGGGATCCTTTCCCTGCTTCGTCGGGAAAGAATTCCCGGCGTTCCCGTCGCATCTCAAGAGGACGCCTTCTCAACAGAAATGGTGAGAGAAACTCCAGGGTCATGCCACCATTCCAAGAGTTCCCCAGATGTCTCAGTCCATTCCAGAGGAACCTCCTTTCAATTCACCGGCACGTTTTTCACGCTGAGAATCGACTCACACCAAGGTGGCACTTGACACAGCACTGTGGGAAAGCCTCATGGGAAAGCCTCGAGGGAAAGCCACAGATCCCTGGATCCACGTGACAGGAAGCGTGACCCTACTGCTGGAGCTCGGGAGGGAAGCGCACGTGCATGCCCCGACTCGAGACGAGGCCTGACTCCCCTGGGGAGACTCAGAGGCACCTCAAAATCCATGTCAACACTGGAGAGGAATCCTCAGGTTCCCGCCCCGACTCCACACAAGGTCTTAGGCCCCGGCATCGACGGGAGAGGAATCCCGAGATGGCCCCTAGCAACTCGCATGGGGACTGGCCCTTCTTGAGGCCACCAGAGCGGGTCCCTGAGGTCCCCGTCGTAACTCGAGAAGACCTGCCGCAACTCGAGAATATCCAGGAGGTTCTCCCCTGCAGGCGAGATGAGGTTCATTTCCGCAGAGGCTTCTTGGGGCTAATCACACCTCACCTCTGGAACGTCGAAAGGGTCCTTCACACCCTTGGTGCAACTCAAGAAGTTCCCCGACATACCCGTCTCCACTCGAGAGGAAACACGAGGTTCCCGCCCACATCCAGAGGAGCCCCGTTTCCGCCTCGTAGCTCGAGGTGAGGGATCCTTTCCCTGATTCTTCGGGAAAGAATTCCCGGCGTTCCCGTCGCATCTCAAGAGGACGCCCTCTCAACAGGAATGGCGAGAGGAACTCCAGGGTCGTGCCACCATTCCAAGAGTCCCCAGATGTCTCACTCCGTTCCAGAGGAACCTCTTTTCCCTTCACCGGCTCGTCTTTCACGCCGAGGATCGACACACACCAAGGTGGCACTTGGCACAGCCCTGTGGGAAAGCCTCGTGGGAAAGCCTCGAGGGAAAGCCACAGATCCCTTGATCCACGTGACAGGAAGCGTAACACTACTGCTGCAACTCGGGAGGCAAGCGCACTTGCAAGCCCCCACTCGAGACGTGGCCTGACTCCCCTGGGTAGACTCAGAGGCACCCCAAGCTCCATGTCAACACTGGATAGGAATGCTCAGGTTCCGGCCCCGACTCCACACAAGGTCTTAGGCCCCGGCATCGACGGGAGAGGAATCCCAAGATGGCCCCTAGAAACTCACATGGGGACTGGCCTTTCCTGAGGCCACCAGAGCGGGTCCCTGAGGTCCCCGTCGTACCTCGAGAAGACCTGCCGCAACTCGAGAAAATCCAGGAGGTACTCCCCTCCAGGCGAGAGGAGGCCCATTTCCGCAGAGGCTTCTCGGGGCTAATCACACCTCACCTCAGGAACTTTGAAAGGGTCATTCACACCCTTGGTGCAACTCAAGAAGTTCCCCGACATACCCGTCTCTACTCGAGAGGAAACACGAGGGTCCCGCCCACATCAAGAGGCGCCCCGTTTCCACCTCGTAGCTGGAGGTGAGGGATCCTTACCCAGCTTCGTCGGGAAAGAATTCCCGGCGTTCCCGTTGCATCTCAAGAGGACGCCCTCTCAACAGGAACGGCGAGAGGAACTCCAGGGTCGTGCCACCATTCCAAGAGTCCCCAGATGTCTCACTCCATTTCAGAGGAAACTCTTTTCCCTTCACCGGCTCGTCTTTCACGCCAAGGATCGACACACACCAAGGTGGCACTTGGCACAGCCCTGTGGAAAAGCCTAGTGGGAAAGCCTCGAGGGAAAGCCACAGATCCCTTGATCCACGTGACAGGAAGCGTGACCCTACTGCTGCAGCTCTGGAGGGAAGTGCACGTGCATGCCCCCACTCGAGAAGAGGCCTGACTCCCCTGGGGAGACTCAGAGGCACCCCAAGATCCATGTCAACACTGGAGAGGAGCGCTCAGGTTCCGGCTCCGACTCCACACAAGGTCTTAGGCCCCGGCATCGACGGGAGAGGAATCCCGAAATGGCCCCTAGCAACTCGCGTGGGGACTGGCCCTTCCTTAGGCCACCAGAGCGGGTCCCTGAGGTCCCCGTCGTAACTCGAGAAGACCTGCCGCAACTCGAGAATATCCAGGAGGTTCTCCCCTGCAGGCGAGATGAGGCCCATTTCCGCAGAGGCTTCTTGGGGCTAATCACACCTCACCTCTGGAACGTCGAAAGGGTCCTTCACACCCTTGGTGCAACTCAAGAAGTTCCCCGACATACGCGTCTCCACTCGAGAGGAAACACGAGGTTCCCTCCCACATCCAGAGGAGCCCCGTTTCCGCCTCGTAGCTCGAGGTGAGGGATCCTTTCCCTGCTTCGTCGGGAAAGAATTCCCGGCGTTCCCGTCGCATCTCAAGAGGACGCCCTCTCAACAGGAACGGCGAGAGGAACTCCAGGGTCGTGCCACCATTCGAAGAGTCCCCAGATGTCTCACTCCGTTCCAGAGGAACCTCTTCTCCCTTCACCGGCTCGTCTTTCACGCCGAGGATCGATACACACCAAGGTGGCACTTGGCACAGCCCTGTGGGAAAGCCTCGTGGGAAAGCCTCGAGGGAAAGCCACAGATCCCTTGATCCACGTGACAGGAGGCGTAACACTACTGCTGCAACTCGGGAGGGAAGCCCACTTGCAAGCCCCCACTCGAGACGAGGCCTGACTCCCCTGGGGAGACTCAGAGGCACCCCAAGCTCCATGTCAACACTGGATAGGAATGCTCAGGTTCCGGCCCCGACTCCACACAAGGTCTTAGGCCCCGGCATCGACGGGAGAGGAATCCCAAGATGGCCCCTAGCAACTCACATGGGGACTGGCCCTTCCTGAGGCCACCAGAGCGGGTCCCTGAGGTCCCCGTCGTAACTCGAGAAGACCTGCCGCAACTTGAGAAAATCCAGGAGGTTCTCCCCTCCAGGCGAGAGGAGGCCCATTTCCGCAGAGGCTTCTCGGGGCTAATCACACCTCACCTCTGGAACTTTGAAAGGGTCCTTCATACCCTTGGTGCAACTCAAGAAGTTCCCCGACATACCCGTCTCCACTCGAGAGGAAACACGAGGGTCCCGCCCACATCCAGAGGCGCCGCGTTTCCGCCTCGTAGCTGGAGGTGAGGGATCCTTTCCCTGCTTCGTCGGGAAAGAAAACCCGGCGTTCCCGTCACATCTCAAGAGGAGGCCTTCTCAACAGAAATGGTGAGAGGAACTCCAGGGTCATGCCACCATTCCAAGAGTTCCCCAGATGTCTCAGTCCATTCCAGAGGAACCTCCTTTTCCTTCACCGGCTCGTCTTTCACGCCGAGAATCGACTCACACCAAGGTGGCACTTGGCACAGCACTGTGGGAAAGCCTCGTGGGAAGGCCTCGAGGGAAAGCCACAGATCCCTTGATCCCCGTGACAGGAAGCGTGACCCTACTGCTGGAGCTCGGGAGGGAAGCGCACGTGCATGCCCCGACTCGAGACGAGGCCTGACTCCCCTGGGGAGACTCAGAGGCACCTCAAAATCCATGTCAACACTGGAGAGGAATCCTCAGGTTCCCGCCCCCACTCCACACAAGGTCTTAGGCCCCGGCATCGACGGGAGAGGAATCCCGAGATGGCCCCTAGCAACTCGCATGGGGACTGGCCCTTCCTAAGGCCACCAGAGCGGGTCCCTGAGGTCCCCGTCGTAACTCGAGAAGACCTGCCGCAACTCGAGAATATCCAGGTGGTTCTCCCCTGCAGGCGAGATGAGGCCCATTTCCGCAGAGGCTTCTTGGGGCTAATCACACCTCACCTCTGGAACGTCGAAAGGGTCCTTCACACCCTTGGTGCAACTCAAGAAGTTCCCCGACATACCCGTCTCCACTCGAGAGGAAACACGAGGTTCCCTCCCACATCCAGAGGAGCCCCGTTTCCGCCTCGTAGCTCGAGGTGAGGGATCCTTTCCCTGCTTAGTCGGGAAAGAATTCCCGGCGTTCCCGTCGCATCTCAAGAGGACGCCCTCTCAACAGGAACGGCGAGAGGAACTCCAGGGTCGTGCCACCATTCCAAGAGTCCCCAGATGTCTCACTCCATTCCAGAGGAACCTCTTTTCCCTTCACCGGCTCGTCTTTCACGCCGAGGATCGACACACACCAAGGTGGCACTTGGCACAGCCCTGTGGGAAAACCTCGTGGGAAAGCCTCGAGGGAAAGCCACAGATCCCTTGATCCACGTGACAGGAAGCGTAACACTACTGCTGCAACTCGGGAGGGAAGCGTACTTGCAAGCCCCCACTCGAGACGAGGCCTGACTCCCCTGGGGAGACTCAGAGGCACCCCAAGCTCCATGTCAACACTGGATAGGAATGCTCAGGTTCCGGCCCCGACTCCACACAAGGTCTTAGGCCCCGGCATCGACGGGAGAGGAATCCCAAGATGGCCCCTAGCAACTCGCATGGGGACTGGCCCTTCCTGAGGCCACCATAGCGTGTCCCTGAGGTCCCCGTCGTAACTCGAGAAGACCTGCCGCAACTCGAGAAAATCCAGGAGGTTCTCCCCTGCAGGCGAGAGGAGGCCCATTTCCGCAGAGGCTTCTCGGGGCTAATAACACCTCACCTCTGGAACTTTGAAAGGGTCCTTCACACCCTTGGTGCAACTCAAGAAGTTCCCCGACATACCCGTCTCCACTCGAGAGGAAACACGAGGGTCCCGCCCACATCCAGAGGAGCCCCGTTTCTGCCTCGTAGCTGGAGGTGAGGGATCCTTTCCCTGCTTCTTCGGGAAAGAATTCCCGGCGTTCCCGTCGCATCTCAAGAGGAGGCCCTCTCAACAGGAACGGCGAGAGGAACTCCAGGATCCTGGCACCATTCCAAGAGTTTCCCAGATGTCTCAGTCCATTCCAGAGGAAACTCCTTTCCCTTCACCGGCTCGTCTTTCACGCCGAGAATCGACTCACACAAAGGTGGCACTTGGCACAGCCCTGTGGGAAAGCCTCGTGGGAAAGCCTCGAGGGAAAGCCACAGATCACTTGATCCACGTGACAGGAAGCGTGACCCTACTGCTGGAGCTCGGGAGGGAAGCGCACGTGCATTCCGCCACTCGAGACGAGGCCTGACTCCCCTGGGGAGACTCAGAGGCACCCCAAAATCCATGTCAACACTGGAGAGGAATCCTCAGGTTCCCCCCGCCGACTCCACACAAGGTCTTAGGCCCCGGCATCGACGGGAGAGGAATCCCGAGATGGCCCCTAGCATCTCGCATGGGGACTGGCCCTTCCTGAGGCCACCAGAGCGGGTCCCTGAGGTCCCCGTCGTAACTCGAGAAGACCTGCCGCAACTCGAGGATATCCAGGAGGTTCTCCCCTGCAGGCGAGATGAGGCCCTTTTCCGCAGAGGCTTCTCGGGGCTAATCAAACCTCACCTCTGCAACTTCAAAAGGGTCTTTCACACCCTTGGTGCAACTCAAGAAGTTCCCCGACATGCCTGTCTCCACTCGAGAGGCAACATGAGGGTTCCGCCCACATCCAGAGGCGCCGGGTTTCCGCCTCGTAGCTCGAGGTGAGGGATCCTTTCCCTGCGTCGTCGGGAAAGAATCCCCGGCGTTCCCGTCGCATCTCAAGAGGAGGCCCTCTCAACAGGAACGGCGAGAGGGACTCCAGGATCGTGCCACCATTCCAAGAGTCCCCCAGATGTCGCAGTCCATTCCAGAGGAACATCTTTTCCCTTCAACGGCTCGTCTTTCACGCCGAGGATCGACTCACACAAAGGTGGCACTTGGCACAGCCCTGTGGGTAAGCCACGTCGGAAAGCCTCGAGGGAAAGCCTCGAGGGAAAGCCACAGATCGCTTGATCCACGAGACAGGAAGCGGGATCCTACTGCTGCAGCTCGGGAGGGAAGCGCACGTGCATACCACAACTCGAGACGAGGCCTGACTCCCCTGGGGAGACGGAGAGGCACCCCAAGATCCATGTCAACACTGCAGAGGAATCCTCAGGTTCCGGCCCCGACTCCACACAAGGTCTTAGGCCCCGGCATCGACGGGAGAGGAATCCCAAGATGGCCCCTAGCATCTCGCATGGGGACTGGCCCTTCCTGAGGCCACCAGAGCGGGTCCCTGAGGTCCCCGTCGTACCTCGAGAAGACCTGCCGCAACTCGAGAAAATCCAGGAGGTTCTCCCCTGCAGGCGAGAGGAGGCCCATTTCCGCAGAGGCTTCTAGGGGCTAATCACACCTCAACTCTGGAACGTCGAAAGGGTCCTTCACACCCTTGGTGCAACTCAAGAAGTTCCCCGACATACCCGTCTCCACTCGAGAGGAAACACGAGGTTCCCGCCCACATCCAGAGGAGCCCCGTTTCCGCCTCGTAGCTCGAGGTGAGGGATCCTTTCCCTGCTTCGTCGGGAAAGAATTCCCGGCGTTCCCGTCACATCTCAAGAGGAGGCCCTCTCAACAAAAATGGTGAGAGGAACTCCAGGGTCGTGCCACCATTCCAAGAGTTCCCCAGATGTCTCAGTCCATTCCAGAGGAACCTCTTTTCCCTTCACCGGCTCGTCTTTCACGCCGAGAATCGACTGACACCAAGGTGGCACTTGGCACAGCCCTGTGGGAAAGCCTCGTGGGAAAGCCTCGAGGGAAAGCTTCGAGGGAAAGCCACAGATCCCTTGATCCACGTGACAGAAAGCGTGACCCTACTGCTACAGCGCGGTAGGGAAGTGCACGTGCATGCCCCGACTCGAGACGAGGCCTGACTCCCCTGGGGAGACTCAGAGGCACCCCAAAATCCATGTCAACACTAGAGAGGAATCCTCAGGTTCCCGCCCGACTCCACACAAGGTCTTAGGCCCCGGCATCGACGGGAGAGGAATCCCGAGATGGCCCCTAGCAACTCGCATGGGGACTGGCCCTTCCTGAGGCCACCAGAGCGGGTCCCTGAGGTCCCCGTCGTAACTCGAGAAGACCTGCCACAACTCGAGGATATCCAGGAGGTTCTCCCCTGCAGGAGAGATGAGGCCCATTTCCGCAGAGGCTTCTTGGGTCTAATCAAACCTCACCTCTGCAACTTCGAAAGGGTCTTTCACAACCTTGGTGCAACTCAAGAAGTTCCCCAACATACCTGTCTCCACTCGAGAGGAAACACGAGGGTTCCGCCCACATCCAGAGGCGCCGCGTTTCCGCCTCGTATCTCGAGGTGAGGGATGCTTTCCCTGCTTCGTGGGGAAAGAATCCCCGGTGTTCCCGTCGCAACTCAAGAGGAGTCCCTCTCAACAGGAACGGCGAGAGGGACTCCAGGATCGTGCCACCATTCCAGAAGTCCCCCAGATGTCACAGTCCATTCCAGAGGAACCTCTTTTTCCTTCACCGGCTCGTCTTTCACGCCGAGGATCGACTCACACAAAGGTGGCACTTGGCACAGCCCTGTGGGAAAGCCTCGTGGGAAAGCCTCGAGGGAAAGACTCGAGGGAAAGCCACAGATCGCTTGATCCACGAGACAGGAAGCGGGATCTTACTGCTGCAGCTCGGGAGGGAAGCGCACGTGCATACCACAACTCGAGACGAGGCCTGACTCCCCTGGGGAGACTCAGAGGCACCCCAAAATCCATGTCAACACTGGAGAGGTATCCAGGGTTCCGGCCCCGACTCCACACAAGGTCTTAGGCCCTGGGATCGACGGGAGAGGAATTCCGAGATGGCCCCTAGCAACTCGCATGGGGACTGGCCCTTCCTGAGGCCACCAGAGAGGGTCCCTGAGGTCCCCGTCGTAACTCGAGAAGACCTGCCGCAACTCGAGAAAATCCAGGATGTTCTCCCCTCCAGGCGAGAGGAGGCCCATTTCCGCAGAGGCTTCTCGGGGCTAATCACACCTCACCTCTGGAACTTTGAAAGGGTTCTTCACACCCTTGGTGCAACTCAAGAAGTTCCCCGACATACCCGTCTCCACTCGATAGGAAACACGAGGGTCCCGCCCACATCCAGAGGAGCCCCGTTTCTGCCTCGTAGCTCGAGGTGAGGGATCCTTTCCCTGCTTCGTCGGGAAAGAATTCCCGGCGTTCCCGTCGCATCTCAAGAGGACGCCTTCTCAACAGAAATGGTGAGAGAAACTCCAGGGTCATGCCACCATTCCAAGAGTTCCCCAGATGTCTCAGTCCATTCCAGAGGAACCTCCTTTCAATTCACCGGCTCGTTTTTCACGCTGAGAATCGACTCACACCAAGGTGGCACTTGACACAGCACTGTGGGAAAGCCTCATGGGAAAGCCTCGAGGGAAAGCCACAGATCCCTGGATCCACGTGACAGGAAGCGTGACCCTACTGCTGGAGCTCGGGAGGGAAGCGCACGTGCATGCCCCGACTCGAGACGAGGCCTGACTCCCCTGGGGAGACTCAGAGGCACCTCAAAATCCATGTCAACACTGGAGAGGAATCCTCAGGTTCCCGCCCCGACTCCACACAAGGTCTTAGGCCCCGGCATCGACGGGAGAGGAATCCCGAGATGGCCCCTAGCAACTCGCATGGGGACTGGCCCTTCTTGAGGCCACCAGAGCGGGTCCCTGAGGTCCCCGTCGTAACTCGAGAAGACCTGCCGCAACTCGAGAATATCCAGGAGGTTCTCCCCTGCAGGTGAGATGAGGTCCATTTCCGCAGAGGCTTCTTGGGGCTAATCACACCTCACCTCTGGAACGTCGAAAGGGTCCTTCACACCCTTGGTGCAACTCAAGAAGTTCCCCGACATACCCGTCTCCACTCGAGAGGAAACACGAGGTTCCCGCCCACATCCAGAGGAGCCCCGTTTCCGCCTCGTAGCTCGAGGTGAGGGATCCTTTCCCTGCTTCGTCGGGAAAGAATTCCCGGCGTTCCCGTCACATCTCAAGAGGAGGCCCTCTCAACAAAAATGGTGAGAGGAACTCCAGGGTCGTGCCACCATTCCAAGAGTTCCCCAGATGTCTCAGTCCATTCCAGAGGAACCTCTTTTCCCTTCACCGGCTCGTCTTTCACGCCGAGAATCGACTGACACCAAGGTGGCACTTGGCACAGCCCTGTGGGAAAGCCTCGTGGGAAAGCCTCGAGGGAAAGCTTCGAGGGAAAGCCACAGATCCCTTGATCCACGTGACAGAAAGCGTGACCCTACTGCTACAGCGCGGTAGGGAAGTGCACGTGCATGCCCCGACTCGAGACGAGGCCTGACTCCCCTGGGGAGACTCAGAGGCACCCCAAAATCCATGTCAACACTGGAGAGGAATCCTCAGGTTCCCCCCGCCGACTCCACACAAGGTCTTAGGCCCCGGCATCGACGGGAGAGGAATCCCGAGATGGCCCCTAGCATCTCGCATGGGGACTGGCCCTTCCTGAGGCCACCAGAGCGGGTCCCTGAGGTCCCCGTCGTAACTCGAGAAGACCTGCCGCAACTCGAGGATATCCAGGAGGTTCTCCCCTGCAGGCGAGATGAGGCCCTTTTCCGCAGAGGCTTCTCGGGGCTAATCAAACCTCACCTCTGCAACTTCAAAAGGGTCTTTCACACCCTTGGTGCAACTCAAGAAGTTCCCCGACATGCCTGTCTCCTTTCGAGAGGAAACATGAGGGTTCCGCCCACATCCAGAGGCGCCGGGTTTCCGCCTCGTAGCTCGAGGTGAGGGATCCTTTCCCTGCGTCGTCGGGAAAGAATCCCCGGCGTTCCCGTCGCATCTCAAGAGGAGGCCCTCTCAACAGGAACGGCGAGAGGGACTCCAGGATCGTGCCACCATTCCAAGAGTCCCCCAGATGTCGCAGTCCATTCCAGAGGAACATCTTTTCCCTTCAACGGCTCGTCTTTCACGCCGAGGATCGACTCACACAAAGGTGGCACTTGGCACAGCCCTGTGGGTAAGCCACGTCGGAAAGCCTCGAGGGAAAGCCTCGAGGGAAAGCCACAGATCGCTTGATCCACGAGACAGGAAGCGGGATCCTACTGCTGCAGCTCGGGAGGGAAGCGCACGTGCATACCACAACTCGAGACGAGGCCTGACTCCCCTGGGGAGACGGAGAGGCACCCCAAGATCCATGTCAACACTGCAGAGGAATCCTCAGGTTCCGGCCCCGACTCCACACAAGGTCTTAGGCCCCGGCATCGACGGGAGAGGAATCCCAAGATGGCCCCTAGCATCTCGCATGGGGACTGGCCCTTCCTGAGGCCACCAGAGCGGGTCCCTGAGGTCCCCGTCGTACCTCGAGAAGACCTGCCGCAACTCGAGAAAATCCAGGAGGTTCTCCCCTGCAGGCGAGAGGAGGCCCATTTCCGCAGAGGCTTCTAGGGGCTAATCACACCTCAACTCTGGAACGTCGAAAGGGTCCTTCACACCCTTGGTGCAACTCAAGAAGTTCCCCGACATACCCGTCTCCACTCGAGAGGAAACACGAGGTTCCCGCCCACATCCAGAGGAGCCCCGTTTCCGCCTCGTAGCTCGAGGTGAGGGATCCTTTCCCTGCTTCGTCGGGAAAGAATTCCCGGCGTTCCCGTCACATCTCAAGAGGAGGCCCTCTCAACAAAAATGGTGAGAGGAACTCCAGGGTCGTGCCACCATTCCAAGAGTTCCCCAGATGTCTCAGTCCATTCCAGAGGAACCTCTTTTCCCTTCACCGGCTCGTCTTTCACGCCGAGAATCGACTGACACCAAGGTGGCACTTGGCACAGCCCTGTGGGAAAGCCTCGTGGGAAAGCCTCGAGGGAAAGCTTCGAGGGAAAGCCACAGATCCCTTGATCCACGTGACAGAAAGCGTGACCCTACTGCTACAGCGCGGTAGGGAAGTGCACGTGCATGCCCCGACTCGAGACGAGGCCTGACTCCCCTGGGGAGACTCAGAGGCACCCCAAAATCCATGTCAACACTAGAGAGGAATCCTCAGGTTCCCGCCCGACTCCACACAAGGTCTTAGGCCCCGGCATCGACGGGAGAGGAATCCCGAGATGGCCCCTAGCAACTCGCATGGGGACTGGCCCTTCCTGAGGCCACCAGAGCGGGTCCCTGAGGTCCCCGTCGTAACTCGAGAAGACCTGCCACAACTCGAGGATATCCAGGAGGTTCTCCCCTGCAGGAGAGATGAGGCCCATTTCCGCAGAGGCTTCTTGGGTCTAATCAAACCTCACCTCTGCAACTTCGAAAGGGTCTTTCACAACCTTGGTGCAACTCAAGAAGTTCCCCAACATACCTGTCTCCACTCGAGAGGAAACACGAGGGTTCCGCCCACATCCAGAGGCGCCGCGTTTCCGCCTCGTATCTCGAGGTGAGGGATGCTTTCCCTGCTTCGTGGGGAAAGAATCCCCGGTGTTCCCGTCGCAACTCAAGAGGAGTCCCTCTCAACAGGAACGGCGAGAGGGACTCCAGGATCGTGCCACCATTCCAGAAGTCCCCCAGATGTCACAGTCCATTCCAGAGGAACCTCTTTTTCCTTCACCGGCTCGTCTTTCACGCCGAGGATCGACTCACACAAAGGTGGCACTTGGCACAGCCCTGTGGGAAAGCCTCGTGGGAAAGCCTCGAGGGAAAGACTCGAGGGAAAGCCACAGATCGCTTGATCCACGAGACAGGAAGCGGGATCTTACTGCTGCAGCTCGGGAGGGAAGCGCACGTGCATACCACAACTCGAGACGAGGCCTGACTCCCCTGGGGAGACTCAGAGGCACCCCAAAATCCATGTCAACACTGGAGAGGTATCCAGGGTTCCGGCCCCGACTCCACACAAGGTCTTAGGCCCTGGGATCGACGGGAGAGGAATTCCGAGATGGCCCCTAGCAACTCGCATGGGGACTGGCCCTTCCTGAGGCCACCAGAGAGGGTCCCTGAGGTCCCCGTCGTAACTCGAGAAGACCTGCCGCAACTCGAGAAAATCCAGGATGTTCTCCCCTCCAGGCGAGAGGAGGCCCATTTCCGCAGAGGCTTCTCGGGGCTAATCACACCTCACCTCTGGAACTTTGAAAGGGTTCTTCACACCCTTGGTGCAACTCAAGAAGTTCCCCGACATACCCGTCTCCACTCGATAGGAAACACGAGGGTCCCGCCCACATCCAGAGGAGCCCCGTTTCTGCCTCGTAGCTCGAGGTGAGGGATCCTTTCCCTGCTTCGTCGGGAAAGAATTCCCGGCGTTCCCGTCGCATCTCAAGAGGACGCCTTCTCAACAGAAATGGTGAGAGAAACTCCAGGGTCATGCCACCATTCCAAGAGTTCCCCAGATGTCTCAGTCCATTCCAGAGGAACCTCCTTTCAATTCACCGGCTCGTTTTTCACGCTGAGAATCGACTCACACCAAGGTGGCACTTGACACAGCACTGTGGGAAAGCCTCATGGGAAAGCCTCGAGGGAAAGCCACAGATCCCTGGATCCACGTGACAGGAAGCGTGACCCTACTGCTGGAGCTCGGGAGGGAAGCGCACGTGCATGCCCCGACTCGAGACGAGGCCTGACTCCCCAGGGGAGACTCAGAGGCACCTCAAAATCCATGTCAACACTGGAGAGGAATCCTCAGGTTCCCGCCCCGACTCCACACAAGGTCTTAGGCCCCGGCATCGACGGGAGAGGAATCCCGAGATGGCCCCTAGCAACTCGCATGGGGACTGGCCCTTCTTGAGGCCACCAGAGCGGGTCCCTGAGGTCCCCGTCGTAACTCGAGAAGACCTGCCGCAACTCGAGAATATCCAGGAGGTTCTCCCCTGCAGGTGAGATGAGGTCCATTTCCGCAGAGGCTTCTTGGGGCTAATCACACCTCACCTCTGGAACGTCGAAAGGGTCCTTCACACCCTTGGTGCAACTCAAGAAGTTCCCCGACATACCCGTCTCCACTCGAGAGGAAACACGAGGTTCCCGCCCACATCCAGAGGAGCCCCGTTTCCGCCTCGTAGCTCGAGGTGAGGGATCCTTTCCCTGCTTCGTCGGGAAAGAATTCCCGGCGTTCCCGTCACATCTCAAGAGGAGGCCCTCTCAACAAAAATGGTGAGAGGAACTCCAGGGTCGTGCCACCATTCCAAGAGTTCCCCAGATGTCTCAGTCCATTCCAGAGGAACCTCTTTTCCCTTCACCGGCTCGTCTTTCACGCCGAGAATCGACTGACACCAAGGTGGCACTTGGCACAGCCCTGTGGGAAAGCCTCGTGGGAAAGCCTCGAGGGAAAGCTTCGAGGGAAAGCCACAGATCCCTTGATCCACGTGACAGAAAGCGTGACCCTACTGCTACAGCGCGGTAGGGAAGTGCACGTGCATGCCCCGACTCGAGACGAGGCCTGACTCCCCTGGGGAGACTCAGAGGCACCCCAAAATCCATGTCAACACTAGAGAGGAATCCTCAGGTTCCCGCCCGACTCCACACAAGGTCTTAGGCCCCGGCATCGACGGGAGAGGAATCCCGAGATGGCCCCTAGCAACTCGCATGGGGACTGGCCCTTCCTGAGGCCACCAGAGCGGGTCCCTGAGGTCCCCGTCGTAACTCGAGAAGACCTGCCACAACTCGAGGATATCCAGGAGGTTCTCCCCTGCAGGAGAGATGAGGCCCATTTCCGCAGAGGCTTCTTGGGTCTAATCAAACCTCACCTCTGCAACTTCGAAAGGGTCTTTCACAACCTTGGTGCAACTCAAGAAGTTCCCCAACATACCTGTCTCCACTCGAGAGGAAACACGAGGGTTCCGCCCACATCCAGAGGCGCCGCGTTTCCGCCTCGTATCTCGAGGTGAGGGATGCTTTCCCTGCTTCGTGGGGAAAGAATCCCCGGTGTTCCCGTCGCAACTCAAGAGGAGTCCCTCTCAACAGGAACGGCGAGAGGGACTCCAGGATCGTGCCACCATTCCAGAAGTCCCCCAGATGTCACAGTCCATTCCAGAGGAACCTCTTTTTCCTTCACCGGCTCGTCTTTCACGCCGAGGATCGACTCACACAAAGGTGGCACTTGGCACAGCCCTGTGGGAAAGCCTCGTGGGAAAGCCTCGAGGGAAAGACTCGAGGGAAAGCCACAGATCGCTTGATCCACGAGACAGGAAGCGGGATCTTACTGCTGCAGCTCGGGAGGGAAGCGCACGTGCATACCACAACTCGAGACGAGGCCTGACTCCCCTGGGGAGACTCAGAGGCACCCCAAAATCCATGTCAACACTGGAGAGGTATCCAGGGTTCCGGCCCCGACTCCACACAAGGTCTTAGGCCCTGGGATCGACGGGAGAGGAATTCCGAGATGGCCCCTAGCAACTCGCATGGGGACTGGCCCTTCCTGAGGCCACCAGAGCGGGTCCCTGAGGTCCCCGTCGTAACTCGAGAAGACCTGCCGCAACTCGAGAAAATCCAGGATGTTCTCCCCTCCAGGCGAGAGGAGGCCCATTTCCGCAGAGGCTTCTCGGGGCTAATCACACCTCACCTCTGGAACTTTGAAAGGGTTCTTCACACCCTTGGTGCAACTCAAGAAGTTCCCCGACATACCCGTCTCCACTCGATAGGAAACACGAGGGTCCCGCCCACATCCAGAGGAGCCCCGTTTCTGCCTCGTAGCTCGAGGTGAGGGATCCTTTCCCTGCTTCGTCGGGAAAGAATTCCCGGCGTTCCCGTCGCATCTCAAGAGGACGCCTTCTCAACAGAAATGGTGAGAGAAACTCCAGGGTCATGCCACCATTCCAAGAGTTCCCCAGATGTCTCAGTCCATTCCAGAGGAACCTCCTTTCAATTCACCGGCACGTTTTTCACGCTGAGAATCGACTCACACCAAGGTGGCACTTGACACAGCACTGTGGGAAAGCCTCATGGGAAAGCCTCGAGGGAAAGCCACAGATCCCTGGATCCACGTGACAGGAAGCGTGACCCTACTGCTGGAGCTCGGGAGGGAAGCGCACGTGCATGCCCCGACTCGAGACGAGGCCTGACTCCCCTGGGGAGACTCAGAGGCACCTCAAAATCCATGTCAACACTGGAGAGGAATCCTCAGGTTCCCGCCCCGACTCCACACAAGGTCTTAGGCCCCGGCATCGACGGGAGAGGAATCCCGAGATGGCCCCTAGCAACTCGCATGGGGACTGGCCCTTCTTGAGGCCACCAGAGCGGGTCCCTGAGGTCCCCGTCGTAACTCGAGAAGACCTGCCGCAACTCGAGAATATCCAGGAGGTTCTCCCCTGCAGGTGAGATGAGGTCCATTTCCGCAGAGGCTTCTTGGGGCTAATCACACCTCACCTCTGGAACGTCGAAAGGGTCCTTCACACCCTTGGTGCAACTCAAGAAGTTCCCCGACATACCCGTCTCCACTCGAGAGGAAACACGAGGTTCCCGCCCACATCCAGAGGAGCCCCGTTTCCGCCTCGTAGCTCGAGGTGAGGGATCCTTTCCCTGCTTCTTCGGGAAAGAATTCCCGGCGTTCCCGTCGCATCTCAAGAGGACGCCCTCTCAACAGGAATGGCGAGAGGAACTCCAGGGTCGTGCCACCATTCCAAGAGTCCCCAGATGTCTCACTCCGTTCCAGAGGAACCTCTTTTCCCTTCACCGGCTCGTCTTTCACGCCGAGGATCGACACACACCAAGGTGGCACTTGGCACAGCCCTGTGGGAAAGCCTCGTGGGAAAGCCTCGAGGGAAAGCCACAGATCCCTTGATCCACGTGACAGGAAGCGTAACACTACTGCTGCAACTCGGGAGGCAAGCGCACTTGCAAGCCCCCACTCGAGACGTGGCCTGACTCCCCTGGGTAGACTCAGAGGCACCCCAAGCTCCATGTCAACACTGGATAGGAATGCTCAGGTTCCGGCCCCGACTCCACACAAGGTCTTAGGCCCCGGCATCGACGGGAGAGGAATCCCAAGATGGCCCCTAGAAACTCACATGGGGACTGGCCTTTCCTGAGGCCACCAGAGCGGGTCCCTGAGGTCCCCGTCGTAACTCGAGAAGACCTGCCGCAACTCGCGAAAATCCAGGAGGTTCTCCCCTCCAGGCGAGAGGAGGCCCATTTCCGCAGAGGCTTCTTGGGGCTAATCACACCTCACCTCTGGAAATTTGAAAGGGTCCTTCACACCCTTGGTGCAACTCAAGAAGTTCCCCGACATACCCGTCTCCACTCGAGAGGAAACACGAGGTTCCCGCCCACATCCAGAGGCGCCGCGTTTCCGCCTCGTAGCTGGAGGTGAGGGATCCTTTCCCTGCTTCGTCGGGAAAGAATTCCCGGCGTTCCCGTCACATCTCAAGAGGAGGCCTTCTCAACAGAAATGGTGAGAGGAACTCCAGGGTCATGCCACCATTCCAAGAGTTTCCCAGATGTCTCAGTCCATTTCAGAGGAAACTCCTTTCCCGTCACCGGGTCGTGTTTCACGCCGAGAATCGACTCACACCAAGGTGGCACTTGGCACAGCCCTGTGGGAAAGCCTCGTGGGAAAGCCTCGAGGGAAAGCTTCGAGGGAAACCCACAGATCCCTTGATCCACGTGACAGGAAGCGTGACCCTACTGCTGGAGCTCGGGAGGGAAGCGCACTTGCATGCCCCGACTCGAGACGAGGCTTGACTCCCCTGGGGAGACTCAGAGGCACCCCAAGATCCATGTCAACACTGGAGAGGAATCCTCAGGTTCCGGCCCCGACTCCACACAAGGTATTAGGCCCTGGAATCGACGGGAGAGTAATCCCGAGATGGCCCCTAGCAACTCGCATGGGAACTGGCCCTTTCTGAGGCCACCAGAGCGGGTCCCTGAGGTCCCCGTCGTAACTCGAGAAGACCTGCCGCAACTCGAGAAAATCCAGGAGGTTCTCCCCTCCAGGCGAGAGGAGGCCCATTTCCGCAGAGGCTTCTCGGTGCTAATCACACCTCACCTCTGGAACTTTGAAAGGGTCCTTCACACTCTTGGTGCAACTCAAGAAGTTCCCCGAGATACCCGTCTCTACTCGGGAGGAAACACGAGGGTCCCGCCCACATCAAGAGGCGCCGCGTTTCCACCTCGTAGCTGGAGGTGAGGGATCCTTACCCAGCTTCGTCGGGAAAGAATTCCCGGCGTTCCCGTTGCATCTCAAGAGGACGCCCTCTCAACAGGAACGGCGAGAGGAACTCCAGTGTCATGCCACCATTCCAAGAGTCCCCAGATGTCTCACTCCATTCCAGAGGAACCTCTTTTCCCTTAACCGGCTCGTCTTTCACGCCGAGGATCGACACACACCAAGGTGGCACTTGGCACAGCCCTGTGGAAAAGCCTCGTGGGAAAGCCTCGAGGGAAAGCCACAGATCCCTTGATCCACGTGACAGGAAGAGTAACACTACTGCTGCAGCTCGGGAGGGAAGAGCACTTGCAAGCCCCCACTCGAGACGAGGCCTGACTCCCCTGGGGAGACTCAGAGGCACCCCAAGCTCCATGTCAACACTGGATAGGAATGCTCAGGTTCCGGCCCCGACTCCACACAAGGTCTTAGGCCCCGGCATCGACGGGAGAGGAATCCCAAGATGGCCCCTAGCAACTCGCATTGGGACTGGCCCTTCCTGAGGCCACCATAGCGTGTCCCTGAGGTCCCCGTCGTAACTCGAGAAGACCTGCCGCAACTCGAGAAAATCGAGGAGGTTCTCCCCTGCAGGCGAGAGGAGGCCCATTTCTGCAGAGGCTTCTCGGGAATAATAACACATCACCTCTGGAACTTTGAAAGGGTCCTTCACACCCTTGGTGCAACTCAAGTAGTTCCCCGACATACCCGTCTCCACTCGAGAGGAAACACGAGGGTCCCGCCCACATCCATAGGAGCCCCGTTTCTGCCTCGTAGCTCGAGGTGAGGGATCCTTTCCCTGCTTCGTCGGGAAAGAATTCCCGGCGTTCCCGTCGCATCTCAAGAGGAGGCCCTCTCAACAGGAACGGCGAGAGGAACTCCAGGATCCTGGCACCATTCCAAGAGTCCCCCAGATGTCTCAGTCCATTACAGAGGAAACTCTTTTCCCTTCACCGGCTCGTCTTTCACGTCGAGGATCGACTCACACCAAGGTGGCACTTGGCACAGCCCTGTGGGTAAGCCTCCTGGGAAAGCCTCGAGGGAAAGCCTCGAGGGAAAGCCACAGATCCCTTGATCCACGTGACAGGAAGCGTGACCCTACTGCTGCAGCTCTGGAGGGAAGTGCACGTTCATGCCCCCACTCGAGAAGAGGCATGACTCCCCTGGGGAGACTCAGAGGCACCCCAAGATCCATGTCAACACTGGAGAGGAGCGCTCAGGTTCCGGCTCCGACTCCACACAATGTCTTAGGCCCCGGCATGGACGGGAGAGGAATCCCGAGATGGCCCCTAGCAATTCGCATGGGGACTGGCCCTTCCTGAGGCCACCAGAGCGGGTCCCTGAGGTCCCCGTCGTAACTCGAGAAGACCTGCCGCAACTCGAGAAAATCCAGGAGGTTCTCCCCTCCAGGCGAGATGAGGCCCATTTCCGCAGAGGCTTCTTGGGGCTAATCACACCTCACCTCTGGAACGTCGAAAGGGTCCTTCACACCCTTGGTGCAACTCAAGAAGTTCCCCGACATACCCGTCTCCACTCGAGAGGAAACACGAGGGTCCCTCCCACATCCAGAGGAGCCCCGTTTCCGCCTCGTAGCTCGAGGTGAGGGATCCTTTCCCTGCTTCGTCGGGAAAGAATTCCCGGCGTTCCCGTCGCATCTCAAGAGGACACCCTCTCAACAGGAACGGCGAGAGGAACTCCAGGGTCGTGCCACCATTCCAAGAGTCCCCAGATGTCTCACTCCGTTCCAGAGGAACCTCTTTTCCCTTCACTGGCTCGTCTTTCACGCCGAGGATCGACACACACCAAGGTGGCACTTGGCACAGCCCTGTGGGAAAGCCTCGTGGGAAAGCCTCGAGGGAAAGCCACAGATCCCTTGATCCACGTGACAGGAGGCGTAACACTACTGCTGCAACTCGGGAGGGAAGCGCACTTGCAAGCCCCCACTCGAGACGAGGCCTGACTCCCCTGGGGAGACTCAGAGGCACCCCAAGCTCCATGTCAACACTGGATAGGAATGCTCAGGTTCCGGCATCGACTCCACACAAGGTCTTAGGCCCCGGCATCGACAGGAGAGGAATCCCAAGATGGCCCCTAGCAACTCACATGGGGACTGGCCCTTCCTGAGGCCAAGAGAGCGGGTCCCTGAGGTCCCCGTCGTAACTCGAGAAGACCTGCCGCCACTCGAGAAAATCCAGGAGGTTCTCCCCTGCAGGCGAGAGGAGGCCCATTTCCGCAGAGGCTTCTCGGGGCTAATCACACCTCACCTCTGGAACTTTGAAAGGGTCCTTCCCACCCTTGGTGCAACTCAAGAAGTTCCCCGACATACCCGTCTCCACTCGAGAGGAAACACGAGGTTCCCGCCCACATGCAGAGGCGCCGCGTTTCCGCCTCGTAGCTGGAGGTGAGGGATCCTTTCCCTGCTTCGTCGGGAAAGAATTCCTGGCGTTCCCGTCACATCTCAAGAGGAGGCCTTCTCAACAGAAATGGTGAGAGGAACTCCAGGGTCATGCCACCATTCCAAGAGTTTCCCAGATGTCTCAGTCCATTCCAGAGGAAACTCCTTTCCCTTCACCGGCTCGTCTTTCACGCCGAGAATCGACTCACACCAAGGTGGCACTTGGCACAGCCCTGTGGGAAAGCCTCGTGGGAAAGCCTCGAGGGAAAGCCACAGATCCCTTGATCCACGTGACAGGAAGAGTAACACTACTGCTGCAGCTCGGGAGGGAAGAGCACTTGCAAGCCCCCACTCGAGACGAGGCCTGACTCCCCTGGGGAGACTCAGAGGCACCCCAAGCTCCATGTCAACACTGGATAGGAATGCTCAGGTTCCGGCCCCGACTCCACACAAGGTCTTAGGCCCCGGCATCGACGGTAGAGGAATCCCAAGATGGCCCCTAGCAACTCGCATGGGGGCTGGCCCTTCCTGAGGCCACCATAGCGTGTCCCTGAGGTCCCCGTCGTAACTCGAGAAGACCTGCCGCAACTCGAGAAAATCCAGGAGGTTCTCCCCTGCAGGCGAGAGGAGGCCCATTTCCGCAGAGGCTTCTCGGGGCTAATCAAACCTCACCTCTGCAACTTCGAAAGGGTCCTTCACACCCTTGGTGCAACTCAAGAAGTTCCCCGACATACCCGTCTCCACTCGAGAGGAAACACGAGGGTTCCGCCCACATCCAGAGGAGCCCCGTTTCTGCCTCGTAGCTCGAGGTGAGGGATCCTTTCCCTGCTTCTTCGGGAAAGAATTCCCGGCGTTCCCGTCGCATCTCAAGAGGAGGCCCTCTCAACAGGAACGGCGAGAGGGACTCCAGGATCGTGCCACCATTCCAAGAGTCCCCCAGATGTCGCAGTCCATTCCAGAGGAACCTCTTTTCCCTTCACCGGCTCGTCTTTCACGCCGAGGATCGATTCACACAAAGGTGGCACTTGGCATAGCCCTGTGGGTAAGCCTCGTCGGAAAGCCTCGAGGGAAAGCCTGGAGGGAAAGCCACAGATCGCTTGATCCACGAGACAGGAAGCGGGATCCTACTGCTGCAGCTCGGGAGGGAAGCGCACGTGCATACCACAACTCGAGACGAGGCCTGACTCCCCTGGGGAGACAGAGAGACACCCTAAGATCCATGTCAACACTGGAGAGGAATCCTCAGGTTCCGGCCCCGACTCCACACAAGGTCTTAGGCCCCGGCATCGACGGGAGAGGAATCCCAAGATGGCCCCTAGCATCTCACATGGGGACTGGCCCTTCCTGAGGCCACCAGAGCGGGTCCCTGAGGTCCCCGTCGTACCTCGAGAAGACCTGCCGCAACTCGAGAAAATCCAGGAGGTTCTCCCCTCCAGGCGAGAGGAGGCCCATTTCCGCAGAGGCTTCTCGGGGCTAATCACACCTCACCTCAGGAACTTTGAAAGGGTCATTCACACCCTTGGTGCAACTCAAGAAGTTCCCCGACATACCCGTCTCTACTCGAGAGGAAACACGAGGGTCCCGCCCACATCAAGAGGCGCCGCGTTTCCACCTCGTAGCTGGAGGTGAGGGATCCTTTCCCTGCTTCGTCGGGAAAGAATTCCCGGCGTTCCCGTCACATCTCAAGAGGAGGCCTTCTCAACAGAAATGGTGAGAGGAACTCCAGGGACATGCCACCATTCCAAGAGTTCCCCAGATGTCTCAGTCCATTCCAGAGGAACCTCCTTTTCCTTCACCGGCTCGTCTTTCACGCCGAGAATCGACTAACACCAAGGTGGCACTTGGCACAGCACTGTGGGAAAGCCTCGTGGGAAAGCCTCGAGGGAAAGCCACAGATCCCTTGATCCCCGTGACAGGAAGCGTGACCCTACTGCTGGAGCTCGGGAGGGAAGCGCACGTGCATGCCCCGACTCGAGACGAGGCCTGACTCCCCTGGGGAGACTCAGAGGCACCTCAAAATCCATGTCAACACTGGAGAGGAATCCTCAGGTTCCCGCCCCGACTCCACACAAGGTCTTAGGCCCCGGCATCGATGGGAGAGGAATCCCGAGATGGCCCCTAGCAACTCGCGTGGGGACTGGCCCTTCCTGAGGCCACCAGAGCGGGTCACTGAGGTCCCCGTCGTAACTCGAGAAGACCTGCCGCAACTCGAGAATATCCAGGAGGTTCTCCCCTGCAGGCGAGATGAGGCCCATTTCCGCAGAGGCTTCTTGGGGCTAATCACACCTCACCTCTGGAACGTCGAAAGGGTCCTTCACACCCTTGGTGCAACTCAAGAAGTTCCCCGACATACCCGTCTCCACTCGAGAGGAAACACGAGGTTCCCTCCCACATCCAGAGGAGCCCCGTTTCCGCCTCGTAGCTCGAGGTGAGGGATCCTTTCCCTGCTTCGTCGGGAAAGAATTCCCGGTGTTCCCGTCGCTTCTCAAGAGGACGCCCTCTCAACAGGAACGGCGAGAGGAACTCCAGGGTCGTGCCACCATTCCAAGAGTCCCCAGATGTCTCACTCCGTTCCAGAGGAACCTCTTTTCCCTTCACCGGCTCGTCTTTCACGCCGAGGATCGACACACACCAAGGTGGCACTTGGCACAGCCCTGTGGGAAAGCCTCGTGGGAAAGCCTCGAGGGAAAGCCACAGATCCCTTGATCCACGTGACAGGAGGCGTAACACTACTGCTGCAACTCGGGAGGGAAGCGCACTTGCAAGCCCCCACTCGAGACGTGGCCTGACTCCCCTGGGGAGACTCAGAGGCACCCCAAGCTCCATGTCAACACTGGATAGGAATGCTCAGGTTCAGGCCCCGACTCCACACAAGGTCTTAGGCCCCGGCATCGACGGGAGAGGAATCCCAAGATGGCCCCTAGCAACTCACATGGGGACTGGCCCTTCCTGAGGCCACCAGAGCGGGTCCCTGAGGTCCCCGTCGTAACTAGAGAAGACCTGCCGCAACTCGAGAAAATCCAGGAGGTTCTCCCCTCCAGGCGAGAGGAGGCCCATTTACGCAGAGGCTTCTCGGGGCTAATCACACCTCACCTCTGGAACTTTGAAAGGGTCCTTCACACCCTTGGTGCAACTCAAGAAGTTCCCCGACATACCCGTCTCCACTCGAGAGGAAACACGAGGTTCCCGCCCACATCCAGAGGCGCCGCGTTTCCGCCTCGTAGCTGGAGGTGAGGGATCCTTTCCCTGCTTCGTCGGGAAAGAATTCCTGGCGTTCCCGTCACATCTCAAGAGGAGGCCTTCTCAACAGAAATGGTGAGAGGAACTCCAGGGTCATGCCACCATTCCAAGAGTTTCCCAGATGTCTCAGTCCATTCCAGAGGAAACTCCTTTCCCTTCACCGGCTCGTCTTTCACGCCGAGAATCGACTCACAAAAAGGTGGCACTTGGCACAGCCCTGTGGGAAAGCCTCGTGGGAAAGCCTCGAGGGAAAGCCACAGATCACTTGATCCACGTGACAGGAAGCGTGACCCTACTGCTGGAGCTCGGGAGGGAAGCGCACGTGCATTCCCCCACTCGAGACGAGGCCTGACTCCCCTGGGGAGACTCAGAGGCACCCCAAAATCCATGTCAACACTGGAGAGGAATCCTCAGGTTCCCCCCGCCGACTCCACACAAGGTCTTAGGCCCCGGCATCGACGGGAGAGGAATCCCGAGATGGCCCCTAGCATCTCGCATGGGGACTGGCCCTTCCTGAGGCCACCAGAGCGGGTCCCTGAGGTCCCCGTCGTAACTCGAGAAGACCTGCCGCAACTCGAGGATATCCAGGAGGTTCTCCCCTGCAGGCGAGATGAGGCCCATTTCCGCAGAGGCTTCTCGGGGCTAATCAAACCTCACCTCTGCAACTTCGAAAGGGTCTTTCACACCCTTGGTGCAACTCAAGAAGTTCCCCGACATACCTGTCTCCACTCGAGAGGAAACACGAGGGTTCCGCCCACATCCAGAGGCGCCGGGTTTCCGCCTCGTAGCTCGAGGTGAGGGATCCTTTCAATGCGTCGTCGGGAAAGAATCCCCTGCGTTCCCGTCGCATCTCAAGAGGAGGCCCTCTCAACAAGAACGGCGAGAGGGACTCCAGGATCGTGCCACCATTCCAAGAGTCCCCCAGATGTCGCAGTCCATTCCAGAGGAACCTCTTTTCCCTTCACCGGCTCGTCTTTCACGCCGAGGATCGACTCACACAAAGGTGGCACTTGGCACAGCCCTGTGGGTAAGCCTCGTCGGATAGCCTCGAGGGAAAGCCTCGAGGGAAAGCCACAGATCGCTTGATCCACGAGACAGGAAGCGGGATCCTACTGCTGCAGCTTGGGAGGGAAGCGCACGTGCATACCACAACTCGAGACGAAGCCTGACTCCCCTGGGGAGACGGAGAGGCACCCCAAGATCCATGTCAACACTGGAGAGGAATCCTCAGGTTCCGGCCCCGACTCCACACAAGGTCTTAGGCCCCGGCATCGACGGAAGAGGAATCCCAAGATGGCCCCTAGCATCTCGCATGGGGACTGGCCCTTCCTGAGGCCACCAGAGCGGGTCCCTGAAGTTCCCGTCGTACCTCGAGAAGACCTGCCGCAACTCGAGAAAATCCAGGAGGTTCTCCCCTCCAGGCGAGAGGAGGCCTATTTCCGCAGAGGCTTCTCGGGGCTAATCACACCTCACCTCAGGAACTTTGAAAGGGTCATTCACACCCTTGGTGCAACTCAAGAAGTTCCCCGACATACCCGTCTCTACTCGAGAGGAAACACGAGGGTCCCGCCCACATCAAGAGGCGCCCCGTTTCCACCTCGTAGCTGGAGGTGAGGGATCCTTACCCAGCTTCGTCGGGAAAGAATTCCCGGCGTTCCCGTTGCATCTCAAGAGGACGCCCTCTCAACAGGAACGGCGAAAGGAACTCCAGGGTCGTGCCACCATTCCAAGAGTCCCCAGATGTCTCACTCCATTCCAGAGGAAACTCTTTTCCCTTCACCGGCTCGTCTTTCACGCCGAGGATCGACACACACCAAGGTGGCACTTGGCACAGCCCTGTGGAAAAGCCTCGTGGGAAAGCCTCGAGGGAAAGCCACAGATCCCTTGATCCACGTGACAGGAAGAGTAACACTACTGCTGCAGCTCGGGAGGGAAGAGCACTTGCAAGCCCCCACTCGAGACGAGGCCTGACTCCCCTGGGGAGACTCAGAGGCACCCCAAGCTCCATGTCAACACTGGATAGGAATGCTCAGGTTCCGGCCCCGCCTCCACACAAGGTTTTAGGCCCCGGCATCGACGGGAGAGGAATCCCAAGATGGCCCTTAGCAACTCGCATGGGGACTGGCCCTTCCTGAGGCCACCATAGCGTGACCCTGAGGTCCCCGTCGTAACTCGAGAAGACCTGCCGCAACTCGAGAATATCCAGGAGGTTCTCCCCTGCAGGCGAGAGGAGGCCCATTTCCGCAGAGGCTTCTCGGGGCTAATCACACCTCACCTCTGGAACTTTGAAAGGGTCCTTCACACCCTTGGTGCAACTCAAGAAGTTCCCCGACATACCCGTCTCCACTCGAGAGGAAACACGAGGGTCCCGCCCACATCCAGAGGCGACGCGTTTCCGCCTCGTAGCTGGAGGTGAGGGATCCTTTCCCTGCTTCGTCGGGAAAGAATTCCTGGCGTTCCCGTCACATCTCAAGAGGAGGCCTTCTCAACAGAAATGGTGAGAGGAACTCCAGGGTCATGCCACCATTCCAAGAGTTTCCCAGATGTCTCAGTCCATTCCAGAGGAAACTCCTTTCCCTTCACCGGCTCGTCTTTCACGCCGAGAATCGACTCACACCAAGGTGGCACTTGGCACAGCCCTGTGGGAAAGCCTCGTGGGAAAGCCTCGAGGGAAAGCCACAGATCACTTGATCCACGTGACAGGAAGCGTGACCCTACTGCTGGAGCTCGGGAGGGAAGCGCACGTGCATTCCCCCACTCGAGACGAGGCCTGACTCCCCTGGGGAGACTCAGAGGCACCCCAAAATCCATGTCAACACTGGAGAGGAATCCTCAGGTTCCCCCCGCCGACTCCACACAAGGTCTTAGGCCCCGGCATCGACGGGAGAGGAATCCCGAGATGGCCCCTAGCATCTCGCATGGGGACTGGCCCTTCCTGAGGCCACCAGAGCGGGTCCCTGAGGTCCCCGTCGTAACTCGAGAAGACCTGCCGCAACTCGAGGATATCCAGGAGGTTCTCCCCTGCAGGCGAGATGAGGCCCATTTCCGCAGAGGCTTCTCGGGGCTAATCAAACCTCACCTCTGCAACTTCGAAAGGGTCTTTCACACCCTTGGTGCAACTCAAGAAGTTCCCCGACATACCTGTCTCCACTCGAGAGGAAACACGAGGGTTCCGCCCACATCCAGAGGCGCCGGGTTTCCGCCTCGTAGCTCGAGGTGAGGGATCCTTTCAATGCGTCGTCGGGAAAGAATCCCCTGCGTTCCCGTCGCATCTCAAGAGGAGGCCCTCTCAACAAGAACGGCGAGAGGGACTCCAGGATCGTGCCACCATTCCAAGAGTCCCCCAGATGTCGCAGTCCATTCCAGAGGAACCTCTTTTCCCTTCACCGGCTCGTCTTTCACGCCGAGGATCGAATCACACAAAGGTGGCACTTGGCACAGCCCTGTGGGTAAGCCTCGTCGGATAGCCTCGAGGGAAAGCCTCGAGGGAAAGCCACAGATCGCTTGATCCACGAGACAGGAAGCGGGATCCTACTGCTGCAGCTTGGGAGGGAAGCGCACGTGCATACCACAACTCGAGACGAAGCCTGACTCCCCTGGGGAGACGGAGAGGCACCCCAAGATCCATGTCAACACTGGAGAGGAATCCTCAGGTTCCGGCCCCGACTCCACACAAGGTCTTAGGCCCCGGCATCGACGGGAGAGGAATCCCAAGATGGCCCCTAGCATCTCGCATGGGGACTGGCCCTTCCTGAGGCCACCAGAGCGGGTCCCTGAGGTTCCCGTCGTACCTCGAGAAGACCTGCCGCAACTCGAGAAAATCCAGGAGGTTCTCCCCTCCAGGCGAGAGGAGGCCTATTTCCGCAGAGGCTTCTCGGGGCTAATCACACCTCACCTCAGGAACTTTGAAAGGGTCATTCACACCCTTGGTGCAACTCAAGAAGTTCCCCGACATACCCGTCTCTACTCGAGAGGAAACACGAGGGTCCCGCCCACATCAAGAGGCGCCCCGTTTCCACCTCGTAGCTGGAGGTGAGGGATCCTTACCCAGCTTCGTCGGGAAAGAATTCCCGGCGTTCCCGTTGCATCTCAAGAGGACGCCCTCTCAACAGGAACGGCGAAAGGAACTCCAGGGTCGTGCCACCATTCCAAGAGTCCCCAGATGTCTCACTCCATTCCAGAGGAAACTCTTTTCCCTTCACCGGCTCGTCTTTCACGCCGAGGATCGACACACACCAAGGTGGCACTTGGCACAGCCCTGTGGAAAAGCCTCGTGGGAAAGCCTCGAGGGAAAGCCACAGATCCCTTGATCCACGTGACAGGAAGAGTAACACTACTGCTGCAGCTCGGGAGGGAAGAGCACTTGCAAGCCCCCACTCGAGACGAGGCCTGACTCCCCTGGGGAGACTCAGAGGCACCCCAAGCTCCATGTCAACACTGGATAGGAATGCTCAGGTTCCGGCCCCGCCTCCACACAAGGTTTTAGGCCCCGGCATCGACGGGAGAGGAATCCCAAGATGGCCCCTAGCAACTCGCATGGGGACTGGCCCTTCCTGAGGCCACCATAGCGTGACCCTGAGGTCCCCGTCGTAACTCGAGAAGACCTGCCGCAACTCGAGAATATCCAGGAGGTTCTCCCCTGCAGGCGAGAGGAGGCCCATTTCCGCAGAGGCTTCTCGGGGCTAATCACACCTCACCTCTGGAACTTTGAAAGGGTCCTTCACACCCTTGGTGCAACTCAAGAAGTTCCCCGACATACCCGTCTCCACTCGAGAGGAAACACGAGGGTCCCGCCCACATCCAGAGGCGACGCGTTTCCGCCTCGTAGCTGGAGGTGAGGGATCCTTTCCCTGCTTCGTCGGGAAAGAATTCCCGGCGTTCCCGTCACATCTCAAGAGGAGGCCTTCTCAACAGAAATGGTGAGAGGAACTCCAGGGTCATGCCACCATTCCAAGAGTTTCCCAGATGTCTCAGTCCATTCCAGAGGAAACTCCTTTCCCTTCACCGGCTCGTCTTTCACGCCGAGAATCGACTCACACCAAGGTGGCACTTGGCACAGCCCTGTGGGAAAGCCTCGTGGGAAAGCCTCGAGGGAAAGCCACAGATCACTTGATCCACGTGACAGGAAGCGTGACCCTACTGCTGGAGCTCGGGAGGGAAGCGCACGTGCATTCCCCCACTCGAGACGAGGCCTGACTCCCCTGGGGAGACTCAGAGGCACCCCAAAATCCATGTCAACACTGGAGAGGAATCCTCAGGTTCCCCCCGCCGACTCCACACAAGGTCTTAGGCCCCGGCATCGACGGGAGAGGAATCCCGAGATGGCCCCTAGCATCTCGCATGGGGACTGGCCCTTCCTGAGGCCACCAGAGCGGGTCCCTGAGGTCCCCGTCGTAACTCGAGAAGACCTGCCGCAACTCGAGGATATCCAGGAGGTTCTCCCCTGCAGGCGAGATGAGGCCCATTTCCGCAGAGGCTTCTCGGGGCTAATCAAACCTCACCTCTGCAACTTCGAAAGGGTCTTTCACACCCTTGGTGCAACTCAAGAAGTTCCCCGACATACCTGTCTCCACTCGAGAGGAAACACGAGGGTTCCGCCCACATCCAGAGGCGCCGGGTTTCCGCCTCGTAGCTCGAGGTGAGGGATCCTTTCAATGCGTCGTCGGGAAAGAATCCCCTGCGTTCCCGTCGCATCTCAAGAGGAGGCCCTCTCAACAAGAACGGCGAGAGGGACTCCAGGATCGTGCCACCATTCCAAGAGTCCCCCAGATGTCGCAGTCCATTCCAGAGGAACCTCTTTTCCCTTCACCGGCTCGTCTTTCACGCCGAGGATCGACTCACACAAAGGTGGCACTTGGCACAGCCCTGTGGGTAAGCCTCGTCGGATAGCCTCGAGGGAAAGCCTCGAGGGAAAGCCACAGATCGCTTGATCCACGAGACAGGAAGCGGGATCCTACTGCTGCAGCTTGGGAGGGAAGCGCACGTGCATACCACAACTCGAGACGAAGCCTGACTCCCCTGGGGAGACGGAGAGGCACCCCAAGATCCATGTCAACACTGGAGAGGAATCCTCAGGTTCCGGCCCCGACTCCACACAAGGTCTTAGGCCCCGGCATCGACGGGAGAGGAATCCCAAGATGGCCCCTAGCATCTCGCATGGGGACTGGCCCTTCCTGAGGCCACCAGAGCGGGTCCCTGAGGTTCCCGTCGTACCTCGAGAAGACCTGCCGCAACTCGAGAAAATCCAGGAGGTTCTCCCCTCCAGGCGAGAGGAGGCCTATTTCCGCAGAGGCTTCTCGGGGCTAATCACACCTCACCTCAGGAACTTTGAAAGGGTCATTCACACCCTTGGTGCAACTCAAGAAGTTCCCCGACATACCCGTCTCTACTCGAGAGGAAACACGAGGGTCCCGCCCACATCAAGAGGCGCCCCGTTTCCACCTCGTAGCTGGAGGTGAGGGATCCTTACCCAGCTTCGTCGGGAAAGAATTCCCGGCGTTCCCGTTGCATCTCAAGAGGACGCCCTCTCAACAGGAACGGCGAAAGGAACTCCAGGGTCGTGCCACCATTCCAAGAGTCCCCAGATGTCTCACTCCATTCCAGAGGAAACTCTTTTCCCTTCACCGGCTCGTATTTCACGCCGAGGATCGACACACACCAAGGTGGCACTTGGCACAGCCCTGTGGAAAAGCCTCGTGGGAAAGCCTCGAGGGAAAGCCACAGATCCCTTGATCCACGTGACAGGAAGAGTAACACTACTGCTGCAGCTCGGGAGGGAAGAGCACTTGCAAGCCCCCACTCGAGACGAGGCCTGACTCCCCTGGGGAGACTCAGAGGCACCCCAAGCTCCATGTCAACACTGGATAGGAATGCTCAGGTTCCGGCCCCGCCTCCACACAAGGTTTTAGGCCCCGGCATCGACGGGAGAGGAATCCCAAGATGGCCCCTAGCAACTCGCATGGGGACTGGCCCTTCCTGAGGCCACCATAGCGTGACCCTGAGGTCCCCGTCGTAACTCGAGAAGACCTGCCGCAACTCGAGAATATCCAGGAGGTTCTCCCCTGCAGGCGAGAGGAGGCCCATTTCCGCAGAGGCTTCTCGGGGCTAATCACACCTCACCTCTGGAACTTTGAAAGGGTCCTTCACACCCTTGGTGCAACTCAAGAAGTTCCCCGACATACCCGTCTCCACTCGAGAGGAAACACGAGGGTCCCGCCCACATCCAGAGGCGACGCGTTTCCGCCTCGTAGCTGGAGGTGAGGGATCCTTTCCCTGCTTCGTCGGGAAAGAATTCCCGGCGTTCCCGTCACATCTCAAGAGGAGGCCTTCTCAAGAGAAATGGTGAGAGGAACTCCAGGGTCATGCCACCATTCCAAGAGTTCCCCAGATGTCTCAGTCCATTCCAGAGGAACCTCCTTTTCCTTCACCGGCTCGTCTTTCACGCCGAGAATCGACTCACACCAAGGTGGCACTTGGCACAGCACTGTGGGAAAGCCTCGTGGGAAGGCCTCGAGGGAAAGCCACAGATCCCTTGATCCCCGTGACAGGAAGCGTGACCCTACTGCTGGAGCTCGGGAGGGAAGCGCACGTGCATGCCCCGACTCGAGACGAGGCCTGACTCCCCTGGGGAGACTCAGAGGCACCTCAAAATCCATGTCAACACTGGAGAGGAATCCTCAGGTTCCCGCCCCGACTCCACACAAGGTCTTAGGCCCCGGCATCGACGGGAGAGGAATCCCGAGATGGCCCCTAACAACTCGCATGGGGACTGGCCCTTCCTAAGGCCACCAGAGCGGGTCCCTGAGGTCCCCGTCGTAACTCGAGAAGACCTGCCGCAACTCGAGAATATCCAGGAGGTTCTCCCCTGCAGGCGAGATGAGGCCCATTTCCGCAGAGGCTTCTTGGGGCTAATCACACCTCACCTCTGGAACGTCGAAAGGGTCCTTCACACCCTTGGTGCAACTCAAGAAGTTCCCCGACATACCCGTCTCCACTCGAGAGGAAACACGAGGTTCCCTCCCACATCCAGAGGAGCCCCGTTTCCGCCTCGTAGCTCGAGGTGAGGGATCCTTTCCCTGCTTAGTCGGGAAAGAATCCCCGGCGTTCCCGTCGCATCTCAAGAGGACGCCCTCTCAACAGGAACGGCGAGAGGAACTCCAGGGTCGTGCCACCATTCCAAGAGTCCCCAGAGGTCTCACTCCATTCCAGAGGAACCTCTTTTCCCTTCACCGGCTCGTCTTTCACGCCGAGGATCGACACACACCAAGGTGGCACTTGGCACAGCCCTGTGGGAAAACCTCGTGGGAAAGCCTCGAGGGAAAGCCACAGATCCCTTGATCCACGTGACAGGAAGCGTAACACTACTGCTGCAACTCGGGAGG
This sequence comes from Budorcas taxicolor, assembly GCF_023091745.1. Classification (NCBI taxonomy): domain Eukaryota; kingdom Metazoa; phylum Chordata; class Mammalia; order Artiodactyla; family Bovidae; genus Budorcas; species Budorcas taxicolor. The sequence continues at coordinate 179,645 of NW_026291491.1, forward strand.
GAAGCGTACTTGCAAGCCCCCACTCGAGACGAGGCCTGACTCCCCTGGGGAGACACAGAGGCACCCCAAGCTCCATGTCAACACTGGATAGGAATGCTCAGGTTCCGGCCCCGACTCCACACAAGGTCTTAGGCCCCGGCATCGACGGGAGAGGAATCCCAAGATGGCCCCTAGCAACTCGCATGGGGACTGGCCCTTCCTGAGGCCACCATAGCGTGTCCCTGAGGTCCCCGTCGTAACTCGAGAAGACCTGCCGCAACTCGAGAAAATCCAGGAGGTTCTCCCCTGCAGGCGAGAGGAGGCCCATTTCCGCAGAGGCTTCTCGGGGCTAATAACACCTCACCTCTGGAACTTTGAAAGGGTCCTTCACACCCTTGGTGCAACTCAAGAAGTTCCCCGACATACCCGTCTCCACTCGAGAGGAAACACGAGGGTCCCGCCCACATCCAGAGGAGCCCCGTTTCTGCCTCGTAGCTGGAGGTGAGGGATCCTTTCCCTGCTTCTTCGGGAAAGAATTCCCGGCGTTCCCGTCGCATCTCAAGAGGAGGCCCTCTCAACAGGAACGGCGAGAGGAACTCCAGGATCCTGGCACCATTCCAAGAGTTTCCCAGATGTCTCAGTCCATTCCAGAGGAAACTCCTTTCCCTTCACCGGCTCGTCTTTCACGCCGAGAATCGACTCACACCACGGTGGCACTTGGCACAGCCCTGTGGGAAAGCCTCGTGGGAAAGCCTCGAGGGAAAGCCACAGATCACTTGATCCACGTGACAGGAAGCGTGACCCTACTGCTGGAGCTCGGGAGAGAAGCGCACGTGCATTCCCCCACTCGAGACGAGGCCTGACTCCCCTGGGGAGACTCAGAGGCACCCCAAAATCCATGTCAACACTGGAGAGGAATCCTCAGGTTCCCCCCGCCGACTCCACACAAGGTCTTAGGCCCCGGCATCGACGGGAGAGGAATCCCGAGATGGCCCCTAGCATCTCGCATGGGGACTGGCCCTTCCTGAGGCCACCAGAGCGGGTCCCTGAGGTCCCCGTCGTAACTCGAGAAGACCTGCCGCAACTCGAGGATATCCAGGAGGTTCTCCCCTGCAGGCGAGATGAGGCCCTTTTCCGCAGAGGCTTCTCGGGGCTAATCAAACCTCACCTCTGCAACTTCAAAAGGGTCTTTCACACCCTTGGTGCAACTCAAGAAGTTCCCCGACATACCTGTCTCCACTCGAGAGGAAACACGAGGGTTCCGCCCACATCCAGAGGCGCCGGGTTTCCGCCTCGTAGCTCGAGGTGAGGGATCCTTTCCCTGCGTCGTCGGGAAAGAATCCCCGGCGTTCCCGTCGCATCTCAAGAGGAGGCCCTCTCAACAGGAACGGCGAGAGGGACTCCAGGATCGTGCCACCATTCCAAGAGTCCCCCAGATGTCGCAGTCCATTCCAGAGGAACATCTTTTCCCTTCAACGGCTCGTCTTTCACGCCGAGGATCGACTCACACAAAGGTGGCACTTGGCACAGCCCTGTGGGAAAGCCACGTCGGAAAGCCTCGAGGGAAAGCCTCGAGGGAAAGCCACAGATCGCTTGATCCACGAGACAGGAAGCGGGATCCTACTGCTGCAGCTCGGGAGGGAAGCGCACGTGCATACCACAACACGAGACGAGGCCTGACTCCCCTGGGGAGACGGAGAGGCACCCCAAGATCCATGTCAACACTGGATAGGAATCCTCAGGTTCCGGCCCCGACTCCACACAAGGTCTTAGGCCCCGGCATCGACGGGAGAGGAATCCCAAGATGGCCCCTAGCATCTCGCATGGGGACTGGCCCTTCCTGAGGCCACCAGAGCGGGTCCCTGAGGTCCCCGTCGTACCTCGAGAAGACCTGCCGCAACTCGAGAAAATCCAGGAGGTTCTCCCCTCCAGGCGAGAGGAGGCCCATTTCCGCAGAGGCTTCTCGGGGCTAATCACACCTCACCTCAGGAAATTTGAAAGGGTCATTCACACCCTTGGTGCAACTCAAGAAGTTCCCCGACATACCCGTCTCCACTCGAGAGGAAACAGGAGGGTCCCGCCCACATCCAGAGGAGCCCCGTTTATGCCTCAGAGCTCGAGGTGAGGGACCCTTTCCCTGCTTCGTCGGGAAAGAATCCCCGGCGTTCCCGTCGCATCTCAAGAGGAGGCCCTCTCAACAGGAACGGCGAGAGGGACTCCAGGATCGTGCCACCATTCCAAGAGTCCCCCAGATGTCGCAGTCCATTCCAGAGGAACCTCTTTTCCTTTCACCGGCTCGTCTTTCACGCCGAGGATCGACTCACACAAAGGTGGCACTTGGCACAGCCCTGTGGGTAAGCCTCGTCGGAAAGCCTCGAGGGAAAGCCTCGAGGGAAAGCCACAGATCGCTTGATACACGAGACAGGAAGCGAGATCCTACTGCTGCAGCTCGGGAGGGAAGCACACGTGCATACCACAACTCGAGACGAGGCCTGACTCCCCTGGGGAGACTCAGAGGCACCCCAAGATCCATGTCAACACTGGAGAGGAATCCTCAGGTTCCGGCCCCGACTCCACACAAGGTCTTAGGCCCTGGAATCGACGGGAGAGGAATCCCGAGATGGCCCCTAGCAACTCGCATGGGGACAGGCCCTTCCTGAGGCCACCAGAGCGGGTCCTTCAGGTCCCCGTCGTAACTGGAGAAAACCTGCCGCAACTCGAGAAAATCCAGGAGGTTCTCCCCTCCAGGCGAGAGGAGGCCCATTTCCGCAGAGGCTTCTCGGGGCTAATCACACCTCACCTCTGGAACTTTGAAAGGGTTTTTCACACCCTTGTTGCAACTCAAGAAGTACCCCGACATACCCGTCTCCACTCGAGAGGAAACACGAGGGTCCCGCCCACATCCAGAGGCGCCGCGTTTCCGCCTCGTACCTCGAGGTGAGGGATCCTTTCCCTGCTTCGTCGGGAAAGAATTCCCGGCGTTCCCGTCATATCTCAAGAGGAGGCCCTCTCAACAGAAATGGTGAGAGGAACTCCAGGGTCTGCCACCATTCCAAGAGTTCCCCAGATGTCTCAGTCCATTCCAGAGGAATCTCTTTTCCCTTCACCGGCTCGTCTTTCACGCCGAGAATCGACTCACACCAAGGTGGCACTTGGCACAGCCCTGTGGGAAAGCCTCGTGGGAAAGCCTCGAGGGAAAGCTTCGAGGGAAAGCCACAGATCCCTTGATCCATGTGACAGGAAGCGTGACCCTACTGCTGCAGCTCGGTAGGGAAGTGTGCGTGCATGCCCCGACTCGAGACGAGGCCTGACTCCCCTGGGGAGACTCAGAGGCACCCCAAAATCCTTGTCAAAACTAGAGAGGAATCCTCAGGTTCCCGCCCCGACTCCACACAAGGTCTTAGGCCACTGCATCTACGGGAGAGGAATCTCAAGATGGCCCCTAGCAACTCGCATGGGGACTGTCCCTTCCTGAGGCCACCAGAGCGGGTCCCTGAGGTCCCCGTCGTAACTCGAGAAGACCTGCCGCAACTCGAGGATATCCAGGAGGTTCTCCCCTGCAGGCGAGATGAGGCCCATTTCCGCAGAGGCTTCTCGGGGCTAATCACACCTCACCTCAGGAACTTTGAAAGGGTCATTCACACCCTTGGTGCAACTCAAGAAGTTCCCCGACATACCCGTCTCCACTCGAGAGGAAACAGGAGGGTACCGCCCACATCCAGAGGAGCCCCGTTTATGCCTCAGAGCTCGAGGTGAGGGATCCTTTCCCTGCTTCGTCGGGAAAGAATTCCCGGCGTTCCCGTCGCATCTCAAGAGGAGGCCCTCTCAACAGGCACGGCGAGAGGAACTCCAGGGTCGTGCCACCATTCCAAGAGTCCCCCAGATGTCTCAGTCCATTCCAGAGGAACCTCTTTTCCCTTCACCGGCTCGTCTTTCACGCCGAGGATCGACTCACACCAAGCTGGCACTTGGCACAGCCCTGTGGGAAAGCCTCGTCGGAAAGCCTCGAGGGAAAGCCTCAAGGGAAAGCCACAGATCCCTTGATCCACGTGGCAGGAAGCGTGACCCTACTGCTGCAGCTCGGGAGGGAAGCACACGTGCATACCCCCACTCGAGACGAGGCCTGACTCCCCTGGGGAGACTCAGAGGCACCCCAAGATCCATGTCAACACTGGAGAGGAACGCTCAGGTTCTGGCTCCGACTCCACACAAGGTCTTTGGCCCCGGCATCGACGGGAGAGGAATCCCGAGATGGCCCCTAGCAACTCGCATGGTGACTGTCCCTTCCTGAGGCCCCCAGAGCGGGTCCCTGAGGTCCCCGTCGTAACTCGGAAGACCTGCCGCAGGTCGAGAAAATCCAGGACGTTCTCCCCTCCAGGCGAGAGGAGGCCCATTTCCGCAGAGGCTTCTTGGGGCTAATCACACCTCACATCTGGAACTTTGAAAGGGTCTTTCACACCTTTGGTGCAATTCAAGAAGTACCCCCGACATACCCGTCTCCACTCGAGAGAAAACACGAGGGTCCCGCCCACATCCAGAGGCGCCGCATTTCCGCCTCGTAGCTCGAGGTGAGGGATCCTTTCCCTGCTTCGACGGGAAAGAATTCCCGGCGTTCCCGTCACATCTCAAGAGGAGGCCCTCTCAACAGAAATGGTGAGAGGAACTCCAGGGTCTGCCACCATTCCAAGAGTTCCCCAGATGTCTCAGTCCATTCCAGAGGAACCTCTTTTCCCTTCACCGGCTCGTCTTTCACGCTGAGGATCGACTCACACCAAGGTGGCACTTGGCACAGCCCTGTGGGAAAGCCTCGTGGGAAAGCCTCGAGGGAAAGCTTCGAGGGAAAGCCACAGATCCCTTGATCCACGTGACAGGAAGCGTGACCCTAGTGCTTCAGCTCGGTAGGGAAGTGCACGTGCATGCCCCGACTCCAGACGAGGCCTGACTCCCCTGGGGAGACTCAGAGGCACCCCAAAATCCATGTCAACACTAGAGAGGAATCCTCAGGTTCCCGCCCCGACTCCACACAAGGTCTTAGGCCCCGGCATCGACGGGAGAGGAATCCCGAGATGGCCCCTAGCAACTCGCATGGGGCCTGGCCCTTCCTGAGGCCACCAGAGCGGGTCCCTGAGGTCCCCGTCGTAACTCGAGAACACCTGCCGCAACTCGAGGATATCCAGGAGGTTCTCCCCTGCAGGCGAGATGAGGCCCATTTCCGCAGAGGCTTCTCGGGGCTAATCAAACCTCACCTCTGCAACTTCGAAAGGGTCTTTCACACCCTTGGTGCAACTCAAGAAGTTCCCCGACATACCTGTCTCCACTCGAGAGGAAACACGAGGGTTCCGCCCACATCCAGAGGCGCCGGGTTTCCGCCTCGTAGCTCGAGGTGAGGGATCCTTTCCCTGCTTCGTCGGGAAAGAATCCCCGGCGTTCCCGTCGCATCTCAAGAGGAGGCCCTCTCAACAGGTACGGCGAGAGGGACTCCAGGATCGTTCCACCATTCCAAGAGTCCCCCAGATGTCGCAGTCCATTCCAGAGGAACCTCTTTTCCCTTCACCGGCTCGTCTTTCACGCCGAGGATCGACTCACACCAAGCTGGCACTTGGCACAGCCCTGTGGGAAAGCCTCGTCGGACAGCCTCGAGGGAAAGCCTCGAGGGAAAGCCACAGATCCCTTGATCCACGTGACAGGAAGCGTGACCCTACTGCTGAAGCTCGGGAGGGAAGCGCACGTGCATACCCCCACTCGAGACGAGGCCTAACTCCCCTGGGGAGACTCAGAGGCACCCCAAGTTCCATGTCAACACTGGAGAGGAACGCTCAGGTTCCGGCTCCGACTCCACACAAGGTCTTTGGCCCCGGCATCGACGAGAGAGGAATCCCGAGATGGCCCCAAGCAACTCGCATGGTGACTGTCCCTTCCTGAGGCCACCAGAGCGGGTCCCTGAGGTCCCCGTCGTAACTCGAGAAGACCTGCCGCAGCTCGAGAAAATCCAGGAGGTTCTCCCCTCCAGGCGAGAGGAGGCCCATTTCCGCAGAGGCTTCTTGGGGCTAATCACACCTCACCTCTGAAACTTTCAAAGGGTCTTTCACACCCTTGGGCAACTCAAGAAGTACCCCGACATACCCGTCTCCACTCGAGAGGAAACACGAGGGTCCCGCCCACATCTCGAGGCGCCGCGTTTCCGCCTCGTAGCTAGAGGTGAGGGATCCTTTTCCTGCTTCGTCGGGAAAGAATTCCGGGCGTTCCCGTCACATCACAAGAGGAGGCCCTCTCAACAGAAATGGTGAGAGGAACTCCAGGGTCTGCCACCATTCCAAGAGTTCCCCAGATGTCTCAGTCCATTTCAGAGGAACCTCTTTTCGCTTCACCGGCTCGTCTTTCACGCCGAGAATCGACTAACAACAAGGTGGCACTTGGCACAGCCCTGTGGGAAAGCCTCGTGGGAAAGCCTCGAGGGAAAGCGTCGAGGGAAAGCCACATATCCCTTGATCCACGTGACAGGAAGCGTGACCCTACTGCTGCAGCTCGGTAGGGAAGTGCACGTGCATGCCCCGACTCGAGACGAGGACTGACTCCCCTGGGGAGACTCAGAGGCACCCCAAAATCCATGTCAACACTAGAGAGGAATCCTCAGGTTCCCGCCCCGACTCCACACAAGGTCTTAGGCCCCGGCATCGACGGGAGAGGAATCCCGAGATGGCCCCTAGCAACTCGCCTGGGGCCTGGCTCTTCCTGAGGCCACCAGAGCGGGTCCCTGAGGTCCCCGTCGTAACTCGAGAAGACCTGCCGCAACTCGAGGATATCCAGGAGTTTCTCCCCTGCAGGCGAGATGAGGCCAATTTCCGCAGAGGCTTCTCGGGGCTAATCAAACCTCACCTCTGCAACTTCGAAAGGGTCTTTCACACCCTTGGTGCAACTCAAGAAGTTCCCCAACATACCCTTCTCCACTCGAGAGGAAACACGAGGGTCCCGCCCACATCCAGAGGAGCCCCGTTTCCGCCTGGTAGCTCGAGGTGAGGGATCCTTTCCCTGCTTCGTTGGGAAAGAATTCCCGGCGTTCCCATCGCATCTCAAGAGGAGGCCCTCTCAACCGGAACGGCGAGAGGAACTCCAGGGTCGTGCCACCATTCCAAGAGTCCCCCAGATGTCTCAGTCCATTCCAGAGGAATCTCTTTTCCCTTCACCGGCTCGTCTTTCACGCTGAGAATCGACTAACAACAAGGTGGCACTTGGCACAGCCCTGTGGGAAAGCCTCGTGGGAAAGCCTCGAGGGAAAGCTTCGAGGGAAAGCCACAGATCCCTTGATCCATGTGACAGGAAGCGTGACCCTACTGCTGCAGCTCGGTAGGGAAGTGCGCGTGCATGCCCCGACTCGAGACGAGGCTTGACTCCCCTGGGGAGACTCAGAGGCACCCCAAAATCCATGTCAACACTAGAGAGGAATCCTCAGGTTCCGGCCCCGACTCCACACAAGGACTGAGGCCCCGGCATGGACGGGAGAGGAATCCCGAGAGGTCCCCTAGCAACTCGCATGGGGACTGGCCTTTCCTGAGGCCACCAGAGCGGGTCCCTGAGGTCGTCGTCGTAACTCGAGAAGATCTGCCGCAACTCGAGAAAATCCGGGAGGTTCTCCCCTCCAGGCGAGATGAGGCTCATTTCCGCGGAGGCGTCTCGAGGCTGATCACACCTCACCTCTGGAAATTCGAAAGGGTCCTTCACACCGTTGGTGCAAATCAAGAAGTTCCCCGACATACCCGTCTCCACTCGAGAGGAATCACGAGGGTCCCGCCCACATCAAGAGGAGCCCCGTTTCCGCCTCGTAGCTCGAGATGAGGGATCCTTTCCCTGCTTCGTCGGGAAAGAGTTCCCGGCGTTCCCGTCGCATCTCAAGAGGAGGCCTTCTCAACAGGAACAGCGAGAGGAACTCCAGGGTCGTGCCACCATTCCAAGAGTCCCCCAGATGTCTCAGTCCATTCCAGAGGAACCTCTTTTCCCTTCACCGGCTCGTCTTTCACGCTGAGGATCGACTCACACCAAGGTGGCACGTGGAACAGCCCTGTGGGAAAGCCTCGTGGGAAAGCCTCCAGGGACAGCCTCGAGGGAAAGCCACAGATCCCTTGATCCACGTGACAGGAAGCGTGACACTACTGCTGCAGCTCGGGAGTAAAGCACACGTGCATGCCCCCACTCGAGACGAGGCCTGACTCCCCTGGGGAGACTCAGAAGCCCCCCAAGATCCATGGCAACACTGGAGAGGAATCCTCAGGTTCCGGCCCCGACTCCACACAAGGACTGAGGCCCCGGCATGGACGGGAGAGGAATCCCGAGAGGTCCCCTAGCAACTCGCATGGGGACTGCCCTTTCCTGAGGCCACCAGAGCGGGTCCCTGAGGTCCCCGTCGGAACTCGAGAAGACCTGCCACAACTCGAGAAAATCCAGGAGGTTCTCCCCTCCAGGCGAGATGAGGCCCATTTCCGCTGAGGCGTCTCGTGGCTGATCACACCTCCCCTCTGGAACTTCGAAAGGGTCCTTCACACCCTTGGTGCAAATCAAGAAGTTCCCCGACATACCCGTCTCCACTCGAGAGGAATCACGAGGGTCCCGCCCACATCCAGAGGAGCCCCGTTTCCGCCTCGTAGCTCGAGATGAGGGATCCTTTCCCTGCTTCGTCGGGAAAGAGTTCCCGGCGTTCCCGTCGCACCTCAAGAGGAGGCCCACTCAACAGGAACGGCGAGAGGAACTCCAGGGTCGAGCCAGCATTCCAAGAGTCCCCCAGATGTCTCAGTCCATTCCAGAGGAACCTCTTTTCCCTTCACCGGCTCGTCTTTCACGCCGAGGATCGACTCACACCAAGGTGGCACGTGGCACAGCCCTGTGGGAAAGCCTCGTGGGAAAGCCTCGAGGGACAGCCTCGAGGGAAAGCCACAGATCCCTTGATCCACGTGACAGGAAGCGTGACACTACTGCTGCAGATCGGGAGGAAAGCACACGTGCATGCCCCCACTCGAGACGAGGCCTGACTCCCCTGGGGAGACTCAGAAGCACCCCAAGTTCCATGGCAACACTGGAGAGGAATCCTCAGGTTCCGGCCCCGACTCCACACAAGGACTGAGGCCCCGGCATGGACGAGAGAGGAATCCTGAGAGGTCCCCGAGCAACTCGCATGGGGACTGGCCTTTCCTGAGGCCACCAGAGCGGGTCCCTGAGGTCCCCGTCGTAACTCGAGAAGACCTGCCGCAACTCGAGAAAATCCAGGAGGTTCTCCCCTCCAGGCGAGATGAGGCCCATTTCTGCTGAGTCGTCACGAGGCTGATCACACCTCACCTCTGGAACTTCGAAAGGCTCATTCACACCCTTGGTGCAAATCAAGAAGTTCCCCGACATACCCGTCTCCACTCGAGAGGAATCACGAGGGTCCAGCCCACATCCAGAGGAGCCCCGTTTCCGCCTCGTAGCTCGAGATGAGGGATCCTTTCCCTGCTTCGTCGGGAAAGAGTTCCCGGCGTTCCCGTCACATCTCAAGAGTAGGCCCTCTCAACAGGAACGGCGAGAGGAACTCCAGGGTCGTGCCACCATTCCAAGAGTCCCCCAGATGTCTCAGTCCATTCCAGAGGAACCTCTTTTCCCTTCACCGGCTCGTCTTTCACGCCGAGGATCGACTCACACCAAGGTGGCACGTGGCACACCCCTGTGGGAAAGCCTCGTGGGAAAGCCTCGAGGGACAGCCTCGAGGGAAAGCCACAGATCCCTTGATCCACGTGACAGGAAGCGTGACACTACTGCTGCAGCTCGGGAGGAAAGCGCACGTGCATGCCCCCACTCGAGACGAGGCCTGACTCCCCTGGGGAGACTCAGAAGCACCCCAAGATCCATGGCAACACTGGAGAGGAATCCTCAGGTTCTGGCCCCGACTCCACACGAGGACTGAGGCCCCGGCATGGATGGGAGAGGAATCCCGAGAGGTCCCCTAGCAACTCGCATGGGGACTGGCCTTTCCTGAGGCCACTAAAGCGGGTCCCTGAGGTCCCCGTCGTAACTCGAGAAGACCTGTCCCAACTCGAGAAAATCCAGGAGGTTCTCCCCTCCAGGCGAGATGAGGCCCATTTCCGCTGAGGAGTCTCAAGGCTGATCACACCTCACCTCTGGAACTTCGAAAGGGTCCTTCACACCCTTGGTGCATATCAAGAAGTTCCCCGACATACCCGTCTCCACTCGAGGGGAATCACGAGGGTCCCGCCCACATCCAGAGGAGCCCCGTTTCCGCCTCGTAGCTCGAGATGAGGGATCCTTTCCCTGCTTCGTCGGGAAAGAGTTCCCGGCGTTCCCGTCACATCTCAAGAGGAGGCCCTCTCAACAGGAACGGCGAGAGGATCTCCAGGGTCGTGCCACCATTCCAAGAGTCCCCCAGATGTCTCAGTCCATTCCAGAGGAACCTCTTTTCCCTTCACCGGCTCGTCTTTCACGCCGAGGATCGACTCACACCAGGGTGGCACATGGCACAGCCCTGTGGGAAAGCCTCGTGGGAAAGCCTCGAGGGACAGCCTCGAGGGAAAGCCACAGATCCCTTGATCCACATGACAGGAAGCGTGACACTACTGCTACAGCTCGGGAGGAAAGCTCACGTGCATGCCCCCACTCGAGACGAGGCCTGACTCCCCTGGGGAGACTCAGAAGCACCCCAAGATCCATGGCAACACTGGAGAGGAATCCTCAGGTTCCGGCCCCGACTCCACACAAGGACTGAGGCCCCGGCATGGAAGGGAGAGGAATCCCGAGAGGTCCCCTAGCAACTCGCATGGGGACTGGCATTTCCTGAGGCCACCAGAGCGGGTCCCTGAGGTCCCCGTCGTAACTCGAGAAGACCTGCCGCAACTCGAGAAAATCCAGGAGGTTCTCCCCTCCAGGCGAGATGAGGCCCATTTCCGCTGAGGTGTCTCGAGGCGGATCACACCTCACCTCTGGAACTTCGAAAGGCTCCTTCACACCCTTGGTGCAAATCAAGAAGTTCCCCGACATAGCCGTCTCCACTCGAGGGGAATCACGAGGGTCCCGCCCACATCCAGAGGAGCCCCGTTTCCGCCTCGTAGCTCGGGATGAGGGACCCTTTCCCTGCTTCGTCGGGAAAGAGTTCCCGGCGTTCCCGTCGCATGTGAAGAGGAGGCCCTCTCAACAGGAACGGCGAGAGGAACTCCAGAGTCGTGCCACCTTTCCTAGAGTCCCCCAGATGTCTCAGTCCATTCCAGAGGAACCTCTTTTCCCTTCACCGGCTCGTCTTTCACGCCGAGGATCGACTCACACCAAGGTGGCACGTGGCACAGCCCTGTGGGAAAGCCTCGTGGGAAAGCCTCGAGGGACAACCTCGAGGGAAAGCCACAGATCCCTTGATCCACGTGACAGGAAGCGTGACACTACTGCTGCAGCTCGGGAGGAAAGCGCACGTGCATGCCCCCACTCGAGACGAGGCCTGACTCCCCTGGGGAGACTCAGAAGCACCCCAAGTTCCATGGCAACACTGGAGAGGAATCCTCAGGTTCCGGCCCTGACTCCACACAAGGACTGAGGCCCCGGCATGGACGGGAGAGGAATCCCGAGAGGTCCCCTAGCAACTCGCATGGGGACTGGCCTTTCCTGAGGCCACCAGAGCGGGTCCCTGAGGTCCCCGTCGTAACTCGAGAAGACCTGTCCCAACTCGAGAAAATCCAGGAGGTTCTCCCCTCCAGGCGAGATGAGGCCCATTTCCGCTGAGGCGTCTCGAGGCTGATCACACCTCACCTCTGGAACTTCGAAAGGGTCCTTCACACCCTTGGTGCAAATCAAGAAGTTCCCCGAAATACCCGTCTCCACTCCAGGGGAATCACGAGGGTCCCGCGCACATCCAGAGGAGCCCCGTTTCCGCCTCGTAGCTCGAGATGAGGGATCCTTTCCCTGCTTCGTCGGGAAAGAGTTCCCGGCGTTCCCGTCGCATCTCAAGAGGAGGCCCTCTCAACAGGAACGGCGAGAGGATCTCCAGGGTCGTGCCACCATTCCAAGAGTCCCCCAGATGTCTCAGTCCATTCCAGAGGAACCTGTTTTCCCTTCACCGGCTCGTCTTTCACGCCGAGGATCGACTCACACCAGGGTGGCACGTGGCAGAGCCTTGTGGGAAAGCCTCGTGGGAAAGCCTCGAGGGACAGCCTCGAGGGAAAGCCACAGATCCCTTGATCCACGTGACAGGAAGCGTGACACTACTGCTGCAGCTCGGGCGGAAAGCGCACGTGCATGCCCCCACTCGAGACGAGGCCTGACTCCCCTGGGGAGACTCAGAAGCACCCCAAGGTCGATGGCAACACTGGAGAGGAATCCTCAGGTTCCGGCCCTGACTCCACACAAGGACTGAGGCCCCGGCATGGACGGGAGAGGAATCCCGAGAGGTCCCCTAGCAACTCGCATGGGGACTGGCCTTTCCTGAGGCCACCAGAGCGGGTCCCTGAGGTCCCCGTCGTAACTGGAGAAGACCTGCCGCAACTCGAGAAAATCCAGGAGGTTCTCCCCTCCAGGTGAGATGAGGCCCATTTCCGCTGAGGCGTCTCAAGGCGGATCACACCTCACCTCTGGAACTTCGAAAGGCTCCTTCACACCCTTGGTGCAAATCAAGAAGTTCCCCGACATAGCCGTCTCCACTCGAGGGGAATCACGAGGGTCCCGCCCACATCCAGAGGAGCCCCGTTTCCGCCTCGTAGCTCGAGATGAGGGATCCTTTCCCTGCTTCGTCGGGAAAGAGTTCCGGGCGTTCCCGTCGCATCTCATGAGGAGGCCCTCTCAACAGGAACGGCGAGAGGAACTCCAGGGTCGTGCCACCATTCCAAGAGTCCCCCAGATGTCTCAGTCCATTCCAGATGAACCTCTTTTCCCTTCACCGGCTCGTCTTTCACGCCGAGGATCGACTCACACCAGGGTGGCACGTGGCAGAGCCCTGTGGGAAAGCCTCGTGGGAAAGCCTCGAGGGACAGCCTCGAGGGAAAGCCACAGATCCCTTGATCCACGTGACAGGAAGCGTGACACTACTGCTGCAGCTCGGGAGGAAAGCGCACGTGCATGCCCCCACTCGAGACGAGGCCTGACTCCCCTGGGGAGACTCAGAAGCACCCCAAGGTCGATGGCAACACTGGAGAGGAATCCTCAGGTTCCGGCCCTGAATCCACACAAGGACTGAGGCCCCGGCATGGACCGGAGAGGAATCCCGAGAGGTCCCCTAGCAACTCGCATGGGGACTGGCCTTTCCTGAGGCCACCAGAGCGGGTCCCTGAGGTCCCCGTCGTAACTCGAGAAGACCTGCCGCAACTCGAGAAAATCCAGGAGGTTCTCCCCTCCAGGCGAGATGAGGCCCATTTCCGCTGAGGCGTCTCGAGGCTGATCACACCTCCCCTCTGGAACTTCGAAAGGGTTTTTCACACCCTTGGTGCAAATCAAGAAGTTCCCCGACATACCCGTCTCCACTCGAGACGAATCACGAGGGTCCCGCCCAAATACAGAGGAGCCCCGTTTCCACCTCGTAGCTCGAGATGAGGCATCCTTTCCCTGCTTCGTCGGGAAAGAGTTCCCGGCGTTCCCGTCGCATCTCAAGAGGAGGCCCTCTCAACAGGAACGGCGAGAGGAACTCCAGGGTCGTGCCACCAATCCAAGAGTCCCCCAGATGTCTCAGTCCATTCCAGAGGAACCTCTTTTCCCTTCACCGGCTCGTCTTTCACGCCGAGGATCGACTCACACCAAGGTGGCACTTGGCACAGCCCTGTGGGAAAGCCTCGTGGGAAAGCCTCGAGGAACAGCCTCGAGGGAAACCACAGATCCCTTGATCCACGTGACAGGAAGCGTGACACTACTGCTGCAGCTCGGGAGGAAAGCGCACGTGCATGCCCCCACTGGAGACGAGGCCTGTCTCCCCTGGGGAGACTCAGAAGCACCCCAAGATCCATGGCAACACTGGAGAGGAATTCTCAGGTTCCGGCCCCGACTCCACACAAGGACTGAGGCCCCGGCATGGACGGGAGAGGAATCCCGAGAGGTCCCCTAGCAACTCGCATGGGGACTGGCCTTTCCTGAGGCCACCAGAGCGGGTCCCTGAGGTCCCCGTCGTAACTCGAGAAGACCTGCCGCAACTCGAGAAAATCCAGGAGGTTCTCCCCTCCAGGCGAGATGAGGCCCATTTTCGCTGAGGCCTCTCGAGGCTGATCACAACTCACCTCTGGAACTTTGAAAGGCTCCTTCACACCCTTGGTGCAAATGAAGAAGTTCCCCGACATACCCGTCTCCACTCGAGAGGAATCACGAGGGTCGCGCCCACATCCAGAGGAGCCCCGTTTCGGCCTCGTAGCTCGAGATGAGGGACCCTTTCCCTGCTTCGTCGGGAAAAAGTTCCCGGCGTTCCCGTCGCATCTCAAGAGGAGGCCCTCTCAACAGGAACGGCGAGAGGAACTCCAGGGTCGTGCCACCTTTCCTAGAGTCCCCCAGATGTCTCAGTCCATTCCAGAGGAACCTCTTTTCCCTTCAACGGCTCGTCTTTCACGCCGAGGATCGACTCACACCAAGGTGGCACGTGGCACAGCCCTGTGGGAAAGCCTCGTGGGAAAGCCTCGAGGGACAACCTCGAGGGAAAGCCACAGATCCCTTGATCCACGTGACAGGAAGCGTGACACTACTGCTGCAGCTCGGGAGGAAAGCGCACGTGCATGCCCCCACTCGAGACGAGGCCTGACTCCCCTGGGGAGACTCAGAAGCACCCCAAAGTCCATGGCAACACTGCAGAGGAATCCTCAGGTTCCGGCCCTGAATCCACACAAGGACTGAGGCCCCGGCATGGACGGGAGAGGAATCCCGAGAGGTCCCCTAGCAACTCGCATGGGGACTGGCCTTTCCTGACGCCACCAGAGCGGGTCCCTGAGGTCCCTGTCGTACCTCGAGAAGACCTGTCCCAACTCGAGAAAATCCAGGAGGTTCTCCCCTCCAGGCGAGATGAGGCCCATTTCCGCTGAGGCGTCTCGAGGCTGATCACACCTCTCCTCTGGAACTTCGAAAGGGTCCTTCACACCCTTGGTGCAAATCAAGAAGTTCCCCGAAATACCCGTCTACACTCGAGAGGAATCACGAGGGTCGCGCCCACATCCAGAGGAGCCCCGTTTCCGCCTCGTAGCTCGAGATGAGGGACCCTTTCCCTGCTTCGTCGGGAAAGAGTTCCCGGCGTTCCCGTCGCATCTCAAGAGGAGGCCCTCTCAACAGGAACGGCGAGAGGAACTCCAGGGTCGTGCCACCATTCCAAGAGTCCCCCAGATGTCAGTCCAATCCAGAGGAACCTCTTTTCCCTTCACCGGCTCGTCTTTCACGCCGAGGATCGACTCACACCAGGGTGGAACGTGGCAGAGCCCTGTGGGAAAGCCTCGTGGGAAAGCCTCGAGGGACAGCCTCGAGGGAAAGCCACGGATCCCTTGATCCACGTGACAGGAAGCGTGACACTACTGCTGCAGCTCGGGAGGAAAGCGCACGTGCATGCCCCCACTCGAGACGAGGCCTGACTCCCCTGGGGAGACTCAGAAGCACCCCAAGATCCATGGTAACACTGGAGAGGAATCCTCAGGTTCCGGCCCCAACTCCACACAAGGACTGAGGCCCTGGCATGGACGGGAGAGGAATCCTGAGAGGCCCCCTAGCAACTCGCATGGAGACTGGCCTTTCCTGAGGCCACCAGAGCGGGTCCCTGAGGTCTCCTTCGTAACTCGAGAAGACCTGCCGCAACTCGAGAAAATCCAGGAGGTTCTCCCCTTCAGGCGAGATGAGGCCCATTTCTGCTGAGGCGTCTCGAGGCGGATCACACCTCACCTCTGGAACTTCGAAAGGCTCCTTCACACCCCTGCTGCAAATCAAGAAGTTCCCCGACATACCCGTCTCCACTCGAGAGGAATCACGAGGGTCGCGCCCACATCCAGAGGAGCCCCGTTTCGGCCTCGTAGCTCGAGATGAGGGACCCTTTCCCTGCTTCGTCGGGAAAGAGTTCCCGGCGTTCCCGTCGCATCTCAAGAGGAGGCCCTCTCAACAGGAACGGCGAGAGGAACTCCAGAGTCGTGCCACCTTTCCTAGAGTCCCCCAGATGTCTCAGTCCATTCCAGAGGAACCTCTTTTCCCTTCACCGGCTCGTCTTTCACGCCGAGGATCGACTCACACCAAGGTGGCACGTGGCACAGCCCTGTGGGAAAGCCTCGTGGGAAAGCCTCGACGGACAACCTCGAGGGAAAGCCACAGATCCCTTGATCCACGTGACAGGAAGCGTGACACTACTGCTGCAGCTCGGGAGGAAAGCGCACGTGCATGCCCCCACTCGAGACGAGGCCTGACTCCCCTGGGGAGACTCAGAAGCACCCCAAGATCCATGGCAACACTGGAGAGGAATCCTCAGGTTCCGGCCCTGACTCCACACAAGGACTGAGGCCCCGGCATGGACGGGAGAGGAATCCCGAGAGGTCCCCTAGCAACTCGCATGGGGACTGGCCTTTCCTGAGGCCCCCAGAGCGGGTCCCTGAGGTCCCCGTCGTAACTCGAGAAGACCTGTCCCAACTCGAGAAAATCCAGGAGGTTCTCCCCTCCAGGCGAGATGAGGCCCATTTCCGCTGAGGAGTCTCGAGGCTGATCACACCTCCCCTCTGGAACTTCGAAAGGGTCCTTCACACCCTTGGTGCAAATCAAGAAGTTCCCCGACATACCCGTCTCCACTCGAGAGGAATCACGAGGGTCCCGCCCAAATACAGAGGAGCCCCGTTTCCGCCTCGTAGCTCGAGATGAGGCATCCTTTCCCTGCTTCGTCGGGAAAGAGTTCCCGGCGTCCCGTCGCATCTCAAGAGGAGGCCCTCTCAACAGGAACGGCGAGAGGAACTCCAGGGTCGTGCCACCAATCCAAGAGTCACCCAGATGTCTCAGTCCATTCCAGAGGAAACTCTTTTCCCTTCACCGGCTCGTCTTTCACGCCGAGGATCGACTCACACCAAGGTGGCACGTGGCACAGCCCTGTGGGAAAGCCTCGTGGGAAAGCCTCGAGGAACAGCCTCGAGGGAAAGCCACAGATCCCTTGATCCACGTGACAGGAAGCGTGACACTACTGCTGCAGCTCGGGAGGAAAGCGCACGTGCATGCCCCCACTGGAGACGAGGCCTGTCTCCCCTGGGGAGACTCAGAAGCACCCCAAGATCCATGGCAACACTGGAGAGGAATTCTCAGGTTCCGGCCCCGACTCCACACAAGGACTGAGGCCCCGGCATGGACGGGAGAGGAATCCCGAGAGGTCCCCTAGCAACTCGCATGGGGACTGGCCTTTCCTGAGGCCACCAGAGCGGGTCCCTGAGGTCCCCGTCGTAACTCGAGAAGACCTGCCGCAACTCGAGAAAATCCAGGAGGTTCTCCCCTTCAGGCGAGATGAGGCCCATTTCTGCTGAGGCGTCTCGAGGCGGATCACACCTCACCTCTGGAACTTCGAAAGGCTCCTTCACACCCCTGCTGCAAATCAAGAAGTTCCCCGACATACCCGTCTCCACTCGAGAGGAATCACGAGGGTCGCGCCCACATCCAGAGGAGCCCCGTTTCGGCCTCGTAGCTCGAGATGAGGGACCCTTTCCCTGCTTCGTCGGGAAAGAGTTCCCGGCGTTCCCGTCGCATCTCAAGAGGAGGCCCTCTCAACAGGAACGGCGAGAGGAACTCCAGAGTCGTGCCACCTTTCCTAGAGTCCCCCAGATGTCTCAGTCCATTCCAGAGGAACCTCTTTTCCCTTCACCGGCTCGTCTTTCACGCCGAGGATCGACTCACACCAAGGTGGCACGTGGCACAGCCCTGTGGGAAAGCCTCGTGGGAAAGCCTCGACGGACAACCTCGAGGGAAAGCCACAGATCCCTTGATCCACGTGACAGGAAGCGTGACACTACTGCTGCAGCTCGGGAGGAAAGCGCACGTGCATGCCCCCACTCGAGACGAGGCCTGACTCCCCTGGGGAGACTCAGAAGCACCCCAAGATCCATGGCAACACTGGAGAGGAATCCTCAGGTTCCGGCCCTGACTCCACACAAGGACTGAGGCCCCGGCATGGACGGGAGAGGAATCCCGAGAGGTCCCCTAGCAACTCGCATGGGGACTGGCCTTTCCTGAGGCCCCCAGAGCGGGTCCCTGAGGTCCCCGTCGTAACTCGAGAAGACCTGTCCCAACTCGAGAAAATCCAGGAGGTTCTCCCCTCCAGGCGAGATGAGGCCCATTTCCGCTGAGGAGTCTCGAGGCTGATCACACCTCACCTCTGGAACTTCGAAAGGGTCCTTCACACCCTTGGTGCAAATCAAGAAGTTCCCCAACATACCCGTCTCCACTCGAGGGGAATCACGAGGGTCCCGCCCACATCCAGAGGAGCCCCGTTTCCGCCTCGTAGCTCGAGATGAGGGATCCTTTCCCTGCTTCGTCGGGAAAGAGTTCCCGGCGTTCCCGTCGCATCTCAAGAGGAGGCCCTCTCAACAGGAACGGCGAGAGGATCTCCAGGGTTGTGCCACCATTCCAAGAGTCCCCCAGATGTCTCAGTCCATTCCAGAGGAACCTCTTTTCCCTTCACCGGCTCGTCTTTCACGCCGAGGATCGACTCACACCAAGGTGGCACGTGGCACAGCCCTGTGGGAAAGCCTCGTGGGAAAGCCTCGAGGGACAGCCCCGAGGGAAAGCCACAGATCCCTTGATCCACGTGACAGGAAGCGTGACACTACTGCTGCAGCTCGGGAGGAAAGTGCACGTGCATGCCCCCACTCGAGACGAGGCCTGACTCCCCTGGGGGGACTCAGAAGCACCCCAAGATCCATGGCAACACTGGAGAGGAATCCTCAGGTTCCGGCCCCGACTCCACACAAGGACTGAGGCCCCGAAATGGACGGGAGAGGAATCCCGAGAGGTCCCCTACAACTCGCATGGGCACTGGCCTTTCCTGAGGCCACCAGAGCGGGTCCCTGAGGTCCCCGTCGTAACTCGAGAAGACCTGCCGCAACTCGAGAAAATCCAGGAGGTTCTCCCCTCCAGGCGAGATGAGGCCCATTTCAGCTGAGGCGTCTCTAGGCTGATCACACCTCTCCTCTGGAACTTCGAAAGGGTCCTTCACACCCTTGGTGCAAATCAAGAAGTTCCCCGACATACCCGTCTACACTCGAGAGGAATCACGAGGGTCGCGCCCACATCCAGAGGAGCCCCGTTTCCGCCTCGTAGCTCGAGATGAGGGACCCTTTCCCTGCTTCGTCGGGAAAGAGTACCCGGCGTTCCCGTCGCATCTCAAGAGGAGGCCCTCTCAACAGGAACGGCGAGAGGAACTCCAGGGTCGTGCCACCATTCCAAGAGTCCCCCAGATGTCAGTCCATTCCAGAGGAACCTCTTTTCCCTTCACCGGCTCGTCTTTCACGCCGAGGATCGACTCACACCAAGGTGGCACGTGGCACAGCCCTGTGGGAAAGCCTCGTGGGAAAGCCTCGAGGGACAGCCTCGAGGGAAAGCCACAGATCCCTTGATCCACGTGACAGGAAGCGTGACACTACTGCTGCAGCTCGGGAGGAAAGCGCACGTGCATGCCCCCACTCGAGACGAGGCCTGACTCCCCTGGGGAGACTCAGAAGCACCCCAAGATCCATGGTAACACTGGAGAGGAATCCTCAGGTTCCGGCCCCAACTCCACACAAGGACTGAGGCCCTGGCATGGACGGGAGAGGAATCCCGAGAGGCCCCCTAGCAACTCGCATGGAGACTGGCCATTCCTGAGGCCACCAGAGCGGGTCCCTGAGGTCTCCTTCGTAACTCGAGAAGACCTGCCGCAACTCGAGAAAATCCAGGAGGTTCTCCCCTTCAGGCGAGATGAGGCCCATTTCTGCTGAGGCGTCTCGAGGCTGATCACACCTCACCTCTGGAACTTCGAAAGGCACCTTCACACCCCTGCTGCAAATCAAGAAGTTCCCCGACATACCCGTCTCCACTCGAGAGGAATCACGAGGGTCGCGCCCACATCCAGAGGAGCCCCGTTTCGGCCTCGTAGCTCGAGATGAGGGACCCTTTCCCTGCTTCGTCGGGAAAGAGTTCCCGGCGTTCCCGTCGCATCTCAAGAGGAGGCCCTCTCAACAGGAACGGCGAGAGGAACTCCAGAGTCGTGCCACCTTTCCTAGAGTCCCCCAGATGTCTCAGTCCATTCCAGAGGAACCTCTTTTCCCTTCACCGGCTCGTCTTTCACGCCGAGGATCGACTCACACCAAGGTGGCACGTGGCACAACCCTGTGGGAAAGCCTCGTGGGAAAGCCTCGACGGACAACCTCGAGGGAAAGCCACAGATCCCTTGATCCACGTGACAGGAAGCGTGACACTTCTGCTGCAGCTCGGGAGGAAAGCGCACGTGCATGCCCCCACTCGAGACGAGGCCTGACTCCCCTGGGGAGACTCAGAAGCACCCCAAGATCCATGGCAACACTGGAAAGGAATCCTCAGGTTCCGGCCCTGACTCCACACAAGGACTGAGGCCCCGGCATGGACGGGAGAGGAATCCCGAGAGGTCCCCTAGCAACTCGCATGGGGACTGGCCTTTCCTGAGGCCCCCAGAGCGGGTCCCTGAGGTCCCCGTCGTAACTCGAGAAGACCTGTCCCAACTCGAGAAAATCCAGGAGGTTCTCCCCTCCAGGCGAGATGAGGCCCATTTCCGCTGAGGAGTCTCGTGGCTGATCACACCTCACCTCTGGAACTTCGAAAGGGTCCTTCACACCCTTGGTGCAAATCAAGAAGTTCCCCGACATACCCGTCTCCACTCGAGGGGAATCACGAGGGTCCCGCCCACATCCAGAGGAGCCCCGTTTCCGCCTCGTAGCTCGAGATGAGGGATCCTTTCCCTGCTTCGTCGGGAAAGAGTTCCGGGCGTTCCCGTCGCATCTCAAGAGGAGGCCCTCTCAACAGGAACGGCGAGAGGAACTCCAGGGTCGAGCCACCAATCCAAGAGTCCCCCAGATGTCTCAGTCCATTCCAGAGGAAACTCTTTTCCCTTCACCGGCTCGTCTTTCACGCCGAGGATCGACTCACACCAAGGTGGCACGTGGCACAGCCCTGTGGGAAAGCCTCGTGGGAAAGCCTCGAGGAACAGCCTCGAGGGAAAGCCACAGATCCCTTGATCCACGTGACAGGAAGCGTGACACTACTGCTGCAGCTCGGGAGGAAAGCGCACGTGCATGCCCCCACTGGAGAGGAGGTCTGTCTCCCCTGGGGAGACTCAGAAGCACCCCAAGATCCATGGCAACACTGGAGAGGAATTCCCAGGTTCCGGCCCCGACTCCACACAAGGACTGAGGCCCCGGCTTGGACGGGAGAGGAATCCCGAGAGGTCCCCTAGCAACTCGCATGGGGACTGGCCTTTCCTGAGGCCACCAGAGCGGGTCCCTGAGGTCCCCGTCGTTACTCGAGAAGACCTGCCGCAACTCGAGAAAATCCAGGAGGTTCTCCCCTTCAGGCGAGATGAGGCCCATTTCTGCTGAGGCGTCTCGAGGCGGATCACACCTCACCTCTGGAACTTCGAAAGGCTCCTTCACACCCCTGCTGCAAATCAAGAAGTTCCCCGACGTACCCGTCTCCACTCGAGAGGAATCACGAGGGTCGCGCCCACATCCAGAGGAGCCCCGTTTCGGCCTCGTAGCTCGAGATGAGGGACCCTTTCCCTGCTTCGTCGGGAAAGAGTTCCCGGCGTTCCCGTCGCATCTCAAGAGGAGGCCCTCTCAACAGGAACGGCGAGAGGAACTCCAGAGTCGTGCCACCTTTCCTAGAGTCCCCCAGATGTCTCAGTCCATTCCAGAGGAACCTCTTTTCCCTTCACCGGCTCGTCTTTCACGCCGAGGATCGACTCACACCAAGGTGGCACGTGGCACAGCCCTGTGGGAAAGCCTCGTGGGAAAGCCTCGACGGACAACCTCGAGGGAAAGCCACAGATCCCTTGATCCACGTGACAGGAAGCGTGACACTACTGCTGCAGCTCGGGAGGAAAGCGCACGTGCATGCCCCCACTCGAGACGAGGCCTGACTCCCCTGGGGAGACTCAGAAGCACCACAAGATCCATGGCAACACTGGAGAGGAATCCTCAGGTTCCGGCCCTGACTCCACACAAGGACTGAGGCCCCGGCATGGACGGGAGAGGAATCCCGAGAGGTCCCCTAGCAACTCGCATGGGGACTGGCCTTTCCTGAGGCCCCCAGAGCGGGTCCCTGAGGTCCCCGTCGTAACTCGAGAAGACCTGTCCCAACTCGAGAAAATCCAGGAGGTTCTCCCCTCCAGGCGAGATGAGGCCCATTTCCGCTGAGGAGTCTCAAGGCTGATCACACCTCACCTCTGGAACTTCGAAAGGGTCCTTCACACCCTTGGTGCATATCAAGAAGTTCCCCGACATACCCGTCTCCACTCGAGGGGAATCACGAGGGTCCCGCCCACATCCAGAGGAGCCCCGTTTCCGCCTCGTAGCTCGAGATGAGGGATCCTTTCCCTGCTTCGTCGGGAAAGAGTTCCCGGCGTTCCCGTCGCATCTCAAGAGGAGGCCCTCTCAACAGGAACGGCGAGAGGATCTCCAGGGTCGTGCCACCATTCCAAGAGTCCCCCAGATGTCTCAGTCCATTCCAGAGGAACCTCTTTTCCCTTCAGCGGCTCGTCTTTCACGCCGAGGATCGACTCACACCAAGGTGGCACGTGGCACAGCCCTGTGGGAAAGCCTCGTGGGAAAGCCTCGAGGGACAGCCCCGAGGGAAAGCCACAGATCCCTTGATCCACGTGACAGGAAACGTGACACTACTGCTGCAGCTCGGGAGTAAAGTGCACGTGCATGCCCCCACTCGAGACGAGGCCTGACTCCCCTGGGGAGACTCAGAAGCACCCCAAGATCCATGGCAACACTGGAGAGGAATCCTCAGGTTCCGGCCCCGACTCCACACAAGGACTGAGGCCCCGAAATGGACGGGAGAGGAATCCCGAGAGGTCCTCTACAACTCGCATGGGCACTGGCCTTTCCTGAGGCCACCAGAGCGGGTCCCTGAGGTCCCCGTCGTAACTCGAGAAGACCTGCCGCAACTCGAGAAAATCCAGGAGGTTCTCCCCTCCAGGCGAGATGAGGCCCATTTCCGCTGAGGCGTCTCGAGGCTGATCACACCTCTCCTCTGGAACTTCGAAAGGGTCCTTCACACCCTTGGTGCAAATCAAGAAGTTCCCCGACATACCCGTCTACACTCGAGAGGAATCACGAGGGTCGCGCCCACATCCAGAGGAGCCCCGTTTCCGCCTCGTAGCTCGAGATGAGGGACCCTTTCCCTGCTTCGTCGGGAAAGAGTTCCCGGCGTTCCCGTCGCATCTCAAGAGGAGGCCCTCTCAACAGGAACGGCGAGAGGAACTCCAGGGTCGTGCCACCATTCCAAGAGTCCCCCAGATGTCAGTCCATTCCAGAGGAACCTCTTTTCCCTTCACCGGCTCGTCTTTCACGCCGAGGATCGACTCACACCAAGGTGGCACGTGGCACAGCCCTGTGGGAAAGCCTCGTGGGAAAGCCTCGAGGGACAGCCTCGAGGGAAAGCCACAGATCCCTTGATCCACGTGACAGGAAGCGTGACACTACTGCTGCAGCTCGGGAGGAAAGCGCACGTGCATGCCCCCACTCGAGACGAGGCCTGACTCCCCTGGGGAGACTCAGAAGCACCCCAAGATCCATGGTAACACTGGAGAGGAATCCTCAGGTTCCGGCCCCAACTCCACACAAGGACTGAGGCCCTGGCATGGACGGGAGAGGAATCCCGAGAGGCCCCCTAGCAACTCGCATGGAGACTGGCCTTTCCTGAGGCCACCAGAGCGGGTCCCTGAGGTCTCCTTCGTAACTCGAGAAGACCTGCCGCAACTCGAGAAAATCCAGGAGGTTCTCCCCTTCAGGCGAGATGAGGCCCATTTCTGCTGAGGCGTCTCGAGGCGGATCACGCCTCACCTCTGGAACTTCGAAAGGCTCCTTCACACCCCTGCTGCAAATCAAGAAGTTCCCCGACATACCCGTCTCCACTCGAGAGGAATCACGAGGGTCGCGCCCACATCCAGAGGAGCCCCGTTTCGGCCTCGTAGCTCGAGATGAGGGACCCTTTCCCTGCTTCGTCGGGAAAGAGTTCCCGGCGTTCCCGTCGCATCTCAAGAGGAGGCCCTCTCAACAGGAACGGCGAGAGGAACTCCAGAGTCGTGCCACCTTTCCTAGAGTCCCCCAGATGTCTCAGTCCATTCCAGAGGAACCTCTTTTCCGTTCACCGGCTCGTCTTTCACGCCGAGGATCGACTCACACCAGGGTGGCACGTGGCAGAGCCCTGTGGGAAAGCCTCGTGGGAAAGCCTCGAGCGACAGCCTCGAGGGAAAGCCACAGATCCCTTGATCCACGTGACAGGAAGCGTGACACTACTGCTGTAGCTCGGGAGGAAAGCGCACGTGCATGCCCCCACTCGAGACGAGGCCTGACTCCCCTGGGGAGACTCAGAAGCACCCCAGGGTCCATGGCAACACTGGAGAGGAATCCTCAGGTTCCGGCCCTGTATCCACACAAGGACTGAGGCCCCGGCATGGACGGGAGAGGAATCCCGAGAGGTCCCCTAGCAACTCGCATGGGGACTGGCCTTTCCTGAGGCCACCAGAGCGGGTCCCTGAGGTCCCCGTCGTAACTCGAGAAGACCTGCCGCAACTCGAGAAAATCCAGGAGGTTCTCCCCTCCAGGCGAGATGAGGCCCATTTCCGCTGAGGCGTCTCGAGGCTGATCACACCTCCCCTCTGGAACTTCGAAAGGGTCCTTCACACCCTTGGTGCAAATCAAGAAGTTCCCCGACATACCCGTCTCCACTCGAGAGGAATCACGAGGGTCCCGCCCAAATACAGAGGAGCCCCGTTTCCGCCTCGTAGCTCGAGATGAGGCATCCTTTCCCTGCTTCGTCGGGAAAGAGTTCCCGGCGTCCTGTCGCATCTCAAGAGGAGGCCCTCTCAACAGGAACGGCGAGAGGAACTCCAGGGTCGTGCCACCAATCCAAGAGTCCCCCAGATGTCTCAGTCCATTCCAGAGGAAACTCTTTTCCCTTCACCGGCTCGTCTTTCACGCCGAGGATCGACTCACACCAAGGTGGCACGTGGCACAGCCGTGTGGGAAAGCCTCGTGTGAAAGCCTCGAGGAACAGCCTCGAGGGAAAGCCACAGATCCCTTGATCCACGTGACAGGAAGCGTGACACTACTGCTGCAGCTCGGGAGGAAAGCGCACGTGCATGCCCCCACTGGAGACGAGGCCTGTCTCCCCTGGGGAGACTCAGAAGCACCCCAAGATCCATGGCAACACTGGAGAGGAATTCTCAGGTTCCGGCCCCGACTCCACACAAGGACTGAGGCCCCGGCATGGACGGGAGAGGAATCCCGAGAGGTCCCCTAGCAACTCGCATGGGGACTGGCCTTTCCTGAGGCCACCAGAGCGGGTCCCTGAGGTCCCCGTCGTAACTCGAGAAGACCTGCCGCAACTCGAGAAAATCCAGGAGGTTCTCCCCTTCAGGCGAGATGAGGCCCATTTCTGCTGAGGCGTCTCGAGGCGGATCACACCTCACCTCTGGAACTTCGAAAGGCTCCTTCACACCCCTGCTGCAAATCAAGAAGTTCCCCGACATACCCGTCTCCACTCGAGAGGAATCACGAGGGTCGCGCCCACATCCAGAGGAGCCCCGTTTCGGCCTCGTAGCTCGAGATGAGGGACCCTTTCCCTGCTTCGTCGGGAAAGAGTTCCCGGCGTTCCCGTCGCATCTCAAGAGGAGGCCCTCTCAACAGGAACAGCGAGAGGAACTCCAGAGTCGTGCCACCTTTCCTAGAGTCCCCCAGATGTCTCAGTCCATTCCAGAGGAACCTCTTTTCCCTTCACCGGCTCGTCTTTCACGCCGAGGATCGACTCACACCAAGGTGGCACGTGGCACAGCCCTGTGGGAAAGCCTCGTGGGAAAGCCTCGACGGACAACCTCGAGGGAAAGCCACAGATCCCTTGATCCACGTGACAGGAAGCGTGACACTACTGCTGCAGCTCGGGAGGAAAGCGCACGTGCATGCCCCCACTCGAGACGAGGCCTGACTCCCCTGGGGAGACTCAGAAGCACCCCAAGATCCATGGCAACACTGGAGAGGAATCCTCAGGTTCCGGCCCTGACTCCACACAAGGACTGAGGCCCCGGCATGGACGGGAGAGGAATCCCGAGAGGTCCCCTAGCAACTCGCATGGGGACTGGCCTTTCCTGAGGCCCCCAGAGCGGGTCCCTGAGGTCCCCGTCGTAACTCGAGAAGACCTGTCCCAACTCGAGAAAATCCAGGAGGTTCTCCCCTCCAGGCGAGATGAGGCCCATTTCCGCTGAGGAGTCTCGAGGCTGATCACACCTCACCTCTGGAACTTCGAAAGGGTCCTTCACACCCTTGGTGCAAATCAAGAAGTTCCCCGACATACCCGTCTCCACTCGAGGGGAATCAGGAGGGTCCCGCCCACATCCAGAGGAGCCCCGTTTCCGCCTCGTAGCTCGAGATGAGGGATCCTTTCCCTGCTTCGTCGGGAAAGAGTTCCGGGCGTTTCCGTCGCATCTCAAGAGGAGGCCCTCTCAACAGGAACGGCGAGAGGAACTCCAGGGTCGTGCCACCATTCCAAGAGTCCCCCAGATGTCTCAGTCCATTCCAGAGGAACCTCTTTTCCCTTCACCGGCTGGTCTTTCACGCCGAGGATCGACTCACACCAGGGTGGCACGTGGCAGAGCCCTGTGGGAAAGCCTCGTGGGAAAGCCTCCAGCGACAGCCTCGAGGGAAAGCCACAGATCCCTTGATCCACGTGACAGGAAGCGTGACACTACTGCTGTAGCTCGGGAGGAAAGCGCACGTGCATGCCCCCACTCGAGACGAGGCCTGACTCCCCTGGGGAGACTCAGAAGCACCCCAGGGTCCATGGCAACACTGGAGAGGAATCCTCAGGTTCCGGCCCTGAATCCACACAAGGACTGAGGCCCCAGCATGGACGGGAGAGGAATCCCGAGAGGTCTCCTAGCAACTCGCATGGGGACTGGCCTTTCCTGAGGCCACCAGAGCGGGTCCCTGAGGTCCCCGTCGTAACTCGAGAAGACCTGCCGCAACTCGAGAAAATCCAGGAGGTTCTCCCCTCCAGACGAGATGAGGCCCATTTCCGCTGAGGCGTCTCGAGGCTGATCACACCTCCCCTCTGGAACTTCGAAAGGGTCCTTCACACCCTTGGTGCAAATCAAGAAGTTCCCCGACATACCCGTCTCCACTCGAGAGGAATCACGAGGGTCCCGCCCAAATACAGAGGAGCCCCGTTTCCGCCTCGTAGCTCGAGATGAGGCATCCTTTCCCTGCTTCGTCGGGAAAGATTTCCCGGCGTCCCGTCGCATCTCAAGAGGAGGCCCTCTCAACAGGAACGGCGAGAGGAACTCCAGGGTCGTGCCACCAATCCAAGAGTCCCCCAGATGTCTCAGTCCATTCCAGAGGAAACTCTTTTCCCTTCACCGGCTCGTCTTTCACGCCAAGGATCGACTCACACCAAGGTGGCACGTGGCACAGCCCTGTGGGAAAGCCTCGTGGGAAAGCCTCGAGGAACAGCCTCGAGGGAAAGCCACAGATCCCTTGATCCACGTGACAGGAAGCGTGACACTACTGCTGCAGCTCGGGAGGAAAGCGCACGTGCATGCCCCCACTGGAGACGAGGCCTGTCTCCCCTGGGGAGACTCAGAAGCACCCCAAGATCCATGGCAACACTGGAGAGGAATTCTCAGGTTCCGGCCCCGACTCCACACAAGGACTGAGGCCCCGGCATGGACGGGAGAGGAATCCCGAGAGGTCCCCTAGCAACTCGCATGGGGACTGGCCTTTCCTGAGGCCACCAGAGCGGGTCCCTGAGGTCCCCGTCGTAACTCGAGAAGACCTGCCGCAACTCGAGAAAATCCAGGAGGTTCTCCCCTTCAGGCGAGATGAGGCCCATTTCTGCTGAGGCGTCTCGAGGCGGATCACACCTCACCTCTGGAACTTCGAAAGGCTCCTTCACACCCCTGCTGCAAATCAAGAAGTTCCCCGACATACCCGTCTCCACTCGAGAGGAATCACGAGGGTCGCGCCCACATCCAGAGGAGCCCCGTTTCGGCCTCGTAGCTCGAGATGAGGGACCCTTTCCCTGCTTCGTCGGGAAAGAGTTCCCGGCATTCCCGTCGCATCTCAAGAGGAGGCCCTCTCAACAGGAACGGCGAGAGGAACTCCAGAGTCGTGCCACCTTTCCTAGAGTCCCCCAGATGTCTCAGTCCATTCCAGAGGAACCTCTTTTCCCTTCACCGGCTCGTCTTTCACGCCGAGGATCGACTCACACCAAGGTGGCACGTGGCACAGCCCTGTGGGAAAGCCTCGTGGGAAAGCCTCGACGGACAACCTCGAGGGAAAGCCACAGATCCCTTGATCCACGTGACAGGAAGCGTGACACTACTGCTGCAGCTCGGGAGGAAAGCGCACGTGCATGCCCCCACTCGAGACGAGGCCTGACTCCCCTGGGGAGACTCAGAAGCACCCCAAGATCCATGGCAACACTGGAGAGGAATCCTCAGGTTCCGGCCCTGACTCCACACAAGGACTGAGGCCCCGGCATGGACGAGAGAGGAATCCCGAGAGGTCCCCTAGCAACTCGCATGGGGACTGGCCTTTCCTGAGGCCCCCAGAGCGGGTCCCTGAGGTCCCCGTCGTAACTCGAGAAGACCTGTCCCAACTCGAGAAAATCCAGGAGGTTCTCCCCTCCAGGCGAGATGAGGCCCATTTCCGCTGAGGAGTCTCGAGGCTGATCACACCTCACCTCTGGAACTTCGAAAGGGTCCTTCACACCCTTGGTGCAAATTAAGAAGTTCCCCGACATACCCGTCTCCACTCGAGGGGAATCACGAGGGTCCCGCCCACATCCAGAGGAGCCCCGTTTCCGCCTCGTAGATCGAGATGAGGGATCCTTTCCCTGCTTCGTCGGGAAAGAGTTCCCGGCGTTCCCGTCGCATCTCAAGAGGAGGCCCTCTCAACAGGAACGGTGAGAGGATCTCCAGGGTCGTGCCACCATTCCAAGTGTCCCCCAGATGTCTCATTCCATTCCAGAGGAACCTCTTTTCCCTTCACCGGCTCGTCTTTCACGCCGAGGATCGACTCACACCAAGGTGGCACGTGGCACAGCCCTGTGGGAAAGCCTCGTGGGAAAGCCTCGAGGGACAGCCCCGAGGGAAAGCCACAGATCCCTTGATCCACGTGACAGGAAGCGTGACACTACTGCTGCAGCTCGGGAGGAAAGTGCACGTGCATGCCCCCACTCGAGACGAAGCCTGACTCCCCTGGGGAGACTCAGAAGCACCCCAAGATCCATGGCAACACTGGAGAGGAATCCTCAGGTTCCGGCCCCGACTCCACACAAGGACTGAGGCCCCGAAATGGACGGGAGAGGAATCCCGAGAGGTCCCCTACAACTCGCATGGGCACTGGCCTTTCCTGAGGCCACCAGAGCGGGTCCCTGAGGTCCCCGTCGTAACTCGAGAAGACCTGCCGCAACTCGAGAAAATCCAGGAGGTTCTCCCCTCCAGGCGAGATGAGGCCCATTTCCGCTGAGGCGTCTCGAGGCGGATCACACCTCACCTCTGGAACTTCGAAAGGCTCCTTCACACCCTTGGTGCAAATCAAGAAGTTCCCCGACATAGCCGTCTCCACTCGAGGGGAATCACGAGGGTCCCGCCCACATCCAGAGGAGCCCCGTTTCCGCCTCGTAGCTCGAGATGAGGGATCCTTTCCCTGCTTCGTCGGGAAAGAGTTCCGGGCGTTCCCGTCGCATCTCAAGAGGAGGCCCTCTCAACAGGAACGGCGAGAGGAACTCCAGGGTCGTGCCACCATTCCAAGAGTCCCCCAGATGTCTCAGTCCATTCCAGAGGAACCTCTTTTCCCTTCACCGGCTGGTCTTTCACGCCGAGGATCGACTCACACCAGGGTGGCACGTGGCAGAGCCCTGTGGGAAAGCCTCGTGGGAAAGCCTCGAGCGACAGCCTCGAGGGAAAGCCACAGATCCCTTGATCCACGTGACAGGAAGCGTGACACTACTGCTGTAGCTCGGGAGGAAAGCGCACGTGCATGCCCCCACTCGAGACGAGGCCTGACTCCCCTGGGGAGTCTCAGAAGCACCCCAGGGTCCATGGCAACACTGGAGAGGAATCCTCAGGTTCCGGCCCTGAATCCACACAAGGACTGAGGCCCCGGCATGGACGGGAGAGGAATCCCGAGAGGTCCCCTAGCAACTCGCATGGGGACTGGCCTTTCCTGAGGCCACCAGAGCGGGTCCCTGAGGTCCCCGTCGTAACTCGAGAAGACCTGCCGCAACTCGAGAAAATCCAGGAGGTTCTCCCCTCCAGGCGAGATGAGGCCCATTTCCGCTGAGGCGTCTCGAGGCGGATCACACCTCCCCTCTGGAACTTCGAAAGGGTCCTTCACACCCTTGGTGCAAATCAAGAAGTTCCCCGACATACCCGTCTCCACTCGAGAGGAATCACGAGGGTCCCGCCCAAATACAGAGGAGCCCCGTTTCCGCCTCGTAGCTCGAGATGAGGCATCCTTTCCCTGCTTCGTCGGGAAAGAGTTCCCGGCGGCCCGTCGCATCTCAAGAGGAGGCCCTCTCAACAGGAACGGCGAGAGGAACTCTAGGGTCGTGCCACCAATCCAAGAGTCCCCCAGATGTCTCAGTCCATTCCAGAGGAAACTCTTTTCCCTTCACCGGCTCGTCTTTCACGCCGAGGATCGACTCACACCAAGGTGGAACGTGGCACAGCCCTGTGGGAAAGCCTCGTGGGAAAGCCTCGTGGGAAAGCCTCGAGGGACAGTCTCGAGGGAAAGCCACAGATCCCTTGATCCACGTGACAGGAAGCGTGACACTACTGCTGCAGCTCGGGAGGAAAGCGCACGTGCATGCCCCCACTCGAGACGAGGCCTGACTCCCCTGGGGAGGCTCAGAAGCACCTCAAGATCCATGGCAACACTGGAGAGGAATCCTCAGGTTCCGGCCCCGACTCCAAACAAGGTCTTAGGCCCCGGCATGGACGGGAGAGGAATCCCGAGATGGCCCCTGGCAACTCGCATGGGGACTGGCCTTTCCTGAGGCCACCAGAGCGGGTCCCTGAGGTCCCCGTCGTAACTCGAGAAGACCTGCCGCAACTCGAGAAAATCCAGGAGGTTCTCCCATCCAGGCGAGATGAGGCCCATTTCCGCTGAGGCGTCTCGAGGCTGATCACACCTCCCCTCTGGAACTTCGAAAGGGTCCTTCACACCCTTGGTGCAAATCAAGAAGTTCCCCGACATACCCGTCTCCACTCGAGAGGAATCACGAGGGTCCCGCCCAAATACAGAGGAGCCCCGTTTCCGCCTCGTAGCTCGAGATGAGGCATCCTTTCCCTGCTTCGTCGGGAAAGAGTTCCCGGCGTTCCCGTCGCATCTCAATAGGAGGCCCTCTCAACAGGAACGGCGAGAGGAACTCCAGGGTCGTGCCACCAATCCAAGAGTCCCCCAGATGTCTCAGTCCATTCCAGAGGGAACTCTTTTCCCTTCACCGGCTCGTCTTTCACGCCGAGGATCGACTCACACCAAGGTGGCACGTGGCACAGACCTGTGGGAAAGCCTCGTGGGAAAGCCTCGAGGAACAGCCTCGAGGGAAAGCCACAGATCCCTTGATCCACGTGACAGGAAACGTGACACTACTGCTGCAGCTCGGGAGGAAAGCGCACGTGCATGCCCCCACTCGAGACGAGGCCTGTCTCCCCTGGGGAGACTCAGAAGCACCCCAAGATCCATGGCAACACTGGAGAGGAATTCTCAGGTTCCGGCCCCGACTCCACACAAGGACTGAGGCCCCGGCATGGACGGGAGAGGAATCCCGAGAGGTCCCCTAGCAACTCGCATGGGGACTGGCCTTTCCTGAGGCCACCAGAGCGGGTCCCTGAGGTCCCCGTCGTAACTCGAGAAGACCTGCCGCAACTCGAGAAAATCCAGGAGGTTCTCCCCTCCAGGCGAGATGAGGCCCATTTTCGCTGAGGCCTCTCGAGGCTGATCACAACTCACCTCTGGAACTTTGAAAGGCTCCTTCACAACATTGGTGCAAATCAAGAAGTTCCCCGACATACCCGTCTCCACTCGAGAGGAATCACGAGGGTCGCGCCCACATCCAGAGGAGCCCCGTTTCGGCCTCGTAGCTCGAGATGAGGGACCCTTTCCCTGCTTCGTCGGGAAAGATTTCCCGGCGTTGCCGTCGCATCTCAAGAGGAGGCCCTCTCAACAGGAACGGCGAGAGGAACTCCAGGTTCGTGCCACCTTTCCTAGAGTCCCCCAGATGTCACAGTCCATTCCAGAGGAACCTCTTTTCCCTTCACCGGCTCGTCTTTCACGCCGAGGATCGACTCACACCAAGGTGGCACGTGGCACAGCCCTGTGGGAAAGCCTCGTGGGAAAGCCTCGAGGGACAGCCTCGAGAGAAAGCCACAGATCCCTTGATCCACGTGACAGGAAGCGTGACACTACTGCTGCAGCTCGGGAGGAAAGCGCACGTGCATGCCCCCACTCGAGACGAGGCCTGACTCCCCTGGGGAGACTCAGAAGCACCCTAAGATCCATGGCAACACTGGAGAGGAATCCTCAGGTTCCGGCCCCAACTCCACACAAGGACTGAGGCCCTGGCATGGACGGGAGAGGAATCCCGAGAGCCCCCCTAGCAACTCGCATGGAGAATGGCCTTTCCTGAGGCCACCAGAGCGGGTCCCTGAGGTCTCCTTCGTAACTCGAGAAGACCTGCCGCAACTCGAGAAAATCCAGGAGGTTCTCCCCTTCAGGCGAGATGAGGCCCATTTCTGCTGAGGCGTCTCGAGGCGGATCACACCTCCCCTCTGGAACTTCGAAAGGCTCCTTCACACCCCTGCTGCAAATCAAGAAGTTCCCCGACATACACGTCTCCACTTGAGAGGAATCACGAGGGTCCCGCCCACATCCAGAGGAGCCCCGTATCGGCCTCGTAGCTCGAGATGAGGGATCCTTTCCCTGCTTCGTCGGGAAAGAGTTCCCGGCGTTCCCGTCGCATCTCAAGAGGAGGCCCTCTCAACAGGAACGGCGAGAGGAACTCCAGGATCGTGCCACCATTCCAAGAGTCCCCCAGATGTCTCAGTCCATTCCAGAGGAACCTCTTTTCCCTTCACTGGTTCGTCTTTCACGCCCAGGATCGACTCACACCAAGGTGGCACGTGGCACAGCCCTGTGGGAAAGCCTCGTGGGAAAGCCTCGAGGAACAGCCTCGAGGGAAAGCCACAGATCCCTTGATCCATGTGACAGGAAGCGTGACACTACTGCTGCAGCTCGGGAGGAAAGCGCACGTGCATGCTCCCACTCGAGACGAGGCCTGACTCCCCTGGGGAGACTCAGAAGCACCCCAAGATCCATGGCAACACTGGAGAGGAATCCTCAGGTTCCGGCCCCGACTCCACACAAGGACTGAGGCCCCGGCATGGACGGGAGAGGAATCCCGAGAGGTCCCCTAGCAACTCGCATGGGGACTGGCCTTTCCTGAGGCCACCAGAGCGGGTCCCTGAGGTCCCTGTCGTAACTCGAGAAGACCTGCCGCAACTCGAGAAAATCCAGGAGGTTCTCCCATCCAGGCGAGATGAGGCCCATTTCCGATGAGGCGTCTCGAGGCTGATCACACCTCACCTCTGGAACTTCGAAAGGGTCCTTCACACCCTTAGTGCAAATCAAGAAGTTCCCCGACATACCCGTCTCCACTCGAGAGGAATCACGAGGGTCCAGCCCGCATCCAGAGGAGCCCCGTTTCCGCCTCGTAGCTCGAGATGAGGGATCCTTTCCCTGCTTCGTCGGGAAAGAGTTCCCGGCGTTCCCGTCGCATCTCAAGAGGAGGCCCTCTCAACAGGAACGGCGAGAGGAACTCCAGGGTCGTGCCACCATTCCAAGAGTCCCCCAGATGTCTCAGTCCATTCCAGAGGAACCTCTTTTCCCTTCACCGGCTCGTCTTTCACGCCGAGGATCGACTCACACCAAGGTGGCACGTGGCACAGCCCTGTGGGAAAGCCTCGTGGGAAAGCCACAGATCCCTTGATCCACGTGATAGGAAGCGTGACACTACTGCTGCAGCTCGGGAGGAAAGCGCACGTGCATGCCCCCACTCGAGACGGGGCCTGACTCCCCTGGGGAGACTCAGAAGCACCCCAAGATCCATGGCAACACTGGAGAGGAATCCTCAGGTTCCGGCCCCGACTCCACACAAGGACTGAGGCCCCGGAATGGACGGGAGAGGAATCCCGAGAGGTCCCCTAGCAACTCGCATGGGCACTGGCCTTTCCTGAGGCCACCAGAGCGGGTCCCTGAGGTCCCCGTCGTAACTCGAGAAGACCTGCCGCAACTCGACAAAAATCAGGAGGTTCTCCCCTCCAGGCGAGATGAGGCCCTTTTCCGCTGAGGCGTCTCGAGGCTGATCACACCTCACATCTGGAACTTCGAAAGGGTCCTTCACACCTTTGTTGCAAATCAAGAAGTTCCCCGACATACCCGTCTCCACTCGAGAGGAATCACGAGGGTCCCGCCCACATCCAGAGGAGCCCCGTTTCCGCCTCGTAGCTCGAGATGAGGGATCCTTTCCCTGCTTCGTCAGGAAAGAGTTCCCGGGGTCCCCGTCGCATCTCAAGAGGAGGCCCTCTCAACAGGAACGGTGAGAGGAACTCCAGAGTCGTGCCACCATTCCAAGAGTCCCCCAGATGTTTCAGTCCATTCCAGAGGAACCTCTTTTCCCTTCACCGGCTCGTCTTTCACGCCGAGGATCGACTCACACCAAGGTGGCACGTGGCACAGCCCTGTGGGAAAGCCTCGTGGGAAAGCCTCGAGGAACAGCCTCGAGGGAAAGCCACAGATCCCTTGATCCACGTGACAGGAAGCGTGACACTACTGCTGCAGCTCGGGAGGAAAGCGCACGTGCATGCCCCCACTGGAGACGAGGCCTGTCTCCCCTGGGGAGACTCAGAAGCACCCCAAGATCCATGGCAACACTGGAGAGGAATTCTCAGGTTCCGGCCCCGACTCCACACAAGGACTGAGGCCCCGGCATGGACGGGAGAGGAATCCCGAGAGGTCCCCTAGCAACTCGCATGGGGACTGGCCTTTCCTGAGGCCACCAGAGCGGGTCCCTGAGGTCCCCGTCGTAACTCGAGAAGACCTGCCGCAACTCGAGAAAATCCAGGAGGTTCTCCCCTCCAGGCGAGATGAGGCCCATTTCCGCTGAGGCGTCTCGAGGCGGATCACACCTCACCTCTGGAACTTCGAAAGGATCATTCACACCCTTGGTGCAAATCAAGAAGTTCCCCGACATAGCCGTCTCCACTCGAGGGGAATCACGAGGGTCCCGCCCACATCCAGAGGAGCCCCGTTTCCGCCTCGTAGCTCGAGATGAGGGATCCTTTCCCTGCTTCGTCGGGAAAGAGTTCCGGGCGTTCCCGTCGCATCTCAAGAGGAGGCCCTCTCAACAGGAACGGCGAGAGGAACTCCAGGGTCGTGCCACCATTCCAAGAGTCCCCCAGATGTCTCAGTCCATTCCAGAGGAACCTCTTTTCCCTTCACCGGCTGGTCTTTCACGCCGAGGATCGACTCACACCAGGGTGGCACGTGGCAGAGCCCTGTGGGAAAGCCTCGTGGGAAAGCCTCGAGCGACAGCCTCGAGGGAAAGCCACAGATCCCTTGATCCACGTGACAGGAAGCGTGACACTACTGCTGCAGCTCGGGAGGAAAGCGCACGTGCATGCCCCCACTCGAGACGAGGCCTGACTCCCCTGGGGAGGCTCAGAAGCACCCCAAGATCCATGGCAACACTGGAGAGGAATCCTCAGGTTCCGGCCCCGAATCCACACAAGGACTGAGGCCCCGGCATGGACGGGAGAGGAATTCCGAGAGGTCCCCTAGCAACTCGCATGGGGACTGGCCTTTCCTGACGCCACCAGAGCGGGTCCCTGAGGTCCCCGTCGTAACTCGAGAAGACCTGCCGCAACTCGACAAAATCCAGGAGGTTGTCCCCTCCAGGCGAGATGAGGCCCATTTCCGCTGAGGCGTCTCGAGGCTGATCACACCTCACCTCTGGAACGTCGAATGGCTCCTTCACACCCTTGGTGCAAATCAAGAAGTTCCCCGACATACCCGTCTCCAATCGAGGGGAATCACGAGGGTCCCACCCACATCCAGAGGAGCCCCGTTTCCGCCTCGTAGCTTGAGAGGAGGGATCCTTTCCCTGCTTCGTCGGGAAAGAGTTCCCGGCGTTCCCGTCGCATCTCAAGAGGAGGCCCTCTCAAGAGGATCGACGAGAGGAACTCCAGGGTCGTGCCACCATTCCAAGAGTCCCCCAGATGTCTCAGTCCATTCCAGAGGAACCTCTTTTCCCTTCACCGGCTCGTCTTTCACGCCGAGGATCGACTCACACCAAGGTGGCACGTGGCACAGCCCTGGGGGAAAGCCTCGTGGGTAAGCCTCGAGGGACAGCCTCGAAGGAAAGCCACAGATCCCTTGATCCACGTGACAGGAAGCGTGACACTACTGCTGCAGCTCGGGAGGAAAGCGCACGTGCATGCCCCCACTCGAGACGAGGCCTGACTCCCCTGGGGAGACTCAGAAGCACCCCAAGATCCATGGCAACACTGGAGAGGAATCCTCAGGTTCCGGCCCCGACTCCAAACAAGGTCTTAGGCCCCGGCATGGACGGGAGAGGAATCCCGAGATGGCCCCTGGCAACTCGCATGGGGACTGGCCTTTCCTGAGGCCACCAGAGCGGGTCCCTGAGGTCCCCGTCGTAACTCGAGAAGACCTGCCGCAACTCGAGAAAATCTAGGAGGTTCTCCCATCCAGGCGAGATGAGGCCCATTTCCGCTGAGGCGTCTCGAGGCTGATCACACCTCCCCTCTGGAACTTCGAAAGGGTCCTTCACACCCCTGGTGCAAATCAAGAAGTTCCCCGACATACCCGTCTCCACTCGAGAGGAATCACGAGGGTCCCGCCCAAATACAGAGGAGCCCCGTTTCAGCCTCGTAGCTCGAGATGAGGCATCCTTTCCCTGCTTCGTCGGGAAAGAGTTCCCGGCGTTCCCGTCGCATCTCAAGAGGAGGCCCTCTCAACAGGAACGGCGAGAGGAAGTCCAGGGTCGTGCCACCAATCCAAGAGTCCCCCAGATGTCTCAGTCCATTCCAGAGGGAACTCTTTTCCCTTCACCGGCTCGTCTTTCACGCCGAGGATCGACTCACACCAAGGTGGCACGTGGCACAGCCCTGTGGGAAAGCCTCGTGGGAAAGCCTCGAGGAACAGCCTCGAGGGAAAGCCACAGATCCCTTGATCCACGTGACAGGAAGCGTGACACTACTGCTGCAGCTCGGGAGGAAAGCGCACGTGCATGCCCCCACTCGAGACGAGGCCTGTCTCCCCTGGGGAGACTCAGAAGCACCCCAAGATCCATGGCAACACTGGAGAGGAATTCTCAGGTTCCGTCCCCGACTCCACACAAGGACTGAGGCCCCGGCATGGACGGGAGAGGAATCCCGAGAGGTCCCCTAGCAACTCGCATGGGGACTGGCCTTTCCTGAGGCCACCAGAGCGGGTCCCTGAGGTCCCCGTCGTAACTCGAGAAGACCTGCCGCAACTCGAGAAAATCCAGGAGGTTCTCCCCTCCAGGCGAGATGAGGCCCATTTTCGCTGAGGCCTCTCGAGGCTGATCACAACTCACCTCTGGAACTTTGAAAGGCTCCTTCACAACATTGGTGCAAATCAAGAAGTTCCCCGACATACCCGTCTCCACTCGAGAGGAATCACGAGGGTCGCGCCCACATCCAGAGGAGCCCCGTTTCGGCCTCGTAGCTCGAGATGAGGGACCCTTTCCCTGCTTCGTCGGGAAAGAGTTCCCGGCGTTGCCGTCGCATCTCAAGAGGAGGCCCTCTCAACAGGAACGGCGAGAGGAACTCCAGGTTCGTGCCACCTTTCCTAGAGTCCCCCAGATGTCTCAGTCCATTCCAGAGGAACCTCTTTTCCCTTCACCGGCTCGTCTTTCACGCCGAGGATCGACTCACACCAAGGTGGCACGTGGCACAGCCCTGTGGGAAAGCCTCGTGGGAAAGCCTCGACGGACAACCTCGAGGGAAAGCCACAGATCCCTTGATCCACGTGACAGGAAGCGTGACACTACTGCTGCAGCTCGGGAGGAAAGCGCACGTGCATGCCCCCACTCGAGACGAGGCCTGACTCCCCTGGGGAGACTCAGAAGCACCCCAAGGTCCATGGCAACACTGGAGAGGAATCCTCAGGTTCCGGCCCTGACTCCACACAAGGACTGAGGCCCCGCCATGGACGGGAGAGGAATCCCGAGAGGTCCCCTAGCAACACGCATGGGGACTGGCCTTTCCTGAGGCCACCAGAGCGGGTCCCTGAGGTCCCCGTCGTAACTCGAGAAGACCTGTCGCAACTCGAGAAAATCCAGGAGGTTCTCCCCTCCAGGCGAGATGAGGCCCATTTCCGCTGAGGCGTCTCGAGGCTGATCACACCTCACCTCTGGAACTTCGAAAGGGTCCTTCACACCCTTGGTGCAAATCAAGAAGTTCCCCGACATACCCGTCTCCACTCGAGAGGAATCACGAGGGTCCCGCCCACATCCAGAGGAGCCCCGTTTCCGCCTCGTAGCTCGAGATGAGGGATCCTTTCCCTGCTTCGTCGGGAAAGAGTTCCCGGCGTTCCCGTCGCATCTCAAGAGGAGGCCCTCTCAACAGGAACGGCGAGAGGAACTCCAGGGTCGTGCCACCATTCCAAGAGTCCCCCAGATGTCAGTCCATTCCAGAGGAACCTCTTTTCCCTTCACCGGCTCGTCTTTCACGCCGAGGATCGACTCACACCAAGGTGGCATGTGGCACAGCCCTGTGGGAAAGCCTCGTGGGAAAGCCTCGACGGACAGCCTCGAGAGAAAGCCACAGATCCCTTGATCCACGTGACAGGAAGCGTGACACTACTGCTGCAGCTCGGGAGGAAAGCGCACGTGCATGCCCCCACTCGAGACGAGGCCTGACTCCCCTGGGGAGACTCAGAAGCACCCCAAGATCCATGGCAACACTGGAGAGGAATCCTCAGGTTCCGGCCCCAACTCCACACAAGGACTGAGGCCCTGGCATGGACGGGAGAGGAATCCCGAGAGCCCCCCTAGCAACTCGCATGGAGACTGGCCTTTCCTGAGGCCACCAGAGCGGGTCCCTGAGGTCTCCTTCGTAACTCGAGAAGACCTGCCGCAACTCGAGAAAATCCAGGAGGTTCTCCCCTTCAGGCGAGATGAGGCCCATTTCTGCTGAGGCGTCTCGAGGCGGATCACACCTCCCCTCTGGAACTTCGAAAGGCTCCTTCACACCCCTGCTGCAAATCAAGAAGTTCCCCGACATACCCGTCTCCACTCGAGAGGAATCACGAGGGTCCCGCCCACATCCAGAGGAGCCCCGTATCGGCCTCGTAGCTCGAGATGAGGGATCCTTTCCCTGCTTCGTCGGGAAAGAGTTCCCGGCGTTCCCGTCGCATCTCAAGAGGAGGCCCTCTCAACAGGAACGGCGAGAGGAACTCCAGGGTCGTGCCACCATTCCAAGAGTCCCCCAGATGTCTCAGTCCATTCCAGAGGAACCTCTTTTCCCTTCACTGGCTCGTCTTTCACGCCCAGGATCGACTCACACCAAGGTGGCACGTGGCACAGCCTCGTGGGAAAGCCTCGTGGGAAAGCCTCCAGGGACAGCCTCGAGGGAAAGCCACAGATCCCTTGATCCACGTGACAGGAAGCGTGACACTACTGCTGCAGCTCGGGAGGAAAGCGCACGTGCATGCCCCCAAGCGAGACGTGGCCTGACTCCCCTGGGGAGACTCAGAAACACCCCAAGATCCATGGCAACACTGGAGAGGAATCCTCAGGTTCCGGCCCCGACTCCACACAAGGACTGAGGCCCCGGCATGGACGGGAGAGGAATCCTGAGAGGTCCCCTAGCAACTCGCAAGGGGACTGGTCTTTCCTGAGGCCACCAGAGCGGGTCCCTGAGGTCCCCGTCGTAACTCGAAAAGACCTGCTGCAACTCGACAAAATCCAGGAGGTTCTCCCCTCCAGGCGAGATGAGGCCCATTTCCGCTGAGGCGTCTCGAGGCTGATCACACCTCACATCTGGAACTTCGAAAGGGTCCTTCACACCTTTGTTGCAAATCAAGAAGTTCCCCGACATACCCGTCTCCAATCGAGAGGAATCACGAGGGTCCAGCCCACATCCAGAGGAGCCCCGTTTCCGCCTCGTAGCTCGAGATGAGGGATCCTTTCCCTGCTTCGTCGGGAAAGAGTTCCCGGCGTTCCCGTCGCATCTCAAGAGGAGGCCCTCTCAACAGGAACGGCGAGAGGAACTCCAGGGTCGTGCCACCATTCCAAGAGTCCCCCAGATGTCTCAGTCCATTCCAGAGGAACCTCTTTTCCCTTCACCGGCTCGTCTTTCACGCCGAGGATCGACTCACACCAAGGTGGCACGTGGCACAGCCCTGTGGGAAAGCCTCGTGGGAAAGCCTCGAGGGACAGCCTCGAGGGAAAGCCACAGATCCCTTGATCCACGTGACAGGAAGCGTGACACTACTGCTGCAGCTCGGGAGGAAAGCGCACGTGCATGCCCGCACTCGAGACGAGGCATGACTCCCCTTGGGAGAATCAGAAGCACCCCAAGATCCATGGCAACACTGGAGAGGAATCCTCAGGTTCCAGCCCCGACTCCACACAAGGACTGAGGCCGCGGCATGGACGGGAGAGGAATCCCGAGTGGTCCCCTAGCAACTCGCATGGGGACTGGCCTTTCCTGAGGCCACCAGAGCGGGTCCCTGAGGTCCCCCTCGTAACTCGAGAAGACCTTCCGCATCTCGACAAAATCCAGGAGGTTCTCCCCTCCAAGCGAGATGAGGCCCATTTCCGCTGAGGCGTCTCGAGGCTGATCACACCTCACCTCTGGAACTTCGAAAGGCTCCTTCACAACCTTGGTGCAAATCAAGAAGTTCCCCGACATGCCTGTCTCCAATCGAGGGGAATCACGAAGGTCCCGCCCACATCCAGAGGAGCCCCGTTTCCGCCTCGTAGCTCGAGATGAGGGATCCTTTCCCTGCTTCGTCGGGAAAGATTTCCCGGCGTTCCCGTCGCATCTCAAGAGGA
The DNA here is from genome assembly GCF_023091745.1 of Budorcas taxicolor. Taxonomy (NCBI): domain Eukaryota; kingdom Metazoa; phylum Chordata; class Mammalia; order Artiodactyla; family Bovidae; genus Budorcas; species Budorcas taxicolor. The sequence continues at coordinate 220,946 of NW_026291491.1, forward strand.
GGCCCTCTCAACAGGAACGGCGAGAGGAACTCCAGGGTCGTGCCACCATTCCAAGAGTCCCCCAGATGTCTCAGTCCATTCCAGAGGAACCTCTTTTCCCTTCACCGGCTCGTCTTTCAAGCCGAGGATCGACTCACACCAGGGTGGCACGTGGCACAGCCCTGTGGGAAAGCCTAGAGGGAAAGCCTCGAGGGACAGCCTCGATGGAAAGCCACAGATCCCTTGATCCACGTGACAGGAAGCGTGACACTACTGCTGCAGCTCGGGAGGAAAGCGCACGTGCATGCCCCCACGAGAGACGTGGCCTGACTCCCCTGGGGAGACTCAGAAACACCCCAAGATCCATGGCAACACTGGAGAGGAATCCTCAGGTTCCAGCCCCGACTCCACACGAGGACTGAGGCCCCGGCATGGATGGGAGAGGAATCCCGAGAGGTCCCCTAACAACTCGCATGGGGGCTGGCCTTTCCTGAGGCCACTAGAGCGGGTCCCTGAGGTCCCCGTCGTAACTCGAGAAGACCTGCCGCAACTCGAGAAACTCCAGGACGTTCTCCCCTCCAGGCGAGATGAGGCCCATTTCCGCTGAGGCGTCTCGAGGCTGATCACACCTCACCTCTGGAACTTCGAAAGGGTCCTTCACACCCTTGGTGCAAATCAAGAAGTTCCCCGACATACCCGTCTCCACTCGAGAGGAATCACGAGGGTCCCGCCCACATCCAGAGGAGCCCCGTTTCCGCCTCGTAGCTCGAGATGAGGGATCCTTTCCCTGCTTCGTCGGGAAAGAGTTCCCGGCGTTCCCGTCGCATCTCAAGAGGAGGCCCTCTCAACAGGAACGGCGAGAGGATCTCCAGGGTCGTGCCACCATTCCAAGAGTCCCCCAGATGTCTCAGTCCATTCCAGAGGAACCTGTTTTCCCTTCACCGGCTCGTCTTTCACGCCGAGGATCGACTCACACCAAGGTGGCACGTGGCACAGCCCTGTGGGAAAGCCTCGTGGGAAAGCCACAGATCCCTTGATCCACGTGACAGGAAGCGTGACACTACTGCTGCAGCTCGGGAGGAAAGCGCACGTGCATGCCCCCACACGAGACGGGGCCTGACTCCCCTGGGGAGACTCAGAAGCACCCCAAGATCCATGGCAACACTGGAGAGGAATCCTCAGGTTCCGGCACCGAATCCACACAAGGACTGAGGCCCCGGAATGGACGGGAGAGGAATCCCGAGAGGTCCCCTAGCAACTCGCATGGGCACTGGCCTTTCCTGAGGCCACCAGAGCGGGTCCCTGAGGTCCCCGTCGTAACTCGAGAAGACCTGCCGCAACTCGACAAAATCCAGGAGGTTCTCCCCTCCAGGCGACATGAGGCCCTTTTCTGCTGAGGCGTCTCGAGGCTGATCACACCTCACATCTGGAACTTCGAAAGGGTCCTTCACACCTTTGTTGCAAATCAAGAAGTTCCCCGACATACCCGTCTCCACTCGAGAGGAATCACGACGGTCCCGCCCACATCCAGAGGAGCCCCGTTTCCGCCTCGTAGCTCGAGATGAGGGATCCTTTCCCTGCTTCGTCGGGAAAGAGTTCCCGGGGTTCCCGTCGCATCTCAAGAGGAGGCCCTCTCAACAGGAACGGTGAGAGGAACTCTAGAGTCGTGCCACCATTCCAAGAGTACCCCAGATGTTTCAGTCCATTCCAGAGGAACCTCTTTTCCCTTCACCGGCTCGTCTTTCACGCCGAGGATCGACTCACACCAAGGTGGCACGTGGCACAGCCCTGTGGGAAAGCCTGGTGGGAAAGCCTCGTGGGAAAGCCTCGAGGGACAGCCTCGAGGGAAAGCCACAGATCCCTTGATCCACGTGACAGGAAGGGTGACACTACTGCTGCAGCTCGGGAGGAAAGCGCACGTGCATGCCCCCACTCGAGACGAGGCCTGACTCCCCTGGGGAGACTCAGAAGCACCCCAACATCCATGGAAACACTGGAGAGGAATCCTCAGGTTCTGGACCCGACTCCACACAAGGACTGAGGCCCCGGCATGGACGGGAGAGGAATCCCGAGAGGTCCACTAGCAACTCGCATGGGGACTGGCCTTTCCTGAGGCCACCAGAGCGGGTCCCTGAGGTCCCCGTCGTAACTCGAGAAGACCTACCGCAACTCGGGAAAATCCAGGAGGTTCTCCCCTCCAGGCGAGATGAGGCCCATTTCCGCTGAGGCGTCTCGAGGCTGATCACACCTCACCTCTGGAACTTCGAAAGGCTCCTTCACACCCTTGGTGCAAATGAAGAAGTTCCCCGACATACCCGTCTCCACTCGAGAGGAATCACGAGGGTCCCGCCCACATCCAGAGGAGCCCCGTTTCCGCCTCGTAGCTCGAGATGAGGGATCCTTTCCCTGCTTCGTCGGGAAAGAGTTCCCGGCGTTCCCGTCGCATCTCAAGAGGAGGCCCTCTCAACAGGAACGGCGAGAGGAACTCCAGGGTCGTGCCACCATTCCAAGAGTCCCCCAGATGTCTCAGTCCATTCCAGAGGAACCTCTTTTCCCTTCACCGGCTCGTCTTTCACGCCGAGGATCGACTCACACCAAGGTGGCACGTGGCACAGCCCTGTGGGAAAGCCTCGTGGGAAAGCCTCGAGGGACAGCCTCGAGGGAAAGCCACAGATCCCTTGATCCACGTGACAGGAAGCGTGACACTACTGCTGCAGTTCTCGAGGAAAGCGCAGGTGCATGCCCGCACTCGAGACGAGGCCTGACTCCCCTGGGGAGAATCAGAAGCATCCCAAGATCCATGGCAACACTGGAGAGGAATCCTCAGGTTCCGGCCCCGACTCCACACAAGGACAGAGGCCCCGGCATGGACGGGAGAGGAATCCCGAGAGGTCCCCTAGCAACTCGCATGGGTACTGGCTTTTCCTGAGGCCACCAGAGCGGGTCCCTGAGGTCCCCCTCGTAACTCGAGAAGACCTGCCGCAACTCGACAAAATCCAGGAGGTTCTCCCCTCCAGGCGAGATGAGGCCCATTTCCGCTGAGGCGTCTCGAGGCTGATCACACCTCACCTCTGGAACGTCGAAAGGCTCCTTCACACCCTTGGTGCAAATCAAGAAGTTCCCCGACATACCCGTCTCCACTCGAGGGGAATCACGAGGGTCCCGCCCACATCCAGAGGAGCCCCGTTTCCGCCTCCTAGCTCGAGATGAGGGATCCTTTCCCTGCTTCGTCGGGAAAGATTTCCCGGCGTTCCCGTCGCATCTCAAGAGGAGGCCCTCTCAACAGGAACGGCGAGAGGAACTCCAGGGTCGTGCCACCATTCCAAGAGTCCCCCAGATGTCTCAGTCCATTCCAGAGGAACCTCTTTTCCCTCCACCGGCTCGTCTTTCAAGCCGAGCATCGACTCACACCAGGGTGGCACGTGGCACAGCCCTGTGGGAAAGCCTCGAGGGAAAGCCTCGAGGGACAACCTCGATGGAAAGACACAGATCCTTTGATCCACGTGACAGGAAGCGTGACACTACTGCTGCAGCTCGGGAGGAAAGCGCACGTGCATGCCCCACGCGAGACGTGGCCTGACTCCCCTGGGGAGACTCAGAAACACCCCAAGATCCATGGCAACACTGGAGAGGAATCCTCAGGTTCCGGCCCCGACCCCACACAAGGACTGAGGCCCCGGCATGGACGGGAGAGGAATCCCGAGAGGTCCACTAGCAACTCGCATGGGGACTGGTCTTTCCTGAGGCCACCAGAGCGGGTCCCTGAGGTCCCCGTCGTAACTCGAGAAGACCTGTCGCAACTCGAGAAAATCCAGGAGGTTCTCCCCTCCAGGCGAGATGAGGCCCGTTTCCGCTGAGGCGTCTCGAGGCTGATCACACCTCACCTCTGGAACTTCGAAAGGCTCCTTCACACCCTTGGTGCAAATCAAGAAGTTCCCCGACATACCCGTCTCCACTCGAGAGGAATCACGAGGGTCCCGCCCACATCCAGAGGAGCCCCGTTTCTGCCTCGTAGCTCGAGATGTGGGATCCTTTCCCTGCTTCGTCGGGAAAGAGTTCCCGGCGTTCCCGTCGCATCTCAAGAGGAGGCCCTCTCAACAGGAACGGCGAGAGGAACTCCAGGGTCGTGCCACCATTCCAAGAGTCCCCCAGATGTCTCAGTCCATTCCAGAGGAACCTCTTTTCCCATCTCCGGCTCGTCTTTCACGCCCAGGATCGACTCACACCAAGGTGGCACGTGGCACAGCCCTGTGGGAAAGCCTCGTGGGAAAGCCTTGAGGGACAGCCTCGAGGGTAAGCCACAGATCCCTTGATCCACGTGACAGGAAGTGTGACACTACTGCTGCAGCTCGGGAGGAAAGCGCACGTGCATGCCCCCACTCGAGACGGGGCCTGACTCCCCTGGGGAGACTCAGAAGCACCCCAAGATCCATGGCAACACTGGAGAGGAATCCTCAGGTTCCGACACCGACTCCACACAAGGACTGAGGCCCCGAAATGGACGGGAGAGGAATCCCGAGAGGTCCCCTAGCAACTCGCATGGGCACTGGCCTTTCCTGAGGCCACCAGAGCGGGTGCCTGAGGTCCCCGTCGTAACTCGAGAAGACCTGCCGCAACTCGACAAAATCCAGGAGGTTCTCCCCTCCAGGAGAGATGAGGCCGATTTCCGCTGAGGCGTCTCGAGGCTGATCACACCTCACCTCTGGAACTTTGAAAGGGTCCTTCACACCTTTGTTGCAAATCAAGAAGTTCCCCGAAATAACCGTCTCCACTCGAGAGGAATCACGAGGGTCCCGCCCACATCCAGAGGAGCCCCGTTTCCGCCTCGTAGCTCGAGATGAGGGATCCTTTCCCTGCTTCGTCGGGAAAGAGTTCCCGGGGTTCCCGTCGCATCTCAAGAGGAGGCCCTCTCAACAGGAACGGTGAGAGGAACTCCAGAGTCGTGCCACCATTCCAAGAGTCCCCCAGATGTTTCAGTCCATTCCAGAGGAACCTCTTTTCCCTTCACCGGCTCGTCTTTCACGCCGAGGATCGACTCACACCAAGGTGGCACGTGGCACAGCCCTGTGGGAAAGCCTGGTGGGAAAGCCTAGTGGGAAAGCCTCGAGGGACAGCCTCGAGGGAAAGCCACAGATCCCTTGATCCACGTGACAGGAAGCGTGACACTACTGCTGCAGCTCGGGAGGAAAGCGCACGTGCATGCCCCCACTCGAGACGAGGCCTGACTCCCCTGGGGAGACTCAGAAGCACCCCAACATCCATGAAAACACTGGAGAGGAATCCTGAGGTTCTGGCCCCGACTCCACACAAGGACTGAGGCCCCGGCATGGACGGGAGAGGAATCCCGAGAGGTCCCCTAGCAACTCGCATGGGGACTGGCCTTTCCTGAGGCCACCAGAGCGGGTCCCTGAGGTCCTCCTCGTAACTCGAGAAGACCTGCCGCAACTCGACAAAATCCAGGAGGTTCTCCCCTCCAGGCGAGATGAGGCCCATTTCCGCTGAGGCGTCTCGAGGCTGATCACACCTCACCTCTGGAACGTCGAAAGGCTCCTTCACACCCTTGGTGCAAATCAAGAAGTTCCCCGACATACCCGTCTCCACTCGAGGGGAATCACGAGGGTCCCGCCCACATCCAGAGGAGCCCCGTTTCCGCCTCGTAGCTCGAGATGAGGGATCCTTTCCCTGCTTCGTCGGGAAAGATTTCCCGGCGTTCCCGTCGCATCTCAAGAGGAGGCCCTCTCAACAGGAACGGCGAGAGGAACTCCAGGGTCGTGCCACCATTCCAAGAGTCCCCCAGATGTCTCAGTCCATTCCAGAGGAACCTCTTTTCCCTCCACCGGCTCGTCTTTCAAGCCGAGCATCGACTCACACCAGGGTGGCACGTGGCACAGCCCTGTGGGAAAGCCTCGAGGGAAAGCCGCGAGGGACAGCCTCGATGGAAAGCCACAGATCCCTTGATCCACGTGAGAGGAAGCGTGACACTACTGCTGCAGCTCGGGAGGAAAGCGCACGTGCATGCCCCCACGCGAGACGTGGCCTGACTCCCCTGGGGAGACTCAGAAACACCCCAAGATCCATGGCAACACTGGAGAGGAATCCTCAGGTTCCTGCCCCGACCCCACCCAAGGACTGAGGCCCCGGCATGGACGGGAGAGGAATCCCGAGAGGTCCACTAGCAACTCGCATGGGGACTGGTCTTTCCTGAGGCCACCAGAGCGGGTCCCTGAGGTCCCCGTCGTAACTCGAGAAGACCTGCCGCAACTCGAGAAAATACAGGAGGTTCTCCCCTCCAGGCGAGATGAGGCCCATTTCCGCTGAGGCGTCTCGAGGCTGATCACACCTCACCTCTGGAACTTCGAAAGGCTCCTTCACACCCTTGGTGCAAATCAAGAAGTTCCCCGACGTACCCGTCTCCACTCGAGAGGAATCACCAGGGTCCCGCCCACATCCAGAGGAGCCCCGTTTCCGCCTCGTAGCTCGAGATGTGGGATCCTTTCCTGCTTCGTCGGGAAAGAGTTCCCGGCGTTCCCGTCACATCTCAAGAGGAGGCCCTCTCAACAGGAACGGCGAGAGGAACTCCAGGGTCATGCCACCATTCCAAGAGTCCCCCAGATGTCTCAGTCCATTCCAGAGGAACCTCTTTTCCCTTCACCGGCTCGTCTTTCACGCCCAGGATCGACTCACACCAAGGTGGCACGTGGCACAGCCCTGTGGGAAAGCCTCGTGGGAAAGCCTTGAGGGACAGCCTCGAGGGTAAGCCACAGATCCCTTGATCCACGTGACAGGAAGTGTGACACTACTGCTGCAGCTCGGGAGGAAAGCGCACGTGCATGCCCCCACTCGAGACGGGGCCTGACTCCCCTGGGGAGACTCAGAAGCACCCCAAGATCCATGGCAACACTGGAGAGGAATCCTCAGGTTCCGACACCGACTCCACACAAGGACTGAGGCCCCGAAATGGACGGGAGAGGAATCCCGAGAGGTCCCCTAGCAACTCGCATGGGCACTGTCCTTTCCTGAGGCCACCAGAGCGGGTCCCTGAGGTCCCCGTCGTAACTCGAGAAGACCTGCCGCAACTCGACAAAATCCAGGAGGTTCTCCCCTCCAGGAGAGATGAGGCCGATTTCCGCTGAGGCGTCTCGAGGCTGATCACACCTCACCTCTGGAACTTTGAAAGGGTCCTTCACACCTTTGTTGCAAATCAAGAAGTTCCCCGACATACCCGTCTCCACTCGAGAGGAATCACGAGGGTCCCGCCCACATCCAGAGGAGCCCCGTTTCCGCCTCGTAGCTCGAGATGAGGGATCCTTTCCCTGCTTCTTCGGGAAAGAGTTCCCGGGGTTCCCGTCGCAACTCAAGATTAGGCCCTCTCAACAGGAACGGCGAGAGGAACTCCAGGGTCGTGCCACCATTCCAAGAGTCCCCCAGATGTTTCAGTCCATTCCAGAGGAACCTCTTTTCCCTTCACCGGCTCGTCTTTCACGCCGAGGATCGACTCACACCAAGGTGGCACGTGGCACAGCCCTGTGGGAAAGCCTCGTGGGAAAGCCTCGTGGGAAAGCCTCGAGGGACAGCCTCGAGGGAAAGCCACAGATCCCTTGATCCACGTGACAGGAAGCGTGACACTACTGCTGCAGCTCGGGAGGAAAGCGCACGTGCATGCCCCCACTCGAGACGGGGCCTGACTCCCCTGGGGAGACTCAGAAGCACCCCAAGATCCATGGCAACACTGGAGAGGAATCCTCAGGTTCCGGCACCGACTCCACACAAGGACTGAGGCCCCGGAATGGACGGGAGAGGAATCCCGAGTGGTCCCATAGCAACTCGCATGGGCACTGGCCTTTCCTGAGGCCACCAGAGCGGGTCCCTGAGGTCCCCGTCGTAACTCGAGAAGACCTGCCGCAACTCGACAAAATCCAGGAGGTTCTCCCCTCCAGGCGAGATGAGGCCCTTTTCCGCTGAGGCGTCTCGAGGCTGATCACACCTCACATCTGGAACTTCGAAAGGGTCCTTCACACCTTTGTTGCAAATCAAGAAGTTCCCCGACATACCCGTCTCCACTCGAGAGGAATCACGAGGGTCCCGCCCACATCCAGAGGAGCCCCGTTTCCGCCTCGTAGCTCGAGATGAGGGATCCTTTCCCTGCTTCGTCGGGAAAGAGTTCCCGGGGTTCCCGTCGCATCTCAAGAGGAGGCCCTCTCAACAGGAACGGTGAGAGGAACTCCAGAGTCGTGCCACCATTCCAAGAGTCCCCCAGATGTTTCAGTCCATTCCAGAGGAACCTCTTTTCCCTTCACCGGCTCGTCTTTCACGCCGAGGATCGACTCACACCAAGGTGGCACGTGGCACAGCCCTGTGGGAAAGCCTGGTGGGAAAGCCTCGTGGGAAAGCCTCGAGGGACAGCCTCGAGGGAAAGCCACAGATCCCTTGATCCACGTGACAGGAAGAGTGACACTACTGCTGCAGCTCGGGAGGAAAGCGCACGTGCATGCCCCCACTCGAGACGAGGCCTGACTCCCCTGGGGAGACTCAGAAGCACCCCAACATCCATGGAAACACTGGAGAGGAATCCTCAGGTTCTGGCCCCGACTCCACAAAAGGACTGAGGCCCCGGCATGGACGGGAGAGGAATCCCGAGAGGTCCCCTAGCAACTCGCATGGGGACTGGCCTTTCCTGAGGCCACCAGAGCGGGTCCCTGAGGTCCCCCTCGTAACTCGAGAAGACCTGCCGCAACTCGACAAAATCCAGGAGGTTCTCCCCTCCAGGCGAGATGAGGCCCATTTCCGCTGAGGCGTCTCGAGGCTGATCACACCTCACCTCTGGAACGTAGAAAGGCTCCTTCACACCCTTGGTGCAAATCAAGAAGTTCCCCGACATACCCGTCTCCACTCGAGGGGAATCACGAGGGTCCCGCCCACATCCAGAGGAGCCCCGTTTCCGCCTCGTAGCTCGAGATGAGGGATCCTTTCCCTGCTTCGTCGGGAAAGATTTCCCGGCGTTCCCGTCGCATCTCAAGAGGAGGCCCTCTCAACAGGAACGGTGAGAGGAACTCCAGGGTCGTGCCACCATTCCAAGAGTCCCCCAGATGTCTCAGTCCATTCCAGAGGAACCTCTTTTCCCTCCACCGGCTCGTCTTTCAAGCCGAGCATCGACTCACACCAGGGTGGCACGTGGCACAGCCCTGTGGGAAAGCCTCGAGGGAAAGCCTCGAGGGACAGCCTCGATGGAAAGCCACAGATCCCTTGATCCACGTGACAGGAAGCGTGACACTACTGCTGCAGCTCGGGAGGAAAGCGCACGTGCATGCCCCCACGCGAGACGTGGCCTGACTCCCCTGGGGAGACTCAGAAACACCCCAAGATCCATGGCAACACTGGAGAGGAATCCTCAGGTTCCTGCCCCGACCCCACCCAAGGACTGAGGCCCCGGCATGGACGGGAGAGGAATCCCGAGAGGTCCACTAGCAACTCGCATGGGCACTGGCCTTTCCTGAGGCCACCAGAGCGGGTCCCTGAGGTCCCCGTCGTAACTCGAGAAGACCTGCCGCAACTCGAAAAAATCCAGGAGGTTCTCCCCTCCAGGAGAGATGAGGCCCATTTCCGCTGAGGCGTCTCGAGGCTGATCACACCTCACATCTGGAACTTCGAAAGGGTCCTTCACACCTTTGTTGCAAATCAAGAAGTCCCCCGACATACCCGTCTCCACTCGAGAGGAATCACGAGGGTCCCGCCCACATCCAGAGGAGCCCCTTTTCCGCCTCGTAGCTCGATATGAGGGATCCTTTCCCTGCTTCGTCGGGAAAGAGTTCCCGGGGTTCCCGTCGCATATCAAGAGGAGGCCCTCTCAACAGGAACGGCGAGAGGAACTCCAGGGTCGTGCCACCATTCCAAGAGTCCCCCAGATGTTTCAGTCCATTCCAGAGGAACCTCTTTTCCCTTCACCGGCTCGTCTTTCACGCCGAGGATCGACTCACACCAAGGTGGCACGTGGCACAGCCCTGTGGGAAAGCCTCGTGGGAAAGCCTCGTGGGAAAGCCTCCAGGGACAGCCTCGAGGGAAAGCCACAGATCCCTTGATCCACGTGACAGGAAGCGTGACACTACTGCTGCAGCTCGGGAGTAAAGCGCACGTGCATGCCCCCACTCGAGACGAGGCCTGACTCCCCTGGGGAGACTCAGAAGCACCCCAAGATCCATGGCAACACTGGAGAGGAATCCTCAAGTTCCGGCCCCGAATCCACACAAGGACTGAGGCCCCGGCATGGACGGGAGAGGAATCCCGAGAGGTCCCCTAGCAACTCGCATGGGGACTGGCCTTTCCTGAGGCCACCAGAGCGGGTCCCTGAGGTCCCCGTCGTAACTCGAGAAGACCTGCCGCAACGCGACAAAATCCAGGAGGTTGTCCCCTCCAGGCGAGATGAGGCCCATTTCCGCTGAGGCGTCTCGAGGCTGATCACACCTCACCTCTGGAACGTCGAAAGGCTCCTTCACACCCTTGGTGCAAATCAAGAAGTTCCCCGACATACCCGTCTCCAATCGAGGGGAATCACGAGGGTCCCGCCCACATCCAGAGGAGCCCCGTTTCCGCCTCGTAGCTCGAGATGAGGGATCCATTCCCTGCTTCGTCGGGAAAGATTTCCCGGCGTTCCCGTCGCATCTCAAGAGGAGGCCCTCTCAACAGGAACGGCGAGAGGAACTCCAGGGTCGTGCCACCATTCCAAGAGTCCCCCAGATGTCTCAGTCCATTCCAGAGGAACCTCTTTTCCCTTCACCGGCTCGTCTTTCAAGCCGAGGATCGACTCACACCAGGGTGGCACGTGGCACAGCCCTGTGGCAAAGCCTAGAGGGAAAGCCTCGAGGGACAGCCTCGATGGAAAGCCACAGATCCCTTGATCCACGTGACAGGAAGCGTGACACTACTGCTGCAGCACGGGAGGAAAGCGCACGTGCATGCCCCCAAGCGAGACGTGACCTGACTCCCCTGGGGAGACTCAGAAACACCCCAAGATCCATGGCAACACTGGAGAGGAATCCTCAGGTTCCGGCCCCGACTCCACACAAGGACTGAGGCCCCGGCATGGACGGGAGAGGAATCCTGAGAGGTCCCCTAGCAACTCGCAAGGGGACTGGTCTTTCCTGAGGCCACCAGAGCGGGTCCCTGAGGTCCCCGTCGTAACTCGAGAAGACCTGCTGCAACTCGACAAAATCCAGGAGTTTCTCCCCTCCAGGCGAGATGAGGCCCATTTCCGCTGAGGCGTCTCGAGGCTGATCACACCGCACATCTGGAACTTCGAAAGGGTCCTTCACACCTTTGTTGCAAATCAAGAAGTTCCCCGACATACCCGTCTCCAATCGAGAGGAATCACGAGGGTCCAGCCCACATCCAGAGGAGCCCCGTTTCCGCCTCGTAGCTCGAGATGAGGGATCCTTTCCCTGCTTCGTCGGGAAAGATTTCCCGGCGTTCCCGTCGCATCTCAAGTGGAGGCCCTCTCAACAGGAACGGCGAGAGGAACACCAGGGTCGTGCCACCATTCCAAGAGTCCCCCAGATGTCTCAGTCCATTCCAGAGGAACCTCTTTTCCCTTCACCGGCTCGTCTTTCACGCCGAGGATCGACTCACATCAAGGTGGCACGTGGCACAGCCCTGTGGGAAAGCCTCGTGGGAAAGCCTCGAGGGACAGCCTCGAGGGAAAGCCACAGATCCCTTGATCCACGTGACAGGAAGCGTGACACTACTGCTGCAGCTCGGGAGGAAAGCGCACGTGCATGCCCGCACTCGAGACGAGGCATGACTCCCCTTGGGAGAATCAGAAGCACCCCAAGATCCATGGCAACACTGGAGAGGAATCCTCAGGTTCCAGCCCCGACTCCACACAAGGACTGAGGCCGCGGCATGGACGGGAGAGGAATCCCGAGTGGTCCCCTAGCAACTCGCATGGGGACTGGCCTTTCCTGAGGCCACCAGAGAGGGTCCCTGAGGTCCCCCTCGTAACTCGAGAAGACCTTCCGCATCTCGACAAAATCCAGGAGGTTCTCCCCTCCAGGCGAGATGAGGCCCATTTCGCTGAGGCGTCTCGAGGCTGATCACACCTCACCTCTGGAACTTCGAAAGGGTCCTTCACACCCTTGGTGCAAATCAAGAAGTTCCCCGACATACCCGTCTCCACTCGAGAGGAATCACGAGGGTCCCGCCCACATCCAGAGGAGCCCCGTTTCCGCCTCGTAGCTCGAGATGAGGGATCCTTTCCCTGCTTCGTCGGGAAAGAGTTCCCGGCGTTCCCGTCGCATCTCAAGAGGAGGCCCTCTCAACAGGAACGGCGAGAGGATCTCCAGGGTCGTGCCACCATTCCAAGAGTCCCCCAGATGTCTCAGTCCATTCCAGAGGAACCTCTTTTCCCTTCACCGGCTCGTCTTTCACGCCGAGGATCGACTCACACCAAGGTGGCACGTGGCACAGCCCTGTGGGAAAGCCTCGTGGGAAAGCCTCGAGGGACAGCCTCGAGGGAAAGCCACAGATCCCTTGATCCACGTGACAGGAAGCGTGACACTACTGCTGCAGCTCGGGAGGAAAGCGCACGTGCATGCCCGCACTCGAGACGTGGCATGACTCCCCTTGGGAGAATCAGAAGCACACCAAGATCCATGGCAACACTGGAGAGGAATCCTCAGGTTCCGGCACCGACTCCACACAAGGACTGAGGCCCCGGAATGGACGGGAGAGGAATCCCGAGAGGTCCCCTAGCAACTCGCATGGGCACTGGCCTTTCCTGAGGCCACCAGAGCGGGTTCCTGAGGTCCCCGTCGTAACTCGAGAAGACCTGCCGCAACTCGACAAAATCCAGGAGGTTCTCCCCTCCAGGCGAGATGAGGCCCTTTTCCGCTGAGGCGTCTCGAGGCTGATCACACCTCACATCTGGAACTTCGAAAGGGTCCTTCACACCTTTGTTGCAAATCAAGAAGTTCCCCGACATACCCGTCTCCACTCGAGAGGAATCACGAGGGTCCCGCCCACATCCAGAGGAGCTCCGTTTCCGCCTCGTAGCTCGAGATGAGGGATCCTTTCCCTGCTTCGTCGGGAAAGAGTTCCCGGGGTTCCCGTCGCATCTCAAGAGGAGGCCCTCTCAACAGGAACGGTGAGAGGAACTCTAGAGTCGTGCCACCATTCCAAGAGTACCCCAGATGTTTCAGTCCATTCCAGAGGAACCTCTTTTCCCTTCACCGGCTCGTCTTTCACGCCGAGGATCGACTCACACCAAGGTGGCACGTGGCACAGCCCTGTGGGAAAGCCTGGTGGGAAAGCCTCGTGGGAAAGCCTCGAGGGACAGCCTCGAGGGAAAGCCACAGATCCCTTGATCCACGTGACAGGAAGCGTGACACTACTGCTGCAGCTCGGGAGGAAAGCGCACGTGCATGCCCCCACTCGAGACGAGGCCTGACTCCCCTGGGGAGACTCAGAAGCACCCCAACATCCATGGAAACACTGGAGAGGAATCCTCAGGTTCTGGACCCGACTCCACACAAGGACTGAGGCCCCGGCATGGACGGGAGAGGAATCCCGAGAGGTCCACTAGCAACTCGCATGGGGACTGGCCTTTCCTGAGGCCACCAGAGCGGGTCCCTGAGGTCCCCGTCGTAACTCGAGAAGACCTACGACAACTCGGGAAAATCCAGGAGGTTCTCCCCTCCAGGCGAGATGAGGCCCATTTCCGCTGAGGCGTCTCGAGGCTGATCACACCTCACCTCTGGAACTTCGAAAGGCTCCTTCACACCCTTGGTGCAAATGAAGAAGTTACCCGACATACCCGTCTCCATTCGAGAGGAATCACGAGGGTCCCGCCCACATCCAGAGGAGCCCCGTTTCCGCCTCGTAGCTCGAGATGAGGGATCCTTTCCCTGCTTCGTCGGGAAAGATTTCCCGGCGTTCCCGTCGCATCTCAAGAGGAGGCCCTCTCAACAGGAACGGCGAGAGGAACTCCAGGGTCGTGCCACCATTCCAAGAGTCCCCCAGATGTCTCAGTCCATTCCAGAGGAACCTCTTTTCCCTTCACCGGCTCGTCTTTCACGCCGAGGATCGACTCACACCAAGGTGGCACGTGGCACAGCCCTGTGGGAAAGCCTCGTGGGAAAGCCTCGAGGGACAGCCTCGAGGGAAAGCCACAGATCCCTTGATCCACGTGACAGGAAGCGTGACACTACTGCTGCAGCTCGCGAGGAAAGCGCAGGTGCATGCCCGCACTCGAGACGAGGCCTGACTCCCCTGGGGAGAATCAGAAGCATCCCAAGATCCATGGCAACACTGGAGAGGAATCCTCAGGTTCCGGCCCCGACTCCACACAAGGACTGAGGCCCCGGCATGGACGGGAGAGGAATCCCGAGAGGTCCCCTAGCAACTCGCATGGGTACTGGCTTTTCCTGAGGCCACCAGAGCGGGTCCCTGAGGTCCCCCTCGTAACTCGAGAAGACCTGCCGCAACTCGAGAAAATCCAGGAGGTTCTCCCCTCCAGGCGAGATGAGGCCCATTTCCGCTGAGGCGTCTCGAGGCTGATCACAACTCACCTCTGGAACGTCGAAAGGCTCCTTCACACCCTTGGTGCAAATCAAGAAGTTCCCCGACATACCCGTCTCCACTCGAGGGGAATCAGGAGGGTCCCGCCCACATCCAGAGGAGCCCCGTTTCCGCCTCGTAGCTCGAGATGAGGGATCCTTTCCCTGCTTCGTCGGGAAAGATTTCCCGGCGTTCCTGTCGCATCTCAAGAGGAGGCCCTCTCAACAGGAACGGTGAGAGGAACTCCAGGGTCGTGCCACCATTCCAAGAGTCCCCCAGATGTCTCAGTCCATTCCAGAGGAACCTCTTTTCCCTTCACCGGCTCGTCTTTCACGCCGAGGATCGACTCACACCAAGGTGGCACGTGGCACAGCCCTGTGGGAAAGCCTCGTGGGAAAGCCTCGAGGGACAGCCTCGAGGGAAAGCCACAGATCCCTTGATCCACGTGACAGGAAGCGTGACACTACTGCTGCAGCTCGGGAGGAAAGCGCACGTGCATGCCCGCACTCGAGACGTGGCATGACTCCCCTTGGGAGAATCAGAAGCACACCAAGATCCATGGCAACACTGGAGAGGAATCCTCAGGTTCCGGCACCGACTCCACACAAGGACTGAGGCCCCGGAATGGACGGGAGAGGAATCCCGAGAGGTCCCCTAGCAACTCGCATGGGCACTGGCCTTTCCTGAGGCCACCAGAGCGGGTTCCTGAGGTCCCCGTCGTAACTCGAGAAGACCTGCCGCAACTCGACAAAATCCAGGAGGTTCTCCCCTCCAGGCGAGATGAGGCCCTTTTCCGCTGAGGCGTCTCGAGGCTGATCACACCTCACATCTGGAACTTCGAAAGGGTCCTTCACACCTTTGTTGCAAATCAAGAAGTTCCCCGACATACCCGTCTCCACTCGAGAGGAATCACGAGGGTCCCGCCCACATCCAGAGGAGCTCCGTTTCCGCCTCGTAGCTCGAGATGAGGGATCCTTTCCCTGCTTCGTCGGGAAAGAGTTCCCGGGGTTCCCGTCGCATCTCAAGAGGAGGCCCTCTCAACAGGAACGGTGAGAGGAACTCTAGAGTCGTGCCACCATTCCAAGAGTACCCCAGATGTTTCAGTCCATTCCAGAGGAACCTCTTTTCCCTTCACCGGCTCGTCTTTCACGCCGAGGATCGACTCACACCAAGGTGGCACGTGGCACAGCCCTGTGGGAAAGCCTGGTGGGAAAGCCTCGTGGGAAAGCCTCGAGGGACAGCCTCGAGGGAAAGCCACAGATCCCTTGATCCACGTGACAGGAAGCGTGACACTACTGCTGCAGCTCGGGAGGAAAGCGCACGTGCATGCCCCCACTCGAGACGAGGCCTGACTCCCCTGGGGAGACTCAGAAGCACCCCAACATCCATGGAAACACTGGAGAGGAATCCTCAGGTTCTGGACCCGACTCCACACAAGGACTGAGGCCCCGGCATGGACGGGAGAGGAATCCCGAGAGGTCCACTAGCAACTCGCATGGGGACTGGCCTTTCCTGAGGCCACCAGAGCGGGTCCCTGAGGTCCCCGTCGTAACTCGAGAAGACCTACCACAACTCGGGAAAATCCAGGAGGTTCTCCCCTCCAGGCGAGATGAGGCCCATTTCCGCTGAGGCGTCTCGAGGCTGATCACACCTCACCTCTGGAACTTCGAAAGGCTCCTTCACACCCTTGGTGCAAATGAAGAAGTTACCCGACATACCCGTCTCCACTCGAGAGGAATCACGAGGGTCCCGCCCACATCCAGAGGAGCCCCGTTTCCGCCTCGTAGCTCGAGATGAGGGATCCTTTCCCTGCTTCGTCGGGAAAGATTTCCCGGCGTTCCCGTCGCATCTCAAGAGGAGGCCCTCTCAACAGGAACGGCGAGAGGAACTCCAGGGTCGTGCCACCATTCCAAGAGTCCCCCAGATGTCTCAGTCCATTCCAGAGGAACCTCTTTTCCCTTCACCGGCTCGTCTTTCACGCCGAGGATCGACTCACACCAAGGTGGCACGTGGCACAGCCCTGTGGGAAAGCCTCGTGGGAAAGCCTCGAGGGACAGCCTCGAGGGAAAGCCACAGATCCCTTGATCCACGTGACAGGAAGCGTGACACTACTGCTGCAGCTCGCGAGGAAAGCGCAGGTGCATGCCCGCACTCGAGACGAGGCCTGACTCCCCTGGGGAGAATCAGAAGCATCCCAAGATCCATGGCAACACTGGAGAGGAATCCTCAGGTTCCGGCCCCGACTCCACACAAGGACTGAGGCCCCGGCATGGACGGGAGAGGAATCCCGAGAGGTCCCCTAGCAACTCGCATGGGTACTGGCTTTTCCTGAGGCCACCAGAGCGGGTCCCTGAGGTCCCCCTCGTAACTCGAGAAGACCTGCCGCAACTCGAGAAAATCCAGGAGGTTCTCCCCTCCAGGCGAGATGAGGCCCATTTCCGCTGAGGCGTCTCGAGGCTGATCACAACTCACCTCTGGAACGTCGAAAGGCTCCTTCACACCCTTGGTGCAAATCAAGAAGTTCCCCGACATACCCGTCTCCACTCGAGGGGAATCAGGAGGGTCCCGCCCACATCCAGAGGAGCCCCGTTTCCGCCTCCTAGCTCGAGATGAGGGATCCTTTCCCTGCTTCGTCGGGAAAGATTTCCCGGCGTTCCCGTCGCAACTCAAGAGGAGGCCCTCTCAACAGGAACGGCGAGAGGAACTCCAGGGTCGTGCCACCATTCCAAGAGTCCCCCAGATGTTTCAGTCCATTCCAGAGGAACCTCTTTTCCCTTCACCGGCTCGTCTTTCACGCCGAGGATCGACTCACACCAAGGTGGCACGTGGCACAGCCCTGTGGGAAAGCCTCGTGGGAAAGCCTCGAGGGAAAGCCTCGAGGGACAGCCTCGATGGAAAGCCACAGATCCCTTGATCCACGTGACAGGAAGCGTGACACTACTGCTGCAGCTCGGGAGGAAAGCGCACGTGCATGCCCCCACGCGAGACGTGGCCTGACTCCCCTGGGGAGACTCAGAAACACCCCAAGATCCATGGCAACACTGGAGAGGAATCCTCAGGTTCCGGCCCCGACTCCACACAAGGACTGAGGCCCCGGCATGGACGGGAGAGGAATCCTGAGAGGTCCCCTAGCAACTCGCAAGGGGACTGGTCTTTCCTGAGGCCACCAGAGCGGGTCCCTGAGGTCCCCGTCGTAACTCGAGAAGACCTGCTGCAACTCGACAAAATCCAGGAGGTTCTCCCCTCCAGGCGAGATGAGGCCCATTTCCGCTGAGGCGTCTCGAGGCTGATCACACCTCACATCTGGAACTTCGAAAGGGTCCTTCACACCTTTGTTGCAAATCAAGAAGTTCCCCGACATACCCGTCTCCAATCGAGAGGAATCACGAGGGTCCCGCCCACATCCAGAGGAGCCCCGTTTCCGCCTCGTAGCTCGAGATGAGGGATCCTTTCCCTGCTTCGTCGGGAAAGATTTCTCGGCGTTCCCGTCGCATCTCAAGAGGAGGCCCTCTCAACAGGAACGGCGAGAGGAACTCCAGGGTCGTGCCACCATTCCAAGAGTCCCCCAGATGTCTCAGTCCATTCCAGAGGAACCTCTTTTCCCTTCACCGGCTCGTCTTTCACGCCGAGGATCGACTCACACCAAGGTGGCACGTGGCACAGCCCTGTGGGAAAGCCTCGTGGGAAAGCCTCAAGGGACAGCCTCGAGGGAAAGCCACAGATCCCTTGATCCACGTGACAGGAAGCGTGACACTACTGCTGCAGCTCGGGAGGAAAGCGCACGTGCATGCCCACACTCGAGACGAGGAATGACTCCCCTTGGGAGAATCAGAAGCACCCCAAGATCCAGGGCAACACTGGAGAGGAATCCTCAGGTTCCAGCCCCGACTCCACACAAGGACTGAGTCCGCGGCATGGACGGGAGAGGAATCCCGAGTGGTCCCATAGCAACTCGCATGGGGACTGGCCTTTCCTGAGGCCACCAGAGCGGGTCCCTGAGGTCCCCCTCGTAACTCGAGAAGACCTTCCGCATCTCGACAAAATCCAGGAGGTTCTCCCCTCCAGGCGAGATGAGGCCCATTTCCGCTGAGGCGTCTCGAGGCTGATCACACCTCACCTCTGGAACTTCGAAAGGCTCCTTCACAACCTTGGTGCAAACCAAGAAGTTACCCGACATACCCGTCTCCAATCGAGGGGAATCACGAAGGTCCCGCCCACATCCAGAGGAGCCCCGTTTCCGCCTCGTAGCTCGAGATGAGGGATCCTTTCCCTGCTTCGTCGGGAAAGATTTCCCGGCGTTCCCGTCGCATCTCAAGAGGAGGCCCTCTCAACAGGAACGGCGAGAGGAACTCCAGGGTCGTGCCACCATTCCAAGAGTCCCCCAGATGTCTCAGTCCATTCCAGAGGAACCTCTTTTCCCTTCACAGGCTCGTCTTTCAAGCCGAGGATCGACTCACACCAGGGTGGCACGTGGCACAGCCCTGTGGGAAAGCCTCGAGGGAAAGCCTCGAGGGACAGCCTCGATGGAAAGCCACAGATCCCTTGATCCAGGTGACAGGAAGCTTGACACTACTGCTTCAGCTCGGGAGGAAAGCGCACGTGCATGCCACAACGCGAGACGTGGCCTGACTCCCCTGGGGAGACTCAGAAACACCCCAAGATCAATGGCAACACTGGAGAGGAATCCTCAGGTTCCGGCCCAGAATCCACACAAGGACTGAGGCCCCGGCATGAACGGGAGAGGAATCCCGAGAGGTCCACTAGCAACTCGCATGGGGACTGGTCATTCCTGAGGCCACCAGAGCGGGTCCCTGAGGTCCCCGTCGTAACTTGAGAAGACCTGCCGCAACTCGAGAAAATCCAGGAGGTTCTCCCCTCCAGGTGAGATGAGGCCCATTTCAGCTGAGGCGTCTCGAGGCTGATCACACCTCACCTCTGGAACTTCGAAAGGCTCCATCACACCCTTGGTGCAAATGAAGAAGTTCCCCGACATACCCGTCTCCACTCGAGAGGAATCACGAGGGTCCCGCACACATCCAGAGGAGCCCCGTTTCCGCCTCGCAGCTCGAGATGAGGGATCCTTTCCCTGCTTCGTCGGGAAAGAGTTCCCGGCGTTCCCGTCGCATCTCAAGAGGAGGCCCTCTCAACAGGAACGGCGAGAGGAACTCCAGCGTCGTGCCACCATTCCAAGAGTCCCCCAGATGTCTCAGTCCATTCCAGAGGAACCTCTTTTCCCTTCACCGGCTCGTCTTTCACGCCGAGGATCGACTCACACCAAGGTGGCAGGTGGCACAGCCCTGTGGGAAAGCCTCATGGGAAAGCCTTGAGGGACAGCCTCGAGGGAAAGCCAAAGATTCCTTGATCCACGTGACAGGAAGCGTGACACTACTGCTGCAGCTCGGGAGGAAAGCGCACGTGCATGCCCCCACTCGAGACGGGGCCTCACTCCCCTGGGGAGACTCAGAAGCACCCCAAGTTCCATGGCAACACTGGAGAGGAATCCTCAGGTTCCGGCCCCGACTCCACACAAGGACTGAGGCCCCGGAATTAACGGGAAAGGAATCCCGAGAGGTCCCCTAGCAACTCGCATGGGGACTGGCCTTTCCTGAGGCCACCAGAGCGGGTCCCTGAGGTCCCCGTCGTAACTCGAGAAGACCTGCCGCAACTCGAGAAAATCCAGGATGTTCTCCCCTCCAGGCGAGATGAGGCCCATTTCCGCTGAGGCGTCTCGAGGCTGATCACACCTCACATCTGGAACTTCGAAAGGGTCCTTCACACCCTTGTTGCAAATCAAGAAGTTCCCCGACATACCCGTCTCCACTCGAGAGGAATCACGAGGGTCACGCCCACATCCAGAGGAGCCCCGTTTCCGCCTCGTAGCTCGAGATCAGGGATCCTTTCCCTGCTTCGTCGGGAAAGAGTTCCCGGGGTTCCCGTCGCAACTCAAGAGGAGGCCCTCTCAACAGGAACGGCGAGAGGAACTCCGGGGTCGTGCCACCATTCCAAGAGTCCCCCAGTTGTTTCAGTCCATTCCAGAGGATCCTCTTTTCCCTTCACCGGCTCATCTTTCACGCCGAGGATCGACTCACACCAAGGTGGCACGTGGCACAGCCCTGTGGGAAAGCCTCGTGGGAAAGCCTCGAGGGACAGCCTCGAGGGAAAGGCACAGATCCCTTGATCCACGTGACAGGAAGCGTGACACTACTGCTGCAGCTCGGGAGGAAAGCGCACGTGCATGCCCCCACTCGAGACGAGGCCTGACTCCCCTGGGGAGACTCAGAAGCACCCCAAGATCCATGGCAACACTGGAGAGGAAACCTCAGGTTCCGGCCCCGACTCCACACAAGGACTGAGGCCCCGGCATGGACGGGAGAGGAATCCCGAGAGGCCCCCTAGCAACTCGCATGGGGACTGGCCTTTCCTGAGGCCACCAGAGCGGGTCCCTGAGGTCCCCGTCGTAACTCGAGAAGACCTGCCGCAACTCGAGAAAATCCAGGAGGTTCTCCCCTCCAGGCGAGATGAGGCCCATTTCCGCTGAGGCGTCTCGAGGCTGATCACACCTCACCTCTGGAACTTCGAAAGGCTCCTTCACACCCTTGGTGCAAATCAAGAAGTTCCCCGACATACCCGTCTCCAATCGAGGGGAATCACGAAGGTCCCGCCCACATCCAGAGGAGCCCCGTTTCCGCCTCGTAGCTCGAGATGAGGGATCCTTTCCCTGCTTCGTCGGGAAAGATTTCCCGGCGTTCCCGTCGCATCTCAAGAGGAGGCCCTCTCAACAGGAACGGCGAGAGGAACTCCAGGGTCGTGCCACCATTCCAAGAGTCCCCCAGATGTCTCAGTCCATTCCAGAGGAACCTCTTTTCCCTTCACCGGCTCGTCTTTCAAGCCGAGGATCGACTCACACCAGGGTGGCACGTGGCACAGCCCTGTGGGAAAGCCTCGAGGGAAAGCCTCGAGGGACAGCCTCGATGGAAAGCCACAGATCCCTTGATCCAGGTGACAGGAAGCTTGACACTACTGCTTCAGCTCGGGAGGAAAGCGCACGTGCATGCCACAACGCGAGACGTGGCCTGACTCCCCTGGGGAGACTCAGAAACACCCCAAGATCAATGGCAACACTGGAGAGGAATCCTCAGGTTCCGGCCCCGAATCCACACAAGGACTGAGGCCCCGGCATGAACGGGAGAGGAATCCCGAGAGGTCCACTAGCAACTCGCATGGGGACTGGTCATTCCTGAGGCCACCAGAGCGGGTCCCTGAGGTCCCCGTCGTAACTTGAGAAGACCTGCCGCAACTCGAGAAAATCCAGGAGGTTCTCCCCTCCAGGTGAGATGAGGCCCATTTCAGCTGAGGCGTCTCGAGGCTGATCACACCTCACCTCTGGAACTTCGAAAGGCTCCATCACACCCTTGGTGCAAATGAAGAAGTTCCCCGACATACCCGTCTCCACTCGAGAGGAATCACGAGGGTCCCGCACACATCCAGAGGAGCCCCGTTTCCGCCTCGCAGCTCGAGATGAGGGATCCTTTCCCTGCTTCGTCGGGAAAGAGTTCCCGGCGTTCCCGTCGCATCTCAAGAGGAGGCCCTCTCAACAGGAACGGCGAGAGGAACTCCAGCGTCGTGCCACCATTCCAAGAGTCCCCCAGATGTCTCAGTCCATTCCAGAGGAACCTCTTTTCCCTTCACCGGCTCGTCTTTCACGCCGAGGATCGACTCACACCAAGGTGGCAGGTGGCACAGCCCTGTGGGAAAGCCTCATGGGAAAGCCTTGAGGGACAGCCTCGAGGGAAAGCCACAGATTCCTTGATCCACGTGACAGGAAGCGTGACACTACTGCTGCAGCTCGGGAGGAAAGCGCACGTGCATGCCCCCACTCGAGACGGGGCCTCACTCCCCTGGGGAGACTCAGAAGCACCCCAAGTTCCATGGCAACACTGGAGAGGAATCCTCAGATTCCGGCCCCGAATCCACACAAGGACTGAGGCCCCGGAATTAACGGGAGAGGAATCCCGAGAGGTCCCCTAGCAACTCGCATGGGGACTGGCCTTTCCTGAGGCCACCAGAGCGGGTCCCTGAGGTCCCCGTCGTAACTCGAGAAGACCTGCCGCAACTCGAGAAAATCCAGGAGGTTCTCCCCTCCAGGCGAGATGAGGCCCATTTCCGCTGAGGCGTCTCGAGGCTGATCACACCTCACATCTGGAACTTCGAAAGGGTCCTTCACACCCTTGTTGCAAATCAAGAAGTTCCCCGACATACCCGTCTCCACTCGAGAGGAATCACGAGGGTCACGCCCACATCCAGAGGAGCCCCGTTTCCGCCTCGTAGCTCGAGATCAGGGATCCTTTCCCTGCTTCGTCGGGAAAGAGTTCCCGGGGTTCCCGTCGCATCTCAAGAGGAGGCCCTCTCAACAGGAACGGCGAGAGGAACTCCGGGGTCGTGCCACCATTCCAAGAGTCCCCCAGTTGTTTCAGTCCATTCCAGAGGATCCTCTTTTCCCTTCACCGGCTCATCTTTCACGCCGAGGATCGACTCACACCAAGGTGGCACGTGGCACAGCCCTGTGGGAAAGCCTCGTGGGAAAGCCTCGAGGGACAGCCTCGAGGGAAAGGCACAGATCCCTTGATCCACGTGACAGGAAGCGTGACACTACTGCTGCAGCTCGGGAGGAAAGCGCACGTGCATGCCCCCACTCGAGACGAGGCCTGACTCCCCTGGGGAGACTCAGAAGCACCCCAAGATCCATGGCAACACTGGAGAGGAAACCTCAGGTTCCGGCCCCGACTCCACACAAGGACTGAGGCCCCGGCATGGACGGGAGAGGAATCCCGAGAGGCCCCCTAGCAACTCGCATGGGGACTGGCCTTTCCTGAGGCCACCAGAGCGGGTCCCTGAGGTCCCCGTCGTAACTCGAGAAGACCTGCCGCAACTCGAGAAAATCCAGGAGGTTCTCCCCTCCAGGCGAGATGAGGCCCATTTCCGCTGAGGCGTCTCGAGGCTGATCACACCTCACCTCTGGAACTTCGAAAGGCTCCTTCACACCCTTGGTGCAAATCAAGAAGTTCCCCGACATACTCGTCTCCACTCGAGAGGAATCACGAGGGTCCCGCCCACATCCAGAGGAGCCCCGTTTCCGCCTCGTAGCTCGAGATGAGGGATCCTTTCCCTGCTTCGTCGGGAAAGATTTCCCGGCGTTCCCGTCGCATCTCAAGAGGAGGCCCTCTCAACAGGAACGGCGAGAGGAACTCCAGGGTCGTGCCACCATTCCAAGAGTCCCCCAGATGTCTCAGTCCATTCCAGAGGAACCTCTTTTCCCTTCACCGGCTCGTCTTTCAAGCCGAGGATCGACTCACACCAGGGTGGCACGTGGCACAGCCCTGTGGGAAAGCCTCGAGGGAAAGCCTCGAGGGACAGCCTCGATGGAAAGCCACAGATCCCTTGATCCAGGTGACAGGAAGCTTGACACTACTGCTTCAGCTCGGGAGGAAAGCGCACGTGCATGCCACAACGCGAGACGTGGCCTGACTCCCCTGGGGAGACTCAGAAACACCCCAAGAAAAATGGCAACACTGGAGAGGAATCCTCAGGTTCCGGCCCCGAATCCACACAAGGACTGAGGCCCCGGCATGAACGGGAGAGGAATCCCGAGAGGTCCACTAGCAACTCGCATGGGGACTGGTCATTCCTGAGGCCACCAGAGCGGGTCCCTGAGGTCCCCGTCGTAACTTGAGAAGACCTGCCGCAACTCGAGAAAATCCAGGAGGTTCTCCCCTCCAGGTGAGATGAGGCCCATTTCAGCTGAGGCGTCTCGAGGCTGATCACACCTCACCTCTGGAACTTCGAAAGGCTCCTTCACACCCTTGGTGCAAATGAAGAAGTTCCCCGACATACCCGTCTCCACTCGAGAGGAATCACGAGGGTCCCGCACACATCCAGAGGAGCCCCGTTTCCACCTCGCAGCTCGAGATGAGGGATCCTTTCCCTGCTTCGTCGGGAAAGAGTTCCCGGCGTTCCCGTCGCATCTCAAGAGGAGGCCCTCTCAACAGGAACGGCGAGAGGAACTCCAGCGTCGTGCCACCATTCCAAGAGTCCCCCAGATGTCTCAGTCCATTCCAGAGGAACCTCTTTTCCCTTCACCGGCTCGTCTTTCACGCCGAGGATCGACTCACACCAAGGTGGCAGGTGGCACAGCCCTGTGGGAAAGCCTCATGGGAAAGCCTTGAGGGACAGCCTCGAGGGAAAGCCACAGATTCCTTGATCCACGTGACAGGAAGCGTGACACTACTGCTGCAGCTCGGGAGGAAAGCGCACGTGCATGCCCCCAATCCAGACGGGGCCTCACTCCCCTGGGGAGACTCAGAAGCACCCCAAGTTCCATGGCAACACTGGAGAGGAATCCTCAGGTTCCGGCCCCGAATCCACACAAGGACTGAGGCCCCGGAATTAACGGGAGAGGAATCCCGAGAGGTCCCCTAGCAACTCGCATGGGGACTGGCCTTTCCTGAGGCCACCAGAGCGGGTCCCTGAGGTCCCCGTCGTAACTCGAGAAGACCTGCCGCAACTCGAGAAAATCCAGGAGGTTCTCCCCTCCAGGCGAGATGAGGCCCATTTCCGCTGAGGCGTCTCGAGGCTGATCACACCTCACATCTGGAACTTCGAAAGGGTCCTTCACACCCTTGTTGCAAATCAAGAAGTTCCCCGACATACCCGTCTCCACTCGAGAGGAATCACGAGGGTCACGCCCACATCCAGAGGAGCCCCGTTTCCGCCTCGTAGCTCGAGATCAGGGATCCTTTCCCTGCTTCGTCGGGAAAGAGTTCCCGGGGTTCCCGTCGCATCTCAAGAGGAGGCCCTCTCAACAGGAACGGCGAGAGGAACTCCAGGGTCGTGCCACCATTCCAAGAGTCCCCCAGTTGTTTCAGTCCATTCCAGAGGATCCTCTTTTCCCTTCACCGGCTCATCTTTCACGCCGAGGATCGACTCACACCAAGGTGGCACGTGGCACAGCCCTGTGGGAAAGCCTCGTGGGAAAGCCTCGAGGGACAGCCTCGAGGGAAAGGCACAGATCCCTTGATCCACGTGACAGGAAGCGTGACACTACTGCTGCAGCTCGGGAGGAAAGCGCACGTGCATGCCCCCACTCGAGACGAGGCCTGACTCCCCTGGGGAGACTCAGAAGCACCCCAAGATCCATGGCAACACTGGAGAGGAAACCTCAGGTTCCGGCCCCGACTCCACACAAGGACTGAGGCCCCGGCATGGACGGGAGAGGAATCCCGAGAGGCCCCCTAGCAACTCGCATGGGGACTGGCCTTTCCTGAGGCCACCAGAGCGGGTCCCTGAGGTCCCCGTCGTAACTCGAGAAGACCTGCCGCAACTCGAGAAAATCCAGGAGGTTCTCCCCTCCAGGCGAGATGAGGCCCATTTCCGCTGAGGCGTCTCGAGGCTGATCACACCTCACCTCTAGAACTTGGAAAGGCTCCTTCACATCCTTGGTGCAAATGAAGAAGTTCCCCGACATACCCGTCTCCACTCGAGAGGAATCACGAGGGTCCCACCCACATCCAGAGGAGCCCCGTTTCCGCCTCGTAGCTCGAGATGAGGGATCCTTTCCCTGCTTCGTCAGGAAAGAGTTCCCGGCGTTCCCGTCGCATCTCAAAGGAGGCCCTCTCAACAGGAACGGCGAGAGGAACTCCAGGGTCGTGCCACCATTCCAAGAGTCCCCCAGATGTCTCAGTCCATTCCAGAGGAACCTCTTTTCCCTTCACCGGCTCGTCTTTCACGCCGAGGATCGACTCACACCAAGGTGGCACATGGCACAGCCCTGTGGGAAAGCCTCGTGGGAAAGCCTCGAGGGACAGCCTCGAGGGAAAGCCACAGATCCCTTGATCCACGTGACAGGAAGCGTGACACTACTGCTGCAGCTCGGGAGGAAAGCGCACGTGCATGCCCCCACTCGAGACGAGGCCTGACTCCCCTGGGGAGACTCAGAAGCACCCCAAGATCCATGGCAACAATGGAGAGGAATCCTCAGGTTCCGGCCCCGACTCCACACAAGGACTGAGGCCCCGGAATTGACGGGAGAGGAATCCCGAGAGGTCCCATAGAAACTCGCATGGGGACTGGCCTTTCCTGAGGCCACAAGAGCGGGTCCCTGAGGTCCCCGTCGTAACTCGAGAAGACCTGCCGCAACTCGAGAAAATCCAGGAGGTTCTCCCCTCCAGGCGAGATGAGGCCCATTTCCTCTGAGGCGTGTCGAGGCCGATCACACCTCACATCTGGAACTTCGAAAGGTCCTTCACACCCTTGTTGCAAATCAAGAAGTTCCTCGACATACCCGTCTCCACTCGAGAGGAATCACGAGGGTCCCGCCCACATCCAGAGGAGCCCCGTTTCCGCCTCATAGCTGGAGGTGAGGGATCCTTTCCCTGCTTCTTCGGGAAAGAGTTCCCGGCGTTACCGTCGCATCTCAAGAGGAGGCCCTCTCAACAGGAACGGCGAGGGGAACTCCAGGGTCGTGCCACCATTCCAAGAGTCCCCCAGATGTCTCAACCCATACCAGAGGAACCTCTTTTGCCTACACCGGCAGGTTTTTCACGGTGAGGATCGACTCACACCAAGGTGGCACGTGGCACAGCCCTGAGGGAAAGACTCGTGGGAAAGCCTCGAGGGACAGCCTCGAGGGAAAGCCACAGATCCCTTGGTCCACCTGACAGGAAGCGTGACACTACTGCTGCAGCTCGGGAGGAAAGCGCACGTGCATGCCCCCACTCGAGACGAGGCCTGACTCCCCTGGGGAGACTCAGAAGCACCCCAAGATCCATGGCAACACTGGAGAGGAATCCTCAGGTTCCGGCCACCACTCCACAGAAGGACTGAGGCCCCGGCATGGACGGGAGAGGAATCCCGAGAGGCCCCCTAGCAACTCGCATGGGGACTGGCCTTTCCTGAGGCCACCAGAGCGGGTCCCTGAGGTCCCCGTCGTAACTCGAGAAGACCTGCCGCAACTCGAGAAAATCCAGGAGGTTCTCCCCTCCAGGCGAGATGAGGCCCATTTCCGCTGAGGCGTCTCGAGGCGGATCACACCTCACCTCTGGAACTTCGAAAGGCTCCTTCACACCCTTGGTGCAAATCAAGAAGTTCCCCGACATACCTGTCTCCACTCGAGAGGAATCACGAGGGTCCCGCCCACATCCAGAGGAGCCCCGTTTCGGCCTCGTAGCTGGAGATGAGGGATCCTTTCCCTGCTTCGTCGGGAAAGAGTTCCCGGCGTTCCCGTCGCATCTCAAGAGGAGGCGCTCTCAACAGGAACGGCGAGAGGAACTCCAGGGTCGTGCCACCATTCCAAGAGTCCCCCAGATGTCTCAGTCCATTCCAGAGGAACCTCTTTTCCCTTCACCGGCTCGTCTTTCACGCCGAGGATCGACTCACACCAGGGTGGCACGTGGCACAGCCCTGTGGGAAAGCCTCGTGGGAAAGCCTCGAGGGACAGCCTCGAGGTAAAGCCACAGATCCCTTGATCCACGTGACAGGAAGCGTGACACTACTGCTGCAGCTCGGGAGGAAAGCGCACGTGCATGCCCCCACTCGAGACGAGGCCTGACTCCCCTGGGGAGACTCAGAAGCACCCCAAGATCCATGGCAACACTGGAGAGGAATCCTCAGGTTCCGGCCCCGACTCCACACAAGGACTGAGGCCCCGGCATGGAAGGGAGAGGAATCCCGAGAGGTCCCCTAGCAACTCGCATGGGGACTGGCCTTTCCTGAGTCCACCAGAGCGGGTCCCTGAGGTCCCCGTCGTAACCCGAGAAGACCTGCCGCAACTCGAGAAAATCCAGGAGGTTCTCCCCTCCAGGCGAGATGAGGCCCATTTCCGCTGAGGCGTCTCGAGGCGGATCACACCTCACCTCTGGAACTTCGAAAGGCTCCTTCACACCCTTGGTGCAAATCAAGAAGTTCCCCGACATACCCGTCTCCACTCGAGAGGAATCACGATGGTCCCGCCCACATCCAGAGCAGCCCCGTTTCCGCCTCGTAGCTCGAGATGAGGGATCCTTTCCCTGCTTCGTCGGGAAAGAGTTCCCGGCGTTCCCGTCGCATCTCAAGAGGAGGCCCTCTCAACAGGAACGGCGAGAGGAACTCCAGGGTCGTGCCACCATTCCAAGAGTCCCCCAGATGTCTCAGTCCATTCCAGAGGAACCTCTTTTCCCTTGACCGGCTCGTCTTTCACGCCGAGGATCGACTCACACCAGGGTGGCACGTGGCACAGCCCTGTGGGAAAGCCTCGTGGGAAAGCCTCGAGGGAAAGCCACAGATCCCTTAATCCACGTGACAGGAAGCCTGACACTACTGCTGCAGCTCGGGAGGAAAACGCACGTGCATGCTCCCACTGGAGATGAGGCCTGACTCCCCTGGGGAGACTCAGAAGCACCCCAAGATCCATGGCAACATTGGAGAGGAATCCTCAGGTTCCCGCCCCGACTCCACACAAGGACTGAGGCCCTGGCATGGACGGGAGAGGAATCCCGAGAGGCCCCCTAGCAACTCGCATGGGGACTGGCCTTTCCTGAGGCCACCAGAGCGGGTCCCTGAGGTCCCCGTCGTAACCCGAGAAGACCTGCCGCAACTCGAGAAAATCCAGGAGGTTCTCCCCTCCAGGCGAGATGAGGCCCATTTCCGCTGAGGCGTCTCGAGGCGGATCACACCTCACCTCTGGAACTTCGAAAGGCTCCTTCACACCCTTGGTGCAAATCAAGAAGTTCCCCGACATACCTGTCTCCACTCGAGAGGAATCACGAGGGTCCCGCCCACATCCAGAGGAGCCCCGTTTCCGCCTCGTAGCTCGAGATGAGGGATCCTTTCCCTGCTTCGTCGCGAAAGAGTTCCCGGTGTTCCCGTCGCATCTCAAGAGGAGGCGCTCTCAACAGGAACGGCGAGAGGAACTCCAGGGTCGTGCCACCATTCCAAGAGTCCCCCAGATGTCTCAGTCCATTCCAGAGGAACCTCTTTTCCCTTCACCGGCTCGTCTTTCACGCCGAGGATCGACTCACACCAGGGTGGCACGTGGCACAGCCCTGTGGGAAAGCCGCGTGGGAAAGCCTCGAGGGACAGCCTCGAGGAAAAGCCACAGATCCCTTGATCCACGTGACAGGAAGCGTGACACTACTGCTGCAGCTCGGGAGGAAAGCGCACGTGCATGCCCCCACTCGAGATGAGGCCTGACTCCCCTGGGGAGACTCAGAAGCACCCCAAGATCCATGGCAACACTGGAGAGGAATCCTCAGGTTCCGGCCCCGACTCCACACAAGGACTGAGGCCCCGGCATTGACGGGAGAGGAATCCCGAGAGGTCCACTAGCAACTCGCATGGGGACTGGCCTTTCCTGAGGCCACCAGAGCGGGTCCCTGAGGTCCCCGTCGTAACTCGAGAAGACCTGCCGCAACTCGAGAAAATCCAGGAGGTTCTCCCCTCCAGGCGAGAAGAGGCCCATTTCCGCTGAGGCGTCTCGAGGCTGATCACACCTCCCCTCTCGAACTTCGAAAGGGTCCTTCACACCCTTGGTGCAAATCAAGAAGTTCCCCGACATACCCGTCTCCACTCGAGAGGAATCACGAGGGTCCCGCCCAAATCCAGAGGAGCCCCGTTTCGCGAGATGAGGGATCCTTTCCCTGCTTCGTCGTGAAAGAGTTCGCGGCCTTCACGTCGCATCTCAAGAGGAGGCCCTCTCAACAGGAACGGCGAGAGGAACTCCAGGGTCGTGCCACCATTCCAAGAGTTCCCCTGATGCCTCAGTCCATTCCAGAGGAACCTCTTTTCCCTTCACCGGCTCGACTTTAACGCCGAGGATCGACTCACACCAAGGTGGCACGTGGCACAGCCCTGTGGGAAAGCCTCGTGGGAAATCCTCGAGGGACAGCCTCGAGGGAAAGCCACAGATCCCTTGATCCACGTGACAGGAAGCGTGACACTACTGCTGCAGCTCGGGAGGAAAGCGCACGTGCATGCCCCCACTCAAGACGAGGCCTGACTCCCCTGGGGAGACTCAGAAGCACCCCAAGATCCATGGGAACACTGGAGAGGAATCCTCAGTTTCTGGCCCCGACTCCCCACAAGGACTGAGGCCCCGGCATGGACGGGAGAGGAATCCCGAGAGGCCCCCTAGCCTCTCGCATGGGGACTGGCCTTTCCTGAGGCCACCAGAGCGGGTCCCTGAGGTCCCCGTCGTAACTCGAGAAGACCTGCCGCAACTCGAGAAAATCCAGGAGGTTCTCCCCTCCAGGCGAGATGAGGCCCATTTCTGCTGAGGCGTCTCGAGGCTGATCACACCTGACCTCTGGAACTTCGAAAGGGTCTTCTCACCCTTGGTGCAAATCAAGAAGTTCCCCGACATACCCGTCTCCACTCGAGAGGAATCACGAGGGTACCGCCCACATCCAGAGGAGCCCCGTTTCCGCGAGATGAGGGATCCTTTCCCTGCTTCGTCGGGAAAGAGGTCGTGGCCTTCACGTCGCATCTCAAGAGGAGGCCCTCTCAACAGGAACGGCG
This sequence comes from Budorcas taxicolor, assembly GCF_023091745.1. Classification (NCBI taxonomy): domain Eukaryota; kingdom Metazoa; phylum Chordata; class Mammalia; order Artiodactyla; family Bovidae; genus Budorcas; species Budorcas taxicolor. The sequence goes on from NW_026291491.1 coordinate 252,014, forward strand.
AGAGGAACTCCAGGGTCGTGCCACCATTCCAAGAGTCCCCCAGATGTCTCAGTCCATTCCAGAGGAACCTCTTTTCCCTTCACCGGCTCGTCTTTCACGCCGAGGATCGACTCACACCAAGGTGGCACGTGGCACAGCCCTGAGGGAAAGCCTCATGGGAAAGCCTCGAGGGACAGCCTCGAGGGAAAGCCACAGATCCCTTGATCCACGTGACAGGAAGCGTGACACTACTGCTGCAGCTCGGGAGGAAAGCGCACGTGCATGCCCCCACTCGAGACGAGGCCTGACTCCCCTGGGGAGACTCAGAAACACCCCAAGATCCATGGCAACACTGGAGAGGAATCCTCAGGTTCCGGCCACGACTCCACACAAGGACTGAGGCCCCGGCATGGACAGGAGAGGAATACCGAGAGGTCCCCTAGCAACTCGCATGGGGACTGGCCTTTCCTGAGGCCACCAGAGCGGGTCCCTGAGGTCCCCATTGTAACTCGAGAAGACCTGCCGCAACTCGAGAAAATCCAGGAGGTTCTCCCCTCCAGGCGAGATGAGGCTCATGTCCGCTGAGGCGTCTCGAGGCTGATCACACCTCACCTCTGGAACTTTGAAAGGGTCCTTCACACCCTTGGTGCAAATCAAGAAGTTCCCCGACATACCCGTCTCCACTCGAGAGGAATCACGAGGGTCCCACCCACATCCAGAGGAGCCCCGTTTCCGCCTCGTAGCTCGAGATGAGGGATCCTTTCCCTGTTCGTCGGGAAAGAGTTCCCGGCGTTCCCGTCGCATCTCAAGAGGAGGCCCTCTAAACAGGAACGGCGAGAGGAACTCCAGGGTCGTGCCACCATTCCAAGAGTCCCCCAGATGTCTCACTCCATTCCAGAGGAAGCTCTTTTCCCTTCACCGGCTCGTCTTTCACGCCGAGGATCGACTCACACCAAGGTGGCACGTGGCACAGCCCTGTGGGAAAGCCTCGTGGGAAAGCCTCGAGGGACAGCCTCGAGGGAAAGACACAGATCCCTTGATCCACGTGACAGGAAGCGTGACACTACTGCTACAGCTCGGGAGGAAAGCGCACGTGCATGCCCCCACTCGAGACGAGGCCTGACTCCCCTGGGGAGACTCAGAAGCACCCCAAGATCCATGGCAACACTGGAGAGGAATCCTCAGGTTCCGGCCCCGATTCCACACAAGGACTGAGGCCCCAGCATGGACAGGAGAGGAATCCCGAGAGGTCCCCTAGCAACCGGATGGGGACTGGCCTTTCCTGAGGCCACCAGAGCGGGTCCCTGAGGTCCCCATCGTAACTCGAGAAGACCTGCCGCAACTCGAGAAAATCCAGGAGGTTCTCCCCTCCAGGCGAGATGAGGCTCATGTCCGCTGAGGCGTCTCGAGGCTGATCACACCTCACCTCTGGAACTTCGAAAGGGTCCTTCACACCCTTGGTGCAAATCAAGAAGTTCCCCGACATACCCGTCTCCACTCGAGAGGAATCACGAGGGTCCCGCCCACATCCAGAGGAGCCCCGTTTTCCGCCTCGTAGCTCGAGATGAGGGATCCTTTCCCTGCTTCGTCGGGAAAGAGTTCCCGGCGTTCCCGTCACATCTCAAGAGGAGGCCCTCTCAACAGGAACGGCGAGAGGAACTGCAGGATCGTGCCACCATTCCAAGAGTCCCCCAGATGTCTCAGTCCATTCCAGAGGAACCTCTTTTCACTTCACCGGCTCGTCTTTCACGCCGAGGATCGACTCACACCAAGCTGGCACTTGGCACAGCCCTGTGGGAAAGCCTCGTGGGAAAGCCTCGAGGGAAAGCCACCGATCCCTTGATCCACGTGACAGGAAGCGTGACACTACTGCTGCAGCTCGGAGGAAAGCGCACGTGCATGCCCCACTCGAGACGAGGCCTGACTCCCCTGGGGAGACTCAGAAGCACCCCAAGTTCCATGGCAACACTGGAGAGGAATCCTCAGGTTCCGGCCCCGACTCCACACAAGGACTGAGGCCCCGGCATGGACGGGAGGAATCCCGAGAGGCCCCGTAGCAACTCGCATGGGGACTGGCCTTTCCTGAGGCCACCCAGAGCGGGTCCCCTGAGGTCCCAATCGTAACTCGAGAAGGCCTGCCGCAACTCGAGAAAATCCAGGAGGTTCTCCCCTCCAGGCGACATGAGGCCCATTTCCGCTGAGGCGTCTCGAGCCTGATCACACCTCACCTCTGGAACTTCGAAAGGGTCCTTCACACCCTTGGTGCAAATCACAGAAGTTCCCCGACATACCCGTCTCCACTCGAGAGGAAACACGAGGGTCCCGCCCACATCCAGAGGAGCCCCGTTTCCGCCTCGTAGCTCGAGATGAGGGATCCTTTCCCTGCTTCGTCGGGAAAGAGTTCCCGGCTTTCCCGTCGCATCTCAAGAGGAGGCCCTCTCAACAGGAACGGCGAGAGGAACTCCACGGTCGTGCCACCATTCCAAGAGTCCCCCAGATGTCTCAGTCCATACCAGAGGAACCTCTTTCCCTACACCTGCTCGTCTTTCACGCCGAGGATCGACTCACACCAAGGTGGCACGTGGCACAGCCCTGTTGGAAAGCCTCGTGGAAAGCCTCCGAGGGACAGCCTCGAGGGAAAGCCACAGACCCCTTGATCCACGTGACAGGAAGCGTGACACTACTGCTGCAGCTCGGGAGGAAAGCGCACGTGCATGCCCCCACTCGAGACGAGGCCTGACTCCCCTGGGGAGACTCAGAAGCACCCCAAGATCCATGGCAACACTGGAGAGGAATCCTGAGGTTCCGGCCTCGACTCCACACAAGGACTGAGGTCCCGGCATGGACGGGAGAGGAATCCCGAGAGGTCCCCTAGCAACTCGCATGGGGACTGGCCTTTCCTGAGGCCACCAGAGCGGGTCCCTGAGGTCCCCGTCGTAACTCGAGAAGACCTGCCGCAACTCGAGAAAATCCAGGAGGTTCTCCCCTCCAGGCGAGATGAGGCCCATTTCCGCTGAGGCGTCTCGAGGCTGACCACACCTCACCTCTGGAACTTCGAAAGGGTCCTTCACACCCTTGGTGCAAATCAAGAAGTTCCCCGACATACCCGTCTCCAGTCGAGAGGAAACACGAGGGTCCCGCCCACATCCAGAGGAGCCCCGTTTCCGCCTCGTAGCTCGAGATGAGGGATCCTATCCTTGCTTATTAGGGAAAGAGTTCCCGGCCTTCCATTCGCATCTCAAGTGGAGGCCCTCTCAACAGGATCGGCGAGAGGAACTCCAGGGTCGTGCCACCATTCCAAGAGTCCCCCAGTTGTCTCAGTCCATTCCAGAGGATCCTCTTTTCCCTACACCGGCTCGTCTTTCACGCCGTTGATCGACTCACACCAAGGTGGCACGTGGAACAGCCCTGTGGGAAAGCCTCGAGGGAAAGCCACAGATCCCTTGATCCACGTGACAAGAAGCATGACACTACTGCTGCAGCTTGGAAGGTAAGCGCACGTGCATGCCCCCACACGAGACGAGGCCTGACTCCCCTGGGGAGACTCAGAAACACCCCAAGATCCATGGCAACACTGGAGAGGAATCCTCAAGTTCCGGCCCCGACTCCACACAAGGTCTTAGGCCCCGGCATGGACGGGAAGGTATCCCGAGATGGCCCCTAGCAACTAACATGGGGACTGGCCTTTCCTGAGGCCAACAGAGCGGGTCCCTGAGGTCCCCGTCCTAACTCGAGAAGACCTGCCGCAACACGAGAAAATCCAGGAGGTTCTCCCCTCGAGGCGAGATGAGGACCATTTCCGCTGAGGCGTCTCGAGGCTGATCACACCTCACCTCTGGAACTTCGAAAGTGTCCTTCAAACCCTTGGTGCAAATCAAGAAGTTCCCCGACATACCCGTCTCCACTCGAGAGGAAACACGAGGGTCCCGTCCACATCCAGAGGACCCCCGTTTCCGCCTCGTAGCTCGAGATGAGGGATCCTTTCCCTGCTTCGTCGGGAAAGAGTTCCCGGCCTTCCCGTCGCATCTCAAGAGGAGGCCCTCTCAACAGGAACGGCGAGAGGAACTCCAGGGTCGTGCCACCATTCCAAGAGTCCCCAGATGTCTCAGTCCATACCAGAGGAACCTATTTTGCCTACACCGGCTTGTCTTTCATGCCGAGGATAGACTCACACCAAGGTGGCACGTGGCACAGCCCTGTGGGAAAGCCTCGTGGGAAAGCCTCGAGGGACAGCCTCGAAGGAAAGCCACAGATCCCTTGATCCACGTGACAGGAAGCGTGACACTACTGCTGCAGCTCGGGAGGAAAGCACACGTGCATGCCCCCACTCGAGACGAGGCCTGACTCCCCTGGGGAGACTCAGAAGCACCCCAAGATCCATGGCAACACTGGAGAGGAATCCTCAGGTTCCGGCCCCGACTCCACACAAGGACTGAGGCCCCGGCATGGACGGGAGAGGAATTCCGAGATGTCCCCTAGCAACTCGCTGGGGACTGGCCTTTGCTGAGGCCACCAGAGCGGGTCCCTGAGGTCCCATTCGTAACTCGGGAAGACCTGCCGCAACTCGAGAAAATCCAGGAGGTTCTCCCCTCCAGGCGAGATGAGGCCCATTTCTGCTCTGGCGTCTCGAGGCTGATCACACCTCACCTGTGGAACTTCGAAAGGGTCCTTCAAACCGTTTGTGCAAGTCAAGAAGTTCCCCGACATACCCGTCTCCACTCGAGAGGAATCACGAGGGTCCCGCCCACATCCAGAGGAGCCCCGTTTCGCCTCGTAGCTCGAGATGAGGCATCCTTTCCCTGCTTCGTCGGGAAAGAGTTCCCGGCGTTCCCGTCGCATCTCAAGAGGAGGCCCTCTCAACAGGAACGGCGAGAGGAACTCCAGGGTCGTGCCACCATTCCAATAGTCCCCCAGATGTCTCAGTCCATTCCAGAGGAACCTCTTTTCCCTTCACCGGCTCATCTTTCACGCCGAGGATCGACTCACACCAGGGTGGCACCTGGCACAACCCTGTGGGAAAGCCTCGTGGGAAAGACTCGAGGGACAGCCTCGAGGGAAAGCCACAGATCCCTTGATCCACGTGACAGGAAGCGTGACACTACTGCTGCAGCTCCGGAGGAAAGCGCACGTGCATGCCCCCACTCGAGACGAGGCCTGACTCCCCTGGGGAGACTCAGAAGCACCCCAAGTTCCATGGCAACACTGGAGAGGAATCCTCAGGTTCCGGCCCCGACTCCACACAAGGACTTAGGCCCCGGCATGGACGGGAGAGGAATCCCGAGAGGCCCCCTAGCAACTCGCATGGGGACTGGCCTTTCCTGAGGCCACCAGAGCGGGTCCCTGAGATCCCCGTCGTAACTCGAGAAGACCTGCCGCAACTCGAGAAAATCAAGGAGGTTCTCCCCTCGAGGCGAGATGAGGCCCATTTCCGCTGAGGCGTCTCGAAGCTGATCACACCTCACCTCTGGAACTTCGAAAGGGTCCTTCACACCCTTGGTGCAAATCAAGAAGTTCCCCGACATACCCGTCTCCACTCGAGAGGAAACACGAGGGTCCCGCCCACATCCAGAGGAGCCCCGTTTCCGCCTCGTAGCACAATATGCGGGATCCTTTCCCTGCTTCATCGCGAAAGAGTTCCCGGCGTTCCCGTCCCAACTCAAGAGGAGGCCCTCTCAACAGGAAGGGCGAGAGGAACTCCAGGGTTGTTCAACCATTCCAAGAGTCCCCCTGATGTCTCAGTCCATACCAGAGGAACCTCTTGTCCCTACACCGGCTCGTTTTTCACGCGGAGGACCGACTCACACCAAGGTGGCACGTGGCACAGCCCTGTGGGAAAGCCTCGTGGGAAAGCCTCGAGGGACAGCTTCGAGGGAAAGCCGCAGACTCCTTGATCCACGTGACAGGAAGCGTGACACTACTGCTGCAGCTCGGGAGGAAAGCGCACGTGCATGCCCCCACTCGAGACGAGGCCTGACTCCCCTGGGGAGACTCAGAAGCACCCCAAGATCCATGGCAACACTGGAGATAAATCCTCAGGTTCCGGCCCCGACACCACACAAGGTCTTAGTCCCCGGCATGGACGGGTGAGGAATCCCGAGATGGCCCCTAGCAACTCGCACGGGGACTGGCCTTTCCTGAGGCCACCAGAGCGGGTCCCTGAGGTCCCCGTCGTAACTCGAGAAGACCTGCCGCAACTCGAGAAAATCCAGAAGGTTCTCCCCTCCAGGCGAGATGAGGCCCATTTCCACTGAGGCGTCTCGAGGCTGATCACACCTCACCTCTGGAACTTCGCAAGGGTCCTTCACACCCTTGGTGCAAATCAAGAAGTTCCCCGACACACCCGTCTCCACTCAGAGGAAACACGAGGGTCCCGCCCACATCCAGAGGAGCCCCGTTTCCGCCTCGTAGCTCGAGATGAGGGATCCTTTCCCTGCTTCGTCGGGAAAGAGTTCCCGGCGTTCCAGTCGCATCTCAAGAGGAGCCCCTCTCAACAGGAAAGGCGAGAGGAACTCCAGGGTCGTGCCACCATTCCAAGAGTCCCCCAGATGTCCCAGTCCATTCCTGAGGAACCTCTTTTCCCTTCACCGGCTCGTCTTTCACGCCGAGGATCGACTCACACCAAGGTGGCACGTGGCACAGCCCTATGGGAAAGCCTCGTGGGAAAGCCTCCATCGAAAGCCTCGAGGGAAACCACAGATCCCTTGATCCACGTGACAGGAAGCGTGACACAACTGCTGCAGCTCGGGAGGAAAGCGCACCTGCATGCCCCCACTCGAGAAGGGCCTGACTTCCCTGGGGAGACTCAGAAGCACCCCAAGATCCATGGCAACACTGGAGAGGAATCCTCAGGTTCCGGATCCGACCCCACACACGGACTGAGGCCCCGGCATGGACGGGAAAGAAATCCCGAGATGGCCCCTAGCAACTCGCATGGGGACTGGCCTTTCCTGAGGCCACCAGAGCGGGTCCCTGAGGTCCCCGTCGTAACTCGAGAAGACCTGCCGCAACTCGAGAAAATCCAGGAGGTTCTCCCCTCCAGGCGAGATGAAGCCCATTTCTGCTGAGGTGTCTCGAGGCTGATCACACCTCACCTCTGGAACTTTGAAAGGGTCCTTCACACCCTTGGTGCAAATCAAGAAGTTCCCCGACATACCCGTATCCACTCGAGAGGAATCACGAGGGTCCCGCCCACATTCAGAGGAGCCCCGTTTCCGCCTCGTAGCTGGAGATGAGGGATTCTTTCCCTGCTTCTTCGGGAAAGAGTTCCCGGCTTTCCCGTCGCATCTCAAGAGGAGGCCCTCTCAACAGGAACGGCGAGAGGAACTCCAGGGTCGTGTCACCATTCCAAGAGTCCCCCAGATGTCTCAGTCCATTCCAGAGGAACCTCTTTTCCCTTCACCGGCTCGTTTTTCACGCCGAGGATCGACTCCTACCAAGGTGGCACGTGGCACAGCCCTGTGGGAAAGCCTCGTGGGAAAGCCTCGAGGGACAGCCTCGAGGGAAAGCCACAGATCCCTTGATCCACGTGACAGGAAGCGTGACACTACTGCTGCAGCTCGGGAGGAAAGCGCACGTGCATGCCCCCACTCGAGACGAGGCCTGACTCCCCTGGGGAGACTCAGAAGCACCCCAAGATCCATGGCAACACTGGAGAGGAATCCTCAGGTTCCGGCCCCGACTCCACACAAGGTCTTAGTCCCCGGCATGGACGGGTGAGGAATCCCGAGATGGCCCCTAGCAACTCGCACGGGGACTGGCCTTTCCTGAGGCCACCAGAGCGGGTCCCTGAGGTCCCCGTCGTAACTCGAGAAGACCTGCCGCAACTCGAGAAAATCCAGAAGGTTCTCCCCTCCAGGCGAGATGAGGCCCATTTCCACTGAGGCGTCTCGAGGCTGATCACACCTCACCTCTGGAACTTCGCAAGGGTCCTTCACACCCTTGGTGCAAATCAAGAAGTTCCCCGACACACCCGTCTCCACTCAGAGGAAACACGAGGGTCCCGCCCACATCCAGAGGAGCCCCGTTTCCGCCTCGTAGCTCGAGATGAGGGATCCTTTCCCTGCTTCGTCGGGAAAGAGTTCCCGGCGTTCCAGTCGCATCTCAAGAGGAGCCCCTCTCAACAGGAAAGGCGAGAGGAACTCCAGGGTCGTGCCACCATTCCAAGAGTCCCCCAGATGTCCCAGTCCATTCCTGAGGAACCTCTTTTCCCTTCACCGGCTCGTCTTTCACGCCGAGGATCGACTCACACCAAGGTGGCACGTGGCACAGCCCTATGGGAAAGCCTCGTGGGAAAGCCTCCATCGAAAGCCTCGAGGGAAACCACAGATCCCTTGATCCACGTGACAGGAAGCGTGACACAACTGCTGCAGCTCGGGAGGAAAGCGCACCTGCATGCCCCCACTCGAGAAGGGCCTGACTTCCCTGGGGAGACTCAGAAGCACCCCAAGATCCATGGCAACACTGGAGAGGAATCCTCAGGTTCCGGATCCGACCCCACACACGGACTGAGGCCCCGGCATGGACGGGAAAGAAATCCCGAGATGGCCCCTAGCAACTCGCATGGGGACTGGCCTTTCCTGAGGCCACCAGAGCGGGTCCCTGAGGTCCCCGTCGTAACTCGAGAAGACCTGCCGCAACTCGAGAAAATCCAGGAGGTTCTCCCCTCCAGGCGAGATGAAGCCCATTTCTGCTGAGGTGTCTCGAGGCTGATCACACCTCACCTCTGGAACTTTGAAAGGGTCCTTCACACCCTTGGTGCAAATCAAGAAGTTCCCCGACATACCCGTATCCACTCGAGAGGAATCACGAGGGTCCCGCCCACATTCAGAGGAGCCCCGTTTCCGCCTCGTAGCTGGAGATGAGGGATTCTTTCCCTGCTTCTTCGGGAAAGAGTTCCCGGCTTTCCCGTCGCATCTCAAGAGGAGGCCCTCTCAACAGGAACGGCGAGAGGAACTCCAGGGTCGTGTCACCATTCCAAGAGTCCCCCAGATGTCTCAGTCCATTCCAGAGGAACCTCTTTTCCCTTCACCGGCTCGTTTTTCACGCCGAGGATCGACTCCTACCAAGGTGGCACGTGGCACAGCCCTGTGGGAAAGCCTCGTGGGAAAGCCTCGAGGGACAGCCTCGAGGGAAAGCCACAGATCCCGTGATCCACGTGACAGGAAGCGTGACACTACTGCTGCAGCTCGGGAGGAAAGCGCACGTGCATGCCCCCACTCGAGACGAGGCCTGACTCCCCTGGGGAGACTCAGAAGCACCCCAAGATCCATGGCAACACTGGAGAGGAATCCTCAGGTTCCGGCCCCGACTCCACACAAGGTCTTAAGCCCCAGCATGGATGGGAGAGGAATCCCGAGCTGGCCCCTAGCAACTCGCATGGGGACTTGCCTTTGCTGAGGCCACCAGAGCGGGTCCCTGAGGTCCCCGTCGTAACTCGAGAAGACCTGCCGCAACACGAGAAAATCCAGGAGGTTCTCCACTCCAGGCGAGATGAGGCCCATTTCCGCTGAGACGTTTCGAGGATGATCACACCTCACCTCTGGTACTTCGAAAGGGTCCTTCACACCCTTGGTGCAAATCAAGAAGTTCCCCGACATACCCGTATCCACTCGAGAGGAATCACGAGGGTCCCACCCACATCCAGAGGAGCCCCGTTTACGCCTCGTAGCTCGAGATGAGGGATCCTTTCCCTGCTTCGTCGGGAAAGAGTTCCCGGCATTCCCGTCGCATCTCAAGGTGAGGCCCTCTCAACAGGAATGGCGAGAGGAACTCCAGGGTCGAACCACCACTCCAAGAGTCCCCCAGATGTCTCAGTCCATTCCAGAGGAACCTCTTTTCCCTTCACCGGCTCGTCTTTCAGGCCGAGGATCGAGTCACACCAAGGTGGCACGTGGCACAGCCCTGTGGGAAAGCCTCGTGGGAAAGCCTCCATCGGAAGCCTCGAGGGAATCCACAGATCCCTTGATCCAGGTGACAGGAAGCGTGACACTACTGCTGCAGCTCGGGAGGAAAGTGCACGTGTTGCCCCCACTCGAAACGAGGCCTGACTCCCCTGGGGAGACTCAGAAGCACACCAAGATCCATGGCAACACTGGAGGGGAATCCTAAGGACCCGTCCCCGACTCCACACAACGTCTTATGCCCCGGCATGTTCGAGAGACGAATCCCGAGATGCCCCCTAGCAACTCGCATGGGGACTGGCCTTTCCTGAGGCCACCAGAGCGGGTAACTGGGGTCCCCGTCGTAACTCGAGAAGACCTGCCACAGCTCCAGAAAATCTAGGAGGTTCTCCCCTCCAGGCGAGATGAGGCCCATTTCCGCTGAGGCGGCTCGAGGCTGATCACACCTCACCTCTGGAACTTCGAAAGGGTCCTTCACACCCTTGGTGCAAATCAAGAAGTTCCCCGACATACCCGCCTCCACTCGAGAGGAAACACGAGAGTCCCGACCACATCCAGAGGAGCCCCGTTTCCGCCTCGTAGCTCGAGATGAGGGATCCTTTCCCTGCTTCGTCGCGAAAAAGTTCCCGGCGTTCCCATCGCATCTCAAGAGGAGGCCCTCTCAACAGGAATGGCGAGAGGAACTCCAGGGTCGTGCCACCATTCCAAGAGTCCCCCAGATGTCTCAGTCCATTCCAGAGGAACCTCTTTTCCCTTAACCGGCTGGTCTTTCACGCCGAGAATCGACTCACACCAAGGTGGCACTTGGCACAGCCCTGTGCGAAAGCCTCGTGGGAAAGCCTCGAGGGACAGCCTCGAGGGAAAGCCACAGATCCCTTGATCCACGTGACAGGAAGCGTGACCCTACTGCTGCAGCTCGGGAGGGAAGCGCACGTGCATGCCCCCACTCGAGACGAGGCCTGACTCCCCTGGGGAGACTCAGAGGCACCCCAAGATCCATGTCAACACTGGAGAAGAAACCTCAGGTTCAGGCCCCGACTCCACACAAGGTCTTAGGCCCAGGCATGGACGGGAGAGGAATCCCGAGATGGCCCCTAGCAACTCGCATGGGGACTGGTACTTCCTGAGGCCACCAGAGCGGGTCCCTGAGGTCCCCGTCGTAACTTCAGAAGACCTGCCGGAACTCGAGAATATCCAGGAGGTTCTCCCGTGCAGGCCAGATGAGGCCCATTTCCCCAGAGGCTTCTCGGGGCTAATCACACCTCACCTCTGGAACGTCGAAAGGGTCCTTCGCACCCTTGGTGCAACTCAAGAAATTCCCCGACATACCCGTCTCCACTCGAGAGGAAACACGAGGGTCCCGCCCACATCCAGAGGAGCCCCGTTTCCGCCTCGTAGCTAGAGGTGAGGGATCCTTTACCTGCTTCGTTGGGAAAGAATTCCCGGGGTTCCCGTCGCATCTCAAGAGGAGGCCCTCTCAACATGAACAGCGAGAGGTACTCCAGGGTCGTGCCACCATTCCAAGAGTCCCCCAGATGTCTCAGTCCATTTCAGAGGAACCTCTTTTCCCTTCACCGGCTCGTCTTTCACGACGAATATCGACTCACACCAAGGTGGCACTTGGCATAGCCCTGTGGGAAAGCCTCGTGGGAAAGCCTCGAGGGAAAGCCTCGAGGGAAAGCCACAGATCCCTTGAACCAGGTGACAGGAAGAGTGACCCTACTGCTGCAGGTCGGGAGGAACGCCCACGTGCATACCCCCACTCGAGACGAGGCCTGACTCCCCTGGGGAGACTCAGAGGCACCCCAAGATCCATGTCAACACTGGAGAGGAATGCTCAGGTTCCGGCCCCGACTCCACACAAGGTCTTACGCCCCGGCATGGACGGGAGAGGAATCCCGAGATGGCCCCTAGCAACTCGCATGGGGACTGGCCCTTCCTGAGGACAACAGAGCGGGTCCCTGAGGTCCCCGTCGTAACTCGAGAAGACCTGCCGCAACTCGAGAATATCCAGCAGGTTCTCCCCTGAAGGCGAGATGAGGCCCATTTCCGCAGAGGCTTCTCGGGGCTAATCACACCTCACCTCTGGAACGTCGAAAGGGTCCTTCACACCCTTGGTGCAACTCAAGAATTTCCCCGACATACCTTTCTCCACTCGAGAGGAAACACGAGTGTCCCACCCACATCCAGAGGAGCCCCGTTTCCGCCTCGTAGCTCGAGGTGACGGATCCAATCCCTGCTTCTTCAGGAAAGGATTCCCGGCGTTCCCGTCGCATCTCAAGAGGAGGCCCTCTCAACAGGAACGGCGAGAGGAACTCCAGGGTCGTACCTCCATTCCAACAGTCCCCCAGATGTCTCTGTCCATTCCAGAGGAACCTCTTTTCCCTTCACCGGCTCGTCTTTCACGCCGAGGATCGACTCACACCAAGGTGGCACTTGGCACAGCCCTGTGGGAAAGCCTCGTGGGAAAGCATTGAGGGAAAGCCACAGATTCCTTGATCCACGTGACAGGAAGCGTGACCCTACTGCTGAAGCTCGGGAGGGAAGCGCACGTGCATGCCCCCACACGAGACGAGGCCTGACTCCCCTGGGGAGACTCAGAGGCACCCCAAAATCCATGTCAACACTGGAGAGGAATCCTCAGGTTCCGGCCCCGACTCCACACATGGTCTTAGGCCCCGGCATCGATGGGAGAGGATTCCCGATATGACCCCTAGCAACTCGCATGGGGACTGGCCCTTCCTGAGGCCACCAGAGCGGGTCCCTGAGGTCCCCGTCTTAACTCGAGAAGACCTGCCGGAACTCGAGAATATCCAGGAGGTTCTCCTAAGCAGGCGAGATGAGGCCCATTTCCGCAGAGGCTTCTCGGGAGAATCACACCTCACCTCTGGAACGTCGAAAGGGTCCTTCCCACCCTTGGTGCAACTCAAGAAGTTCCCCGACATACCCGTCTCCACTCGAGAGGAAACACGAGGGTCCCGCCCACATCCAGAGGAGCCCTGTTTCTGCCTCGTAGCTCGAGGTGAGGGATCCTTTCCCTGGTTCTTCGGGAAAGAATTCCCGGCGTTCCCGTCGCATCTCAAGAGGAGGCCCTCTCAACAGGAAATGCTAGAGGAACGCCAGGGTGGTACCACCATTCAAACAGTCCCCCAGATGTCTCTGTCCATTCCAGAGGAACCTCTATTCCCTTCACCGGCTCGTCTTTCACGCCGAAGATCGACTCACACCAAGGTGGCACTTGGCACAGCCCTGTGGGAAAGCCTCGTGGGAAAGCCTCGAGGGAAAGCCTCGAGGGAAAGCCACAGGTCCCTTGATCCACGTGACAGGAAGCGTGATCCTCCTGCTGCAGCTCGGGAGGGAAGCGCACTTGCATGCCCCCACTCGAGACGAGGCCTGACTCCCCTGGGGAGACTCAGAGGCACCCCAAGATCCATGTCAACACTGGAGAAGAAACCTCAGTTTCAGGCCCCGACTCCACACAAGGTCTTAGGCCCAGGCATGGACGGGAGAGGAATCCCGAGATGGCCCCTAGCAACTCGCATGGGGACTGGCCCATCCTGAGGCCACCAGAGCGGGTCCCTGAGGTCCCCGTCGTAACTTCAGAAGACCTGCCGGAACTCGAGAATATCCAGGAGGTTCTCCCCTGCAGGAGAGATGAGGCCCATTTCCGCAGAGGCTTCTCGGGGCTAATCACACCTCCCCTCTGGAACGTCGAAAGGGTCCTTCCCACCCTTGGTGCAACTCAAGAAGTTCCCCGACATACCCGTCTCCAGTCGAGAGGAAACACGAGGGTCCCGCCCACATCCAGATGAGCCCCGTTTCCGCCTCATAGCTCGAGGTGACGGATCCAATCCCTGCTTCTTCGGGAAAGAATTCCCGGCGTTCCCGTGCTTCTCAAGAGGAGGCCCTCTCAACAGGAACGGCGAGAGGAACTCCAGGGTCGTTCCACCATTCCAAGAGTCCCCCAGATGTCTCAGTCCATTCCAGAGGATCCTCTTTTCGCTTCACCGGCTTCTCTTTCACGCCGAGGATCGACTCACACCAAGGTGGCACTTGGCACAGCCCTGTGGGAAAGCCTCGTGAGAAAGCCTCGAGGGAAAGCCTCGAGGGAAAGCCACAGATCCCTTGATCCACGTGACAGGAAGCGTGACCCTACTGCTGCAGCTCGGGAGGGAAGCGCACGTGCATGCCCCCACTCGAGACGAGGCCTTACTCCCCTGGGGAGACTGAGAGGCAACACAAGATCCATGTCAACACTGGAGAGGAATGCTCAGGTTCCGGCCCCGACTCCACACAAGGTCTTAGGCCCCGGCATCGACGGGAGAGGAATCCCGAGATGGCCCCTAGCAACTCGCATGGGGACTGGCCCTTCCTGAGGCCACCAGAGCGGGTCCCTGAGGTCCCCGTCGTAACTCGAGAAGACCTGCCGCAACTCGATAATATCCAGGAGGTTCTCCCCTGCAGGCGAGATGAGGCCCATTTCCGCATAGGCTTCTCGGGGCTAATCACATCTCACCTCTGGAACGTCGAAAGGGTCCTTCCCACCCATGGTGCAACTCAAGAAATTCCCCGACATACCCGTCTCACTCGAGAGGAAACACGAGGGTCCCGCCCACATCCAGAGGAGCCCCGTTTCCGCCTCGTAGCTCGAGGTGAGGGATCCTTTACCTGCTTCGTTGGGAAAAAATTCCCGGGGTTCCCGTCGCATCTCAAGAGGAGGCCCTCTCAACATGAACAGCGAGAGGAACTCCAGGGTCGTGCCACCATTCCAAGAGTCCCCCAGATGTCTCAGTCCATTTCAGAGTTACCTCTTTTCCCTTCACCGGCTCGTCTTTCACGACGAAGATCGACTCACACCAAGGTGGCACTTGGCATAGCCCTGTGGGAAAGCCTCGTGGGAAAGACTCAAGGGAAAGCCTCGAGGGAAAGCCACAGATCCCTTGAACCAGGTGACAGGAAGAGTGACCCTACTGCTGCAGGTCGGGAGGAACGCCCACGTGCATACCCCCACTCGAGACGAGGCCTGACTCCCCTGGGGAGACTCAGAGGCACCCCAAGATCCATGTCAACACTGGAGAGGAATGCTCAGGTTCCGGCCCCGACTCCACACAAGGTCTTATGCCCCGGCATGGACGGGAGAGGAATCCCGAGATGGCCCCTAGCAACTCGCATGGGGACTGGCCCTTCCTGAGGACAACAGAGCGGGTCCCTGAGGTCCCCGTCGTAACTCGAGAAGACCTGCCGCAACTCGAGAATATCCAGGAGGTTCTCTCCTGCAGGCGAGATGAGGCCCATTTCCGCAGAGGCTTCTCGGGGCTAATCACACCTCACCTCTGGAACGTCGAAAGGGTCCTTCCCACCCTTGGTGCAACTCAAGAATTTCCCCGATATACCTTTCTCCACTCGAGAGGAGACACGAGGTTCCCGCCCACATCCAGAGGAGCCCCGTTTCCGACTCGTAGCTCGAGGTGACGGATCCTTTCCCTGCTTCGTCGGGAAAGATTTTTGGGCGTTCCCGTCGCATCTCAAGAGGAGGTCCTCTCAACAGGAACGGAGAGAGGAACTCCAGGGTCGTGCCACCATTCCAAGTGCCCCCCAGATGTCTCTGTCCATTCCAGAGGAACCTCTTTTCCCTTCAACGGCTCGTCTTTCACGCCGAGGATCGACTCACACCAAGGTGGGTCTTGGCACAGCCCTGTGGGAAAGCCTCGTGGGAAAGCCTCGAGGGAAAGCCTCGAGGGAAAGCCACAGATCCCTTGATCCACGTGACAGGAAGCGTGACCCTACTGCTGCAGCTCGGGTGCAAAGCGCACGTGCATGCCTCCAATCGAGACGAGGCCTGACTCCCCTGGGGAGACTCAGAGGCACCCCAAGATCCATGTCAACACTGGAGAGGAATCCTCAGGTTCCGGCCCAGAGTCCACACAAGGTCTTAGGCCCCGGCATCGACGGGAGAGGAATCCCGAGATGGCCACTAGCAACTCGCATGGGGACTGGCCCTTCCTGAGGCCACCAGAGCGGGTCCCTGAGGTCCCCTTCAAAACTCGAGAAGACCTGCCGCAACTCGAGAATATCCAGGAGGTTCTCCCCTCCAGGCGAGATGAGGCCCATTTCCGCAGAGGCTTCTCGGGGCTAATCACATCTCACCTGTGGAACGTCGAAAGGGTCCTTCCCACCCATGGTGCAACTCAAGAAATTCCCCGACATACCCGTCTCCACTCTAGAGGAGACACGAGGGTCCCGCCCACATCCAGAGGAGCCCCGTTTCCGCCTCGTAGCTCGAGGTGAGGGATCCTTTCCCTGCTTCGTTGGGAAAGAATTCCCGGGGTTCCCCTCGCATCTCAAGAGGAGGCCCTCTCAACAGGAACGGTGAGAGGAACTCCAGGGTCGTGCCACCACTCCAAGAGTCCCCCAGATGTCTGAGTCCATTCCAGAGGAACCTCTTTTCCCTTGACCGGCTCGTCTTTCACGCCGAGGATCGACTCACACCAAGGTGGCACTTGGCACAGCCCTGTGGGAAAGCCTCGTGGGATAGCCTCGAGGGAAAGCCTCGAGGGAAAGCCACAGATCTCTTGATCCACGTGACAGAAAGCGTGATCCTACTGCTGCAGCTCGGGAGGGAAGCTCACGTGCATGCCCCCACTCGAGATGAGGCCTGACTCCCCTGGGGAGACTCAGAGGCACCCCAAAATCCATGTCAACACTGGAGAGGAATCCTCAGGTTCCGTACCCGACTCCACACACGGTCTTAGGCCCCGGCATCGACGGGAGAGGAATCCCGAGATGGCCCCTAGCAACTCGCATGGGGACTGGCCCTTCCTGAGGCCACCAGAGCGGGTCCCTGAGTTCCCCGTCGTAACTCAGGAAGACCTGCCGCAACTCGACAATATCCAGGAGTTTCTCCCCTGCAGGCGAGATGAGGCCCATTTCCGCGGAGGCTTCTCGGGGCTAATCACACCTTACCTCTGGAACGTCGAAAGGGTCCTTCCCACCCTTGGTGCAACTCAAGAAGTTCCCCGACATACCCGTCTCCACTCGAGAGGAAACACCAGGGTCACGCCCACATCCAGAGGAGCCCCGTTTCCGCCTCATAGCCCGAGCTGAGGGATCCTTTCCCTGCTTCGTCGGGAAAGAATTCCCGGCGATCCCGGCGCATCTCAAGAGGAGGCCCTCTCAACAGGAACGGCGAGAAGAACTCCAGGGTCGTACCACCATTCCAACAGTCCCCCAGATGTCTCTGTCCATTCCAGAGGAACCACTTTTCCCTTCACCGGCTCGTCTTTCACGGCGAGGATAGACTCACACCAAGGTGACACTTGGCACAGCGCTGTGGGTAAGCCTCGTGGGAAAGCCTTGAGGGAAAGCCACAGATCCCTTGATCCACGTGACAGGAAGCGTGACCCTACTGCTGCAGCTCGGGAGGGAAGCGCACGTGCATGCCCCCACTCGAGACGAGGCCTGACTCCCTTGGGGAGACTGAGAGGCACCCCAATATCCATGTCAACACTGGAGAGGAATCCTCTGGTTCCGCCCCGAATCCACACAAGGTTTTAGGCCCCGGCATGGACGGGAGAGGAATCCCGAGAGGTCCCCTAGCAACTCGCATGGGGACTGGCCCTTCCTGAGGCCACCAGAGTGGGTCGCTGAGGTCCCCGTCGTAACTCGAGAAGACCTGCCGCAACTCGAGAATATCCAGGAGGTTCTCCTCTGCAGGCGAGATGAGGCCCATTCCCATAGAGGCTTCTCGGGGCTAATCACACCTCACCTATGGAATGTCGAAAGGGTCCTTCCCACCCTTAGTGCTACTCAAGAAGTTCCCCGCCATACCCGTCTCCACTCTAGAGGAAACACGAGGGTCCCGCCCACATCCAGAGGAGCCCCGTTTCCGCCTCATAGCCCGAGCTGAGGGATCCTTTCCCTGCTTCGTCGGGAAAGAATTCCCGGCGTTCCCGTCGCAACTCAAGAGGAGGCCCTCTCAAAAGGAACGGCGAGAGGAACTCCAGGGTCGTGCCACCATTCCAAGAGTCCCCCAGATGTCTCAGTCCATTCCAGAGGAACCTCTTTTCCCTTCACCGGCTCGTCTTTCACGCCGAGGATCGACTCACACCAAGGTGGCACGTGGCATAGCCCCGTGGGAAAGCCTCGTGAGAAAGCCTCGAGGGACAGCCTCGAGGGAAACCCACAGATCCCTTGATCCACGTGACAGGAAGCGTGACACTACTGCTGCAGCTCGGGAGGAAAGCGCACGTGCATGCCCCCACTCGAGACGCGGCCTGCCTCCCCTCGGGAGACTGAGAAGCACCCCAAGATCCATGGCAACACTGGAGAGGAATCCTCAGGTTCTGGCCCCGACTCCACACAAGGTCTTAAGCCCCGGCATGGACGGGAGAGGAATCCCGAGATGGCCCCTAGCAACTCGCATTGGGACTGGCCTTTCCTGAGGCCACCAGAGCGGCTCCCTGAGGTCCCATTCGTAACTCGGGAAGACCTGCCACAACTCGAGAAAATCCAGGAGGTTCTCCCCTCCAGGCGAGTTGAGGCCCATTTCCGCTGAGGCGTCTCGAGGCTGATCACACCTCACCTCTGGAACTTCGAAAGGGTCCTTCACACCCTTGGTGCAACTCAAGAAGTTCCCCGACATACCCGTCTCCACTCGAGAGGAAACACGAGGGTTCCGCCCACATCCAGAGGAGCCCCGTTTCCGCCTCGTAGCTCGAGGTGACGGATCCTTTCCCTGCTTCGTCGGGAAAGAATTCCCGGCGTTCCCGTCGCATCTCAAGAGGAGGCCCTCTCAACAGGAACGGCGAGAGGAACTCCAGGGTCGTGCCACCATTCCAACAGTCCCCCAGAAGTCTCTGTCCATTCCAGAGGAACCTCTTTTCCCTTCAACGGCTCGTCTTTCACGCCGAGGATCGACTCACACCAAGGTGACACTTGGCACAGCGCTGTGGGTAAGCCTCGTGGGAAAGCCTCGAGGGAAAGCCTCGAGGGAAAGCCACAGATCCCTTGATCCACGTGACACGAAGCGTGACCCTACTGCTGCAGCTCGGGAGGGAAGTGCACGTGCATGGCCCCACTCGAGGCGAAGCCTGACTCCCCTGGGGAGACTAAGAGGCACCACAAAATCCATGTCAACACTGGAGAGGAATGCTCAGGTTCCAGCCCCGACTCCACACAAGGTCTTAGGCCCCGGGATCGACGGGAGAGGAATCCCGAGATGGCCCCTAGCAACTCGCTTGGGGACTGGCCCTTCCTGAAGCCACCAGAGCGGGTCCCTGAGGTCCCCGTCGTAACTCGAGAAGACCTGCCGCAACTCGAGAATATCCAGGAGGTTCTTCCCTCCAGGCGAGATGAGGTCCATTTCCGCAGAGGCTTCTCGGGGCTAATCACACCTCACCTCTGGAACGTCGAAAGGGTCCTTCCCACCCTTGGTGCAACTCAAGAAGTTCCCCGACATACCCGTCTCCACTCGAGAGGAAACACGAGTGTCCCGCCCACATCCAGAGGAGCCCCGTTTCCGCCTCGTAACTCGAGGTGACGGATCCTTTCCCTGCTTCTTCGGGAAAGAATTCCCGGCCTTCCCGTCGCATCTCAAGAGGAGGCCCTCTGAACAGGAACGGCGAGAGGAACTCCAGGGTCCTGCCACCGTTCCGAGAGTCTCCCAGATGTCTCAGTCCATTCCAGAGGAACCTCTTATCCCTTCACCTGCTCGTCTTTCACGCCGAGGATCGAATCACACCAAGGTGGCACTTGGCACAGCTCTGTGGGAAAGCCTCGTGGGAAAGCCTCGAAGGAAAGCCTCGAGCGAAAGCCACAGATCCCTTGATCCACGTGACAGGAAGCGTGACCCTACTGCTGCATCTCGGGAGGGAAGTGCACGTGCATGCCCCCACTCGAGACCAGGCCTGACTCCCCTGGGAAGAATCAGAGGCATCCCAAAATCCATGTCAACACTGGAGAGGAATCCTCTGGTTCCGGCCCCGACCCCACACAAGGTCTTAGGCCCCGGCATCGATGGGAGAGGAATCCCGAGATAGCCCCTAGCAACTCGCATGGGGACTGGCCCTTCCTGAGGCCACCAGAGCGGGTCCCTGAGGTCCCGTCGTAACTCGAGAAGACCTGCCGCAACTCGAGAATATCCAGGAGGTTCTTCCCTGCAGGCGAGATGAGGCCCATTTCCGCAGAGGCTTCTCGGGGCTAATCACACCTCACCTCTGGAACGTCGAAAGGGTCCTTCCCACCCTTGGTGCAACTCAAGAAATTCCCCGACATACCCGTCTCCACTCGAAAGGAAACACGAGGGTCCCGCCCACATCCAGAGGAGCCCCGTTTCCGCCTCGTAGCTCGAGGTGAGGGATCCTTTCCCTGCTTCTTCGGGAAAGAATTCCCGGCATTCCCGTCGCATCTCAAGAGGAGGCCCTCTCAACAGGAACGGTGAGAGGAACTCCAGGGTCCTGCCACCATTCCAAGAGTCCCCCAGATGTCTCAGTCCATTCCAGAGGAACCTCTTTTCCCTTCACCTGCTCGTCTTTCACGCCGAGGATCGACTAACAACAAAAGGGCACTTGGCATAGCCCTGTGGGGAAGCCTCGTGTGAAAGTCTCGAGGGAAAGCCTCGATGGAAAGCCACAGATCCCTTGATCCACGTGACAGTAAGCTTGACCCTACTGCTGCAGCTCGGGAGGAAAGCGCACGTGCATGCCCCCACTCGAGACGAAGCCTGACTCCCCTGGGGAGACTCAGAGGCACCCCAAGATCCATGTCAACACTGGACAGGAATGCTCAGGTTCCGGCCCCGACTCCACACAAGGTCTTAGGCCCCGTCATCGAAGGGAGAGGAATCCCGAGATGGCCCCTAGCAACTTGCATGGGGACTGGCCCTTCCTGAGGCCACCAGAGCGGGTCCCTGAGGTCCCCGTCGTAACTCGAGAAGACCTGCCGCAACTCGAGAATATCCAGGAGGTTCTCCCCTGCAGGCGAGATGAGGCCCATTTCCGCAGAGGCTTCTCGGGGCTAATCACACCTCTCCTCTGGAACGTCGAAAGGGTCCTTCACACCCTTGCTGCAACTCAAGAAGTTCCCCAACATACCCTTCTCCACTCGAGAGGAAACACGAGGGTTCCGCCCACATCCAGAGGAGCCCCGTTTCTGCCTGGTAGCTCGAGGTGAGGGATCCTTTCCCTGCTTCGTTGGGAAAGAATTCCCGCCGTTCCCATCGAATCTCAAGAGGAGGCCCTCTCAACCGGAACGGCGAGAGGAACTCCAGGGTCGTGCCACCATTCCAAGAGTCCCCCAGATGTCTCAGTCCATTCCAGAGGAACCTCTTTTCCCTTCACCGGCTCGTCTTTCACGCCGAGGATCGACTCACACCAAGGTGGCACTTGGCACAGCCCTGTGGGAAAGCCTCGTGGGAAAGCCTCGAGGGAAAGCCACGAGGGAAAGCCACAGATCCCATGATCCACGTGACATGAAGCGTGACCCTACTGCTGCAGCTCGGGAGGGAAGCGCACGTGCATTCCCCCACTCGAGACGAGGCCTGACTCCCCTGGGGAGACTCAGAGGCACCCCAAGATCCATGTCAACACTGGACAGGAATGCTCAGGTTCCGGCCCCGACTCCACACAAGGTCTTAGGCCCCGTCATCGAAGGGAGAGGAATCCCGAGATGGCCCCTAGCAACTTGCATGGGGACTGGCCCTTCCTGAGGCCACCAGAGCGGGTCCCTGAGGTCCCCGTCGTAACTCGAGAAGACCTGCCGCAACTCGAGAATATCCAGGAGGTTCTCCCCTGCAGGCGAGATGAGGCCCATTTCCGCAGAGGCTTCTCGGGGCTTATCACACCTCACTCTGGAACTTCGAAAGGGTCCTTCCCACCCTTGGTGCAAATCAAGAAGTTCCGCGACATGCCCGTCTCCACTCGAGAGGAAACACGAGTGTCCCGCCCACATCCAGAGGAGCCCCGTTTCCGCCTCGTAACTCGAGGTGACGGATCCTTTCCCTGCTTCTTCGGGAAAGAATTCCCGGCGTTCCCGTCGCATCTCAAGAGGAGGCCCTCTGAACAGGAACGGCGAGAGGAACTCCAGGGTCCTGCCACCGTTCCGAGAGTCTCCCAGATGTCTCAGTTCATTCCAGAGGAACCTCTTATCCCTTCACCGGCTCGTCTTTCACGCCGAGGATCGACTCACACCAAGGTGGCACTTGGCACAGCCCTGTGGGAAAGCCTCGTGGGAAAGCCTCGAAGGAAAGCCTCGAGTGAAAGCCACAGATCCCTTGATCCACGTGACAGGAAGCGTGACCCTACTGCTGCAGCTCGGGAGGGAAGGGCACGTGCATGCCCCCACTCGAGACCAGGCCTGACTCCCCTGGTAAGAATCAGAGGCATCCCAAAATCCATGTCAACACTGGAGAGGAATCCTCTGGTTCCGGCCCCGACTCCACACAAGGTCTTAGGCCCCGGCATCGATGGGAGAGGAATCCCGAGATAGCCCCTAGCAACTCGCATGGGGACTGGCCCTTCCTGAGGCCACCAGAGCGGGTCCCTGAGGTCCCGTCGTAACTCGAGAAGACCTGCTGCAACTCGAGAATATCCAGGAGGTTCTTCCCTGCAGGCGAGATGAGGCCCATTTCCGCAGAGGCTTCTCGGGGCTAATCACACCTCACCTCTGGAACGTCGAAAGGGTCCTTCCCACCCTTGGTGCAACTCAAGAAATTCCCCGACATACCCGTCTCCACTCGAGAGGAAACACGAGGGTCCCGCCCACATCCAGAGGAGCCCCGTTTCCGCCTCGTAGCTCGAGATGAGGGATCCTTTCCCTGCTTCGTCGGGAAAGAGTTCCCGGCATTCCCGTCGCATCTCAAGAGGAGGCCCTCTCAACAGGAACGGCGAGAGGAACTCCAGGGTCGTGCCACCATTCCAAGAGTCCCCAGATGTCTCAGTCCATACCAGAGGAACCTATTTTGCCTACACCGGCTTGTCTTTCATGCCGAGGATAGACTCACACCAAGGTGGCACGTGGCACAGCCCTGTGGGAAAGCCTCGTGGGAAAGCCTCGAGGGACAGCCTCGAAGGAAAGCCACAGATCCCTTGATCCACGTGACAGGAAGCGTGACACTACTGCTGCAGCTCGGGAGGAAAGCACACGTGCATGCCCCCACTCGAGACGAGGCCTGACTCCCCTGGGGAGACTCAGAAGCACCCCAAGATCCATGGCAACACTGGAGAGGAATCCTCAGGTTCCGGCCCCGACTCCACACAAGGACTGAGGCCCCGGCATGGACGGGAGAGGAATTCCGAGATGTCCCCTAGCAACTCGCTGGGGACTGGCCTTTGCTGAGGCCACCAGAGCGGGTCCCTGAGGTCCCATTCGTAACTCGGGAAGACCTGCCGCAACTCGAGAAAATCCAGGAGGTTCTCCCCTCCAGGCGAGATGAGGCCCATTTCTGCTCTGGCGTCTCGAGGCTGATCACACCTCACCTGTGGAACTTCGAAAGGGTCCTTCAAACCGTTTGTGCAAGTCAAGAAGTTCCCCGACATACCCGTCTCCACTCGAGAGGAATCACGAGGGTCCCGCCCACATCCAGAGGAGCCCCGTTTCGCCTCGTAGCTCGAGATGAGGCATCCTTTCCCTGCTTCGTCGGGAAAGAGTTCCCGGCGTTCCCGTCGCATCTCAAGAGGAGGCCCTCTCAACAGGAACGGCGAGAGGAACTCCAGGGTCGTTCCACCATTCCAATAGTCCCCCAGATGTCTCAGTCCATTCCAGAGGAACCTCTTTTCCCTTCACCGGCTCATCTTTCACGCCGAGGATCGACTCACACCAGGGTGGCACGTGGGACAGCCCTGTGGGAAAGCCTCGTGGGAAAGCCTCGAGCGAAAGCCTCGAGGGAAAGCCACAGATCCCTTGATCCAGGTGACAGAAAGCGTGACACTACTGCTTCAGCTCGGGAGGAAAGCGCACGTGCATGCCCCCACTCGAGACGAGGCCTGACTCCCCTGGGGAGACTCAGAAGCACCCCAAGATCCATGGCAACAATGGAGAGGAATCCTCAGGTTCCGGCCCCGACTCCACACAAGGAATGAGGCCCCGGCATGGACGTGAGAGGAATCCCGAGAGGTCCCCTAGCAACTCGCATGGGGACCGGCCTCTCCTGAGGCCACCAGAGCGGGACCCTGAGGTCCCCGTCGTAACTCGGGAAGACCTGCCGCAACTAGAGAAAATCCAGGTGGTTCTCCCCTCCAGGCGAGATGAGGCCCATTTTCGCTGAGGTGTCTCGAGGCTGATCACACCTCACCTCTGGAATTTGGAAAGGGTCCTTCACACCCTTGGTGCAAATCAAGAAGTTCCCCGACATACCCGTATCCACTCGAGAGGAAACACGAGGGTCCCGCCCACATCCAGAGGAGCCCCGTTTCCGCCTCGTAGCTCGAGATGAGGGATCCTTTCCCTGCTTCGTCGGGAAAGAGTTCCCGGCGTTCCCGTCGCATCTCAAGAGGAGGCCCTCTCAACAGGAACGGCGAGAGGAACTCCAGGGTCGTGCCACCATTCCAGAAGTCCCCCAGATGTCTCAGTCCATTCCAGAGGCACCTCATTTCCCTTCACCGGCTCGTCTTTCACGCCGAGGACCGACTCACACCAAGGTGGCACGTGTCACAGCCCTGTGGGAAAGACTCGTGGGAAAGCCTCTGGGGACAGCCTCGAGGGAAAGCCACAGATTCCTTGATCCACGTGACAGGAAGCGTGACACTCCTGCTTCAGCTCGGGAGGAAAGCGCACGTGCATGCCCCTACTCGAGACGAGGCCTAACTCCCCTGGGAGGACTCAGAAGCACCCCAAGATTCATGGCAACACTGGAGAGGAATCCTCAGGTTCCGGCCCCGACTCCACACAAGGACTGAGGCCCCGGCATGGACGGGAGAGGAATCCCGAGATGGCCCCTAGCAACTCGCATGGGGACTGGCCTTTCCTGAGGCCACCAGAGCGGGTCCCTGAGGTCCCCGTCGTAACTCGGGAAGACCAGCCTCAACTCGAGAAAATCCAGGAGGTTCTCCCCTCCAGGCGAGATGAGGCCCATATCCCCTGAGGCGTCTCGAGGCTGATCACACCTCACCTCTGGAACTTCGAAAGGGTCCTTCACACCCTTGGTGCAAATCAAGAAGTTCCCCGACATACCCGTCTCCACTCGAGAGGAAACACGAGGGTCCCGCCCACATCCAGAGGAGCCCGGTTTCCGCCTCGTAGCTCGAGATGAGGGATCCTTTCCCTGCTTCGTCGGGAAAGAGTTCCCGGCGTTCCCGTCGCATCTAAAGTGGAGGCCCTCTCAACAGGAACGGCGAGAGGAACTCCAGGGTCGTGCCACCATTCCAAGAGTCCCCCATATGTCTCAGTCCATACCAGAGGAACCTCTTTCCCTTCACCGGCTCGTATTTCACGCCGAGGATCGACTCACACCAAGGTGGCACGTGGCACAGCCCTGTGGGAAAGCCTCGTGGGAAAGCCTCTGGGGACAGCCTCGAGGGAAAGCCACAGATTCCTTGATCCACGTGACAGGAAGCGTGACACTACTGCTGCAGCTCGAGAGGAAAGCGCACGTGCATGCCCCTACTCGAGACGAGGCCTGACTCCCCTGGGGAGACTCAGAAACACCCCAAAATCCATGGCAACACTGGAGAGGAATCCTCAGGTTCCGGCTCCGACTCCACACATGGTCTTAGGCCCCGGCATGGACAGGAGAGGAACCCCGAGAGGTCCCCTAGCAACTCGCATGGGGACTGGCCTTTCCTGAGGCCACCAGAGCGGGTCCCTGAGGTCCCCGTCGTAACTCGAGAAGACCTGCCGCAACTCGAGAAAATCCAGGAGGTTCTCCCCTCCAGGCGAGATGAGGCCCATTTCCGCTGAGGTGTCTCGAGGCTGATCACACCGCACCTCTGGAATTTCGAAAGGGTCCTTCACACCCTTGGTGCAAATCAAGAAGTTCCCCGACATACCCGTCTCCACTCGAGAGGAAACACGAGGGTCCCGCCCACATCCAGAGGAGCCCCGTTTCCGCCTCATAGCTCGAGATGAGGGATCCTTTCCCTGCTTCGTCGGGAAAGAGTTCCCGGCGTTTCCGTCGCACCTCAAGAGGAGGCCCTCTCAACAGGAACGGCGAGAGGAACTCCAGGGTCGTGCCACCATTCCAAGAGTCCCCCAGATGTCTCAGTCCATTCCAGAGGAACCTCTTTTCCCTTCACCGGCTCGTCTTTCACGCCGAGGACCGACTCACACCAAGGTGGCAGGTGGCACAGCCCTGTGGGAAAGCCTCGTGGGAAAGCCTCGAGGGACAGCCTCGAGGGAAAGCCACAGATTCCTTGATCCACGTGACAGGAAGCGTGACAATACTCCTGCAGCTCGGCAGGAAAGCGCACGTGCATGCCCCTACTCGAGACGAGGCCTGACTCCCCTGGAGAGACTCAGAAGCACCCCAAGATCCATGGCAACACTGGAGAGTAATCCTCAGGTTCCTTCCCCGACTCCACACAAGGACTGAGGCCCCGGCATGGACGGGAGAGGAATCCCGAGAGGTCCCCTAGAAACTCCCATGGGGACTGGCCTCTCCTGAGGCCACCAGAGCGGGTCCCTGAGGTCCCCGTCGTAACTCGGGAAGACCTGCCGCAACTCGAGAAAATCCAGGAGGTTCTCCCCTCCAGGCGAGATGAGACCCATTTCCGCTGAGGCGTATCGAGGCTGATCACACCTCACCTCTGGAACTTCGAAAGGGTCCTTCACACCCTTGGTGCAAATCAAGAAGTTCCCCGACATACCCGTCTCCACTCGAGAGGAAACACGACGGTCCCACCCACAACCAGAGGAGCCCCGTTTCCGCCTCGTAGCTCGAGATGAGGGATCCTTTCCCTGCTTCGTCGGGAAAGAGTTCCCGGCCTTCCCGTCCCATCTCAAGAGGAGGCCCTCTCAACAGGAACGGCGAGAGGAACTCCAGGGTCGTGCCACCATTCCAAGAGTCCCCCAGATGACTCAGTCCATTCCAGAGGAACCTCTATTCCCTTCACCGGCTCGTCTTTCACGCCGAGGACCGACTCACACCAAGGTGGCACGTGGCACAGCCCTGTGGGAAACCCTAGTGGGATAGCCTCGAGCGAAAGCCTCGAGGGAAACCACAGATCCCTTGATCCACGTGACAGGAAGCGTGACACTACTCCTGCAGCTCGGTAGGAAAGCGCACGTGCATGCCCCTACTCGAGACGAGGCCTGACTCCCCTGGAGAGACTCAGAAGCACCCCAAGATCCATGGCAACATTGGAGAGGAATCCTCACGTTCCTGCCACGACTCACACGACGTCTAAGGCCCCGGCATTGACGGGAGAGGAATCCCGAGAGGTCCCTTAACAACTCGCATGGGGACTGGCCTTTCCTGAGCCCACCAGAGCGGGTCCCTGAGGTCCCCATCGTAACTCGAGAAGACCTGCCACAACTCGAGAAAATCGAGGAGGTTCTCCCCTCCAGGCGAGATGAGGCCCATTTCCGCTGAGGCGTCGCGAGGCTGATCACACCTCACCTCTGGAACTTCGAAAGGGTCCTTCACACCCTTGGTGCAAATCAAGAAGTTCCCCGACATACCCGTCTCCACTCGAGAGGAAACACGAGGGTCCCGCCCACATCCAGAGGAGCCCCGTTTCCGCCTCGTAGCTCGAGATGAGGGATCCTTTCCCTGCTTCGTCGGGAAAGAGTTCCCGGCCTTCCCGTCGCATCTCAAGAGGAGGCCCTCTCAACAGGAACGGCGAGAGGAACTCCAGGGTCGTGCCACCATTCCAAGAGTCACCCAGATGTCTCAGTCCATTCCAGAGGAACCTCTTTTCCCTTCACCGGCTCGTCTTTCACGCCGAGGACCGTCTCACACCAAGGTGGCACATGGCAGAGCCCTGTGGGAAAGCCTCGTGGGAAAGCCTCGAGGGACAGCCTCGAGGGAAAGCCACAGATTCCTTGATCCACGTGACAGGAAGCATGACACTACTGCTTCAGCTCGGGAGGAAAGCGCACGTGCATGCCCCTACTCGAGACGAGGCTTAACTCCCCTGGGGGGACTCAGAAACACCCCACGATCTATGGCAACACTGGAGAGGAATCCTCAGGTTCCGGCCCCAAATCCACACAAGGACTGAGGCCCCGACATGGACGGGAGAGGAATCCCGAGAGGTCCCCTAGAAATTCCCATGGGGACTGGCCTCTCCTGAGGCCACCAGAGCGGGTCCCTGTGGTCCCCGTCGTAACTCGGGAAGACCTGCCGCAACTCGAGAAAATCCAGGAGGTTCTCCCCTCCAGGGGAGATGAGGCCCATTTCCGCTGAGGCGTCTCGAGGCTGATCACACCTCACCTCTGGAACTTCGAAAGGGTCCTTGACACCCTTGGTGCAAATCAAGAAGTTCCCCGACATACCCGTCTCCACTCGAGAGGAAACGCGAGGGTCCCGCCCACATCCAGAGGAGCCCCGTTTCCGCCTCGTAGCTCGAGATGAGGGATCCTTTCCCTGCTTCGTCGGGAAAGAGTTCCCGGCGTTCCCGTGGCATCTCAAGAGGAGGCCCTCTCAACAGGAACGGCGAGAGGAACTCCAGGGTCGTGCCACCATTCCAAGAGTCCCCCAGATGTCTCAGTCCATTCCAGAGGAACCTCTTTTCCCTTCACCGGCTCGTCTTTCACGCCGAGGACCGACTCACACCAAGGTGGCACGTGGCACAGCCCTGTGGGAAAGCCTCGTGGGAAAGCCTCGAGGGACAGCCTCGAGGGAAATCCACAGATTCCTTGATCCACGTGACAGGAAGCGTGACACTACTGCTGCAGCTCGAGAGGAAAGCGCACGTGCATGCCCCTACTCGAGACGAGGCCTGACTCCCCTGGGGAGACTCAGAAACACCCCAAGATCCTTGGCAACACTGGAGAGGAATCCTCAGGTTCCGGCTCCGACTCCACACATGGTCTTAGGCCCCGGCATGGACGGGAGAGGAATCCCGAGAGGTCCCCTAGCAACTCGCATGGGGACTGACCTTTCCTGAGGCCACCAGAGCGGGTCCCTGAGGTCCCCGTCATAACTCGAGAAGACCTGCCGCAATTCGAGAAAATACAGGAGGTTCTCCCCTCCAGGCGAGATGAGGCCCATTTCCGCCGAGGTGTCTCGAGGCTGATCACACCTCACCTCTGGAATTTCGAAAGGGTCCTTCACACCCTTGGTGCAAATCAAGAAGTTCCCCGACATACCCGTCTCCACTCGAGAGGAAACACGAGGGTCCCGCCCACATCCAGAGGAGCCCCGTTTCCGCCTCGTAGCTCGAGATGAGGGATCCTTTCCCTGCTTCGTCGGGAAAGAGTTCCCGGCGTTCCCGTCGCATCTCAAGAGGAGGCCCTATCAACAGGAACGGCGAGAGGAACTCCAGGGACGTGCCACCATTCCAAGAGTCCCCCATATGTCTCAGTCCATACCAGAGGAACCTCTTTCCCTTCACCGGCTCGTCTTTCACGCCGAGGATCGACTCACACCAAGGTGGCACGTGGCACAACCCTGTGGGAAACCCTAGTGGGATAGCCTCGAGCGAAAGCCTCGAGGGAAACCACAGATCCCTTGATCCACGTGACAGGAAGCGTGACACTACTCCTGTAGCTCGGCAGGAAAGCGCACGTGCATGCCCCTACTCGAGACGAAGACTGACTCCCCTGGATACACTCAGAAGCACCCCAAGATCCATGGCAACATTGGAGAGGAATCTTCAGGTTCCTGCCCCGACTCCACACGACGTCTTAGGCCCTGGCATGGACGGGAGAGGAATCCCGAGAGGTCCCTTAGCAACTCGCATGGGGACTGGCCTTTCCTGAGGCCACCAGAGCGGGTCCCTGAGGTCCCCGTCGTAACTCGAGAAGACCTGCCGCAACTCGAGAAAATCCAGGAGGTTCTCCCCTCGAGGCGAGATGAGGCCCATTTCCGCTGAGGCGTCTCGAGGCTGATCACACCTCACCTCTGGAACTTCGAAAGGGTCCTTCACACCCTTGATGCAAATCAAGAAGTTCCCCGACATACCCGTCTCCACTCGAGAGGAAACACGAGGGTCCCGCCCACATCCAGAGGAGCCCCGTTTCCGCCTCATCGCTCGAGATGAGGGATCCTTTCCCTGCTTCGTCGGGAAAGAGTTCCTGGCGTTCCCGTCGCATCTCAAGAGGAGGCCCTCTCAACAGGAACGGCGAGAGGAACCCCAGGGTCGTGCCACCATTCCAAGAGTCCCCCAGATGTCTCAGTCCATACCAGAGGAACCTCTTTTCCCTACACCGGCTCGTCTTTCACGCCGAGGATCGACTCACACCAAGGTGGCACGTGGCACAGCCCTGTTGGAAAGCCTCGTGGGAAAGCCTCGAGGGACAGCCTTGAGGGAAAGCCGCAGACCCCTTGATCCACGTGACAGGAAGCGTGACACTACTGCTGCAGCTCGAGAGGAAAGCGCACGTGCATGCCCCCACTCGAGACGAGGCCTGACTCCCATGGGGAGACTCAGAAGCATCCCAAGATCCATGGCAACACTGGAGAGGAATCCTCAGGTTCCGGCCCCGACTCCACACAAGGACTGACGCCCCGGTATGGACGTGAGAGGAATCCCGAGAGGTCCCCTAGCAACTGGCATGGGGACTGGCCTTTCCTGAGGCCACCAGAGCGGGTGCCTGAAGTCCCCGTCGTAACTCGAGAAGACCTGCCGCAACTCGAGAAAATCCAGGAGGTTCTCCCCTCCAGGCGAGATGAGGCCCATTTCCACTGAGGAGTCTCGAGGCTGATCACACTTCACCTCTGGAACTTCGAAAGGGTCCTTCACACCCTTGGTGCAAATCAAGAAGTTCCCCGACATACCCGTCTCCACTCGAGAGGAAACACGATGGTCCCGCCCACATCCAGAGGAGCCCCGTTTCCGCCTCGTAGCTCGAGATGAGGGATCCTTTCCCTGCTTCGTCGGGAAAGAGTTCCCGGCGTACCCGTCGCATCTCAATTGGAGGCCCTCTCAACAGGAACGGCGAGAGGAACTCCAGGGTCGTGCCACCATTCCAAGAGTCCCCCAGATGTCTCAGTCCATTCCAGATTCACCTCATTTCCCTTCACCGGCTCGTCTTTCACGCCGAGGACCGACTCACACCAAGGTGGCACGTGGCACAGCCCTGTGGGAAAGCCTCGTGGGAAAGCCTCGAGGGACAGCCTCGAGGGAAAGCCACAGATTCCTTGATCCACGTGACAGGAAGCGTGACACTACTGCTTCAGCTCGGGAGGAAATCGCACGTGCATGCCCCTACTCGAGACGAGGCCTGACTCCCCTGGGGGGACTCAGAAGCACCCCACGATCTATGGCAACACTGGAGAGGAATCCTCAGGTTCCGGCTCCGACTCCAAACAAGGACTGAGGCCCCGACATGGACGGGAGAGGAATCCCGAGAGGTCCCCTAGAAACTCCCATGGGGACTGGCCTCTCCTGAGGCCACCAGAGCGGGTCCCTGAGGTCCCCGTCGTAACTCGGGAAGACCTGCCGCAACTCGAGAAAATCCAGGAGGTTCTCCCCTCCAGGCGAGATGAGGCCCATTTCCGCTGAGGCGTCTCGAGGCTGATCACACCTAACCTCTGGAACTTCGAAAGGGTCCTTCACACCCTTGGTGCAAATCAAGAAGTTCCCCGACATACCCGTCTCCACTCGAGAGGAAACGCGAGGGTCCCGCCCACATCCAGAGGAGCCCCGTTTCCGCCTCGTAGCTCGAGATGAGGGATCCTTTCCCTGCTTCGCCGGGAAAGAGTTCCCGGCCTTCCCGTCGCATCTCAAGAGGAGGCCCTCTCAACAGGAACGGCGAGAGGAACTCCAGGGTCGTGCCACCATTCCAAGAGTCCCCCAGATGTCTCGGTCCATTCCAGAGGAACCTCTTTTCCCTTCACCAGCTCGTCTTTCACGCCGAGGACCGACTCACACCAAGGTGGCACGTGGCACAGCCCTGTGGGAAAGCCTCGTGGGAAAGCCTCGAGGGACAGCCTCGAGGGAAAGCCACAGATCCGTTAATCCACGTGACAGGAAGCGTGACACTACTCCTGCAGCTCGGCAGGAAAGCGCACGTGCATGCCCCTACTCTAGACGAGGCCTGACTCCCCTGGAGAGACTCAGAAGCACCCCAAGATCCATGGCAACATTGGAGAGGAATCCTGAGGTTCCTGCCCCGACTCCACACGACGTCTTAGGCCCCGGCATGGACGGGAGAGGAATCCCGAGATGGCCCCTTACAACTCACATGGGTACTGGCCTTTCCTGAGGCCACCAGAGCGGGTCCCTGAGGTCCCCGTCGTAACTCGAGAAGACCTGCCGCAACTCGAGTAAATCCAGGAGGTTCTCCCCTCGAGGCGAGATGAGGCCCATTTCCGCTGAGGCGTCTCGAGGCTGATCACACCTCACCTCTGGAACTTCGAAAGGGTCCTTCACACCCTTGATGCAAATCAAGAAGTTCCCCGACATACCCGTCTCCACTCGAGAGGAAACACGAGGGTCCCGCCCACATCCAGAGGAGCCCCGTTTCCGCCTCATCGCTCGAGATGAGGGATCCTTTCCCTGCTTCGTCGGGAAAGAGTTCCTGGCGTTCCCGTCGCATCTCAAGAGGAGGCCCTCTCAACAGGAACGGCGAGAGGAACCCCAGGGTCGTGCCACCATTCCAAGAGTCCCCCAGATGTCTCAGTCCATACCAGAGGAACCTCTTTTCCCTACACCGGCTCGTCTTTCACGCCGAGGATCGACTCACACCAAGGTGGCACGTGGCACAGCCCTGTTGGAAAGCCTCGTGGGAAAGCCTCGAGGGACAGCCTTGAGGGAAAGCCGCAGACCCCTTGATCAATGTGACAGGAAGCGTGACACTACTGCTGCAGCTCGAGAGGAAAGCACACGTGCATGCCCCCACTCGAGACGAGGCCTGACTCCCATGGGGAGACTCAGAAGCATCCCAAGATCCATGGCAACACTGGAGAGGAATCCTCAGGTTCCGGCCCCGACTCCACACAAGGACTGACGCCCCGGCATGGACGTGAGAGGAATCCCGAGAGGTCCCCTAGCAACTGGCATGGGGACTGGCCTTTCCTGAGGCCACCAGAGCGGGTGCCTGAGGTCCCCGTCGTAACTCGAGAAGACCTGCCGCAACTCGAGAAAATCCAGGAGGTTCTCCCCTCCAGGCGAGATGAGGCCCATTTCCACTGAGGAGTCTCGAGGCTGATCACACTTCACCTCTGGAACTTCGAAAGGGTCCTTCACACCCTTGGTGCAAATCAAGAAGTTCCCCGACATACCCGTCTCCACTCGAGAGGAAACACGAGGGTCCCGCCCACATCCAGAGGAGCCCCGTTTCCGCCTCGTAGCTCGAGATGAGGGATCCTTTCCCTGCTTCATCGTGAAATAGTTCCTGTCGTTCCCGTCCCATCTCAGGAGGAGGCCCTCTCAACAGGAACGGCGAGAGGAACTCCAGGGTCGTGCCACCATTCCAAGAGTCCCCCTGATGTCTCAGTCCATACCAGAGGAACCTCTTTTCCCTGCACCGGCTCCTTTTTCACGCCGAGGATCGACTCACACCAAGGTTGCACGTGGCACAGCCCTGTGGGAAAGCCTCGTGGGAAAGCCTCGAGGGACAGCCTCGAGGGAAAGCCACAGATCCCTTGATCCACGTGACAGGAAGCGTGACACTACTGCTGCAGCTCGGGAGGAAAGCGCACGTGCATGCCCCCACTCGAGACGAGGCCTGACTCCCCTGGGGAGACACAGAAGCACCCCAGGATCCAAGTCAACACTGGAGAGGAATCCTCAGGTTCCGTCCCCGACCACACAAGGACTGAGGCCCCGGCATGGAAGGGAGAGGAATCCCGAGAGGTCCCCTAGGAACTCGCATGAGGACTGGCCTTTCCTGATGCCACAAGAGCGGGTCCCTGAGGTCCCCATCGTAACTCGAGAAGACCTGCCGCAACTCGAGAAAATCCAGGAGGTTCTCCCCTCCAGGCGAGATGAGGCCCATTTCCGCTGAGGCGTCTCGAGCCTGACCACACCTCACCTCTGGAACTTCGAAAGGGTCCTTCACAACCTTGGTGCAAATCAAGAAGTTCCCCAAAATACCCGTCTCCACTAGAGAGGAATCACGAGGCTCCCGCCCACATCCAGAGGAGCCCCGTTTCCGCCTCGTAGCTCGAGATGAGGGATCCTTTCCCTGCTTCGTCGGGAAAGAGTTCCCGGCGTTCCCGTCGCACCTAAAGAGGAGGCTCTCTCAACAGGAACGGCGAGAGGAACTCCAGGGTCGTGCCACCATTCCAAGAGTCCCCCAGATGTGTCAGTCCATACCAGAGAAACCTCTTTTCCCTACACCGGCTCGTCTTTCACGCGAGGATCGACTCACACCAAGGTGGCACGTGGCACAGCCCTGTTGGAAAGCCTCGTGGGAAAGCCTCGAGGAACAGCCTCGAGGGAAAGCCGGAGACCCCTTGATCCACGTGACAGGAAGCGTGACACTACTCCTGCAGCTCGAGAGGAAAGCGCACGTGTATGCCCCCACTCGAAACGAGGCATGAGTCTCATGGGCAGACTCAGAAGCACCCCAAGATCCATGGCAACACTGGAGAGGAATCCTCAGGTTCCGGCCTCGACTCCATACAAGGTCTTAGGCCCCGAATTGGACGGGAGAGGAATCCCGAAATGGCCCCTAGCAACTCGCACGGGGACTGGCCTTTCCTGAGGCCACCAGAGCGGGTCCCTGAGGTCCCCGACGTAACTCGAGAAGACCTGCCGCAACTCGAGAAAATCCAGGAGGTTCACCCCTCCAGGCGAGATGAGGCCCATTTCCGCTGAGGCGTCTCGAGGCTGATCACACCTCACCTCTGGAACTTTGAAAGGGTCCTTCACACCCTTGGTGCAAATCAAGAAGTTCCCCGACATACCCGTATCCACTCGAGAGGAATCACGAGGGTCCCGCCCACATCCAGAGGAGCCCCGTTTCCGCCTCTTAGCTCGAGATGAGGGATCCTTTCCCTGCTTCGTCGGGAAAGAGTTCCCGGCGTTCCCGTCGCATCTCAAGAGGAGGCCCTCTCAACAGGAACGGCGAGAGTAACTCCAGGGTCGTGCCACCATTCCAAGAGTCCCCCAGATGTCTCAGTCCATTCCAGAGGAACCTCTTTTCCCTTCACTGGCTCGTATTTCACGCCGAGGATCGACTCCCACCAAGGTGGCACGTGGCACAGCCCTGTGGGAAAGCCTCGTGGGAAAGCCTCCATCGGAAGCCTCGAGGGAATCCACAGATCCCTTGATCCACGTGACAGGAAGGGTGACACTACTGCTGCAGCTCGGGAGGAAAGCGCACGTGCATGCCCCCACTCGAGACGAGGCCTGACTCCCCTGGGGAGACTCAGAAGCACCCCAAGATCCATGGCAACACTGGAGAGGAATCCTCAGGTTCCGGCCCCGACTCCACACAAGGACTGAGGCCGCGGCATGGACGGGAGAGGAATCCCGAGAGGCCCCCTAGCAACTCGCACGGGGACTGGTCTTTTCTGAGGCCAACAGAGCGGGTCCCTGAGGTCCCCGTCGTAACTCGAGAAGACCTGCCGCAACTCGAGAAAATCCAGGAGGTTCTCCCCTCCAGGCGAGAAGAGGCCCATTTCCGCTGAGGCGTCTCGAGGTTGATCACACCTCACCTCTGGAACTTCGCAAGGGTCCTTCACACACTTGGTGCAAATCAAGAAGTTCCCCGTCATACCCGTCTCCACTCGAGAGGAAACACGAGGGTCCCGCGCACATCCAGAGGAGCCCCGTTTCCGCCTCGTAGCTCGAGATGATTGATCCTTTCCCTGCTTCATCGGGAAACAGTTCCCGGCGTTCCCGTCCCATCTCAAGAGGAGGCCCTCTCAAGAGGATCGACGAGAGGAACTTCAGGGTCGTGCAACAATTCCAAGAGTCCCCCAGATGTCTCAGCCCATTCCAGAGGAACCTCTTTTCACTTCACCGGCTCGTTTTTAAGCCGAGGATCGACTCACACCAATGTGGCACGTGGCACAGCCCTGTGGGAAAGCCACGTGGGAAAGCCTCGAGCGAAAGCCTCGAGGGAAACCACAGATCCCTTGAACCACGTGACAGGAAGCGTGACACTACTGCGGCAGCTCGGGAGGAAAGCGCACGGGCATGCCCCCACTCGAGAAGGGCCTGACTCCCCTGGGGAGACTCAGAAGCACCCCTAGATCCATGGCAACACTGGACAGGAATCCTCAGGTTCCGGCCCCGACCCCACACACGGACTGAGGCCCCGGCATGGACGGGAAAGAAATCCCGAGATGGCCCCTAGCAACTCGCATGGGGACTGGCCTTTCCTGAGGCCACCAGAGCGGGTCCCTGAGGTCCCCGTCGTAACTCGAGAAGACCTGCCGCAACTCGAGAAAATCCAGGAGGTTCTCCCCTACAGGCGAGATGGAGCCCATTTCTGCTGAGGCGTCTCGAGGCTGATCACACCTCACCTCTGGAACTTCGAAAGGGTCCTTCACACCCTTGGTGCAAATCAAGAAGTTCCCCGACATACCCGTATCCACTAGAGAGGAATCACGAGGCTCCCGCCCACATCCAAAGGAGCCCCGTTTCCGCCTCGTAGCTCGAGATGAGGGATTCTTTCCCTGCTTCTTCGGGAAAGAGTTCCCGGCTTTCCCGTCGCATCTCAAGAGGAGGCCCTCTCAACAGGAACGGCGAGAGGAACTCCAGGGTCGTGTCACCATTCCTAGAGTCCACCAGATGTCTCAGTCCATTCCAGAGGAACCTCTTTTCCCTTCACCGGCTCGTCTTTCACGCCGAGGATCGACTCACACCAAGGTGGCACGTGGCACAGCCCTGTGGGAAAGCCTCGTGGGAAAGCTTCGAGGGACAGCCTCGAGGGAAAGTCACAGATCCCTTGATCCACGTGACAGGAAGCGTGACACTACTGCTGCAGCTCGGGAGGAAAGCGCACGTGCATGCCCCCACTCGAGACGAGGCCTGACTCCCCTGGGGAGACTCAGAATCACCCCAAGATCCATGGCAACACTGGAGAGGAATCCTCAGGTTCCGGCCCCGACTCCACACAAGGTCTTAGGCCCCGGCATGGATGGGAGAGGAATCCCGAGATGGCCCCTAGCAACTCGCATGGGGACTTGCCTTTGCTGAGGCCACCAGAGCAGGTCCCTGAGGTCCCCGTCGTAACTCGAGAAGACCTGCCGCAACACGAGAAAATCCAGGAGGTTCTCCACTCCAGGCTAGATGAGGCCCATTTCCGCTGAGGCTTCTCGAGGCTGATCACACCTCACCTCTGGAACTTCGAAAGGGTCCTTCACACCCTTGGTGCAAATCAAGAAGTTCCCTGAAATACCCGTATCCACTCGAGAGGAATCACGAGGGTCCCGCCCACATCCAGAGGAGCCCCGTTTCCGCCTCGTCGCTCGAGATGAGGGATCCTTTCCCTGCTTCGTCGGGAAAGAGTTCCCGGCGTTCCCGTCGCATCTCAAGAGGAGGCCCTCTCAACAGGAACGGCGAGAGGAACTCCAGGGTCGTGCCACCATTCCAAGAGTCCCCCAGATGTCTCAGTCCATTCCAGAGGAACCTCTTTTCCCTTCACCGGCTCGTCTTTCACGCCGAGGATCGACTCCCACCAAGGTGGCACGTGGCACAGCCCTGTGGGAAAGCCTCGTGGGAAAGCATCCATCGGAAGCCTCGAGGGAAACCACAGATCCCTTGATCCACGTGACAGGAAGGGTGACACTACTGCTGCAGCTCGGGGGGAAAGCGCACGTGCATGCCCCCACTCGAGACGAGCCCTGACTCCCCTGGGGAGACTCAGAAGCACCCCAAGATCCATGGCAACACTGGAGAGGAATCCTCAGGTTCCGGCCCCGACTCCACACAAGGACTGAGGCCGCGGCATGGACGGGAGAAGAATCCCGAGAGGTCCCCTAGCACCTCGCATGGGGACTGGCCTTTCCTGAGGCCACCAGAGCGGGTCCCTGAGGTCCCCGTCGTAAGTCGAGAAGACCTGCCGCAACTCGAGAAAATCCAGGAGGTTCTCCCCTCCAGGCGAGATGAGGCCATTTCCGCTGAGACGTCTCGAGGCTGATCACACCTCACCTCTGGAACTTCGAAAGGGTCCTTCACACCCTTGGTGCAAATCAAGAAGTTCCCCGACATACCCGTCTCCACTCGAGAGGAATCACGAGGGTCCCGCCCACATCCAGAGGAGCCCCGTTTCCGCCTCGTAGCTCGAGATGAGGGATCCTTTCCCTGCTTCGTCGGGAAAGAGTTCCCGGCGTTCCCGAGGCATCTCAAGAGGAGGCCCTCTCAACAGGAACGCCGAGAGGAACTCCAGGGTCGTGCCACCATTCCAAGATTCCCCCAGATGTCTCAGTCCATTCCAGAGGAACCTCTTTTCCCTTCACCGGTTCGTCTTTCACGCCGAGGATCGACTCCCACCAAGGTGGCACGTGGCATAGCCCCGTGCGAAAGCCTCGTGGGAAAGCCTCGAGGGACAGCCTCGAGGGAAAGCCACAGATCCCTTGATCCACGTCACAGGAAGCAAGACACTACTGCTGCAGCTCGGGAGGAAAGCGCACGTGCATGCCCCCACTCGAGACGAGGCCTGACTCCCCTTGGGAGACGGAGAAGCACCCAAAGATCCATGGAAACACTGGAGAGGAATCCTCAGTTTCCGGCCCCGACCCCACACAAGGACTGAGACCCCAGCATGGACGGGAGAGGAATCCCGAGATGGCCCCTAGCAACTCGCATGGGGACTGGCCTTTCCTGAGGCCACCAGAGCGGGTCCCTGAGGTCCACGCCGTAACTCTGGAAGACCTGCCACAACTCGAGAAAATCCAGGAGGTTCTCCCCTCCAGGCGAGATGAGGCCCATTTCTCCTGAGGCTTCTCGAGGCTGATCACACCTCACCTCTGGAAATTCGAAAGGGTCCTTCACACCCTTGGTGCAAATCAAGAAGTTCCGCGACATACCCGTCTCCACTCGAGAGGAAACACGAGGGTCCCGCCCACATCCAGAGGAGCCCCGTTTCCGCCTGGTACTTCGAGATGAGGCATCCTTTCCCTGCTTCGTCGGGAATGCGGTCCCGGCGTTCCCGTCACATCTGAAGAGGAGGCCCTCTCAACAGGATCGGCGAGAGGAACTCCAGGGTCTTGCCACGATTCCAAGAGTCCCCCAGATGTCTCAGTCCATTCCAGAGGAACCTCTTTTTCCTTCACCGGCTCGTCTTTCACGCCGAGGATCGATTCACACCAAGGTGGCACGTGGCACAGCCCTGTGGGAAAACCTCGTGGGAAAGCCTCGAGGGAAAGCCTCGAGGGAAAGCCTCGAGGGAAAGCCACAGATCCCTTGATCCACGTGACAGGAAGCGTGACACTACTGCTGCAGCTCGGGAGGAAAGCGCACGTGCATGCCCCCACTCGAGACGAGGCCTGACTCCCCTGGGGAGACTCAGAAGCACCCCAAGATCCATGGCAACACTGGAGAGGAATCCTCAGGTTCCGGCCCTGACTCAACACAAGGTCTTAGGCCCCGGCATGGACAGGAGAGGAATCCCGAGAGGGCCCCTAGCAACTCGCATGGGGACTGGCCTTTCCTGAGGCCACCAGAGCGGGTCCCTGAGGTCACCGTCGTAACTCCAGAAGACCTGCCACAACTCGAGAAAATCCAGGAGGTTCTCCCCTCCAGGCGAGATGAGGCCCATTTCCGCTGAGGCTTCTCGAGGCTTATCTCACCTCACCTCTGGAACTTCGAAAGTTTCCTTCACACCCTTGGTGCAAATCAAGAAGCTCCCCGACATACCCGTCTCCACTCGAGAGGAAACACGAGGGTCCCGCCGACATCCATTGGAGCCCCGATTCCGCCTGGTAGCTCGAGATGAGGCATCCTTTCCCTGCTTCGTCGGGAAAGAGGTCCCGGCGTTTCCGTCGCACCTCAAGAGGAGGCCCTCTCAACAGGAACGGCGAGAGGAACTCCAGGGTCGTGCCACCATTCCAAGAGTCCCCCAGATGTCTCAGTCCATTCCAGAGGAACGTCTTTTCCCTTCACCGGCTCGTCTTTCACGCCGAGGATCGATTCACACCAAGGAGTCACGTGGCACAGCCCTGTGGGAAAACCTCGTGGGAAAGCCTCGAGGGAAAGCCACAGATCCCTTGATCCACGTGACAGGGAGCGTGACACTACTGCTGCAGCTCGGGAGGAAAGCGCACGTGCATGCCCCCACTCGAGAGGAGGCCTGACTCCCCTGGGGAGACTCAGAAGCACCAAAAGATCCATGGTAACACTGGAGAGGAATCCTCAGGGTCCGGCCCCGACTCCACACAAGGTCTTAGGCCCCGGCATGGACGGGAGAGGAATCCCGAGAGGGCCCCTAGCAACTCGCATGGGGAATGGCCTTTCCCGAGGCCACCAGAGCGGGTCCCTGAGGTCCCCGTCGTAACTCGAGAAGACCTGCCACAACTCGAGAAAATCCAGGAGGTTCTCCCCTCCAGGCGAGATGAGGCCCATTTCCCCTGAGGCTTCTCGAGGCTGATCACACCTCACCTCTGGACCTTCGAAAGGGTCCTTTACACCCTTGGTGCAAATCAAGAAGTTCCGCGACATACCCGTCTCCACTCGAGAGGAAACACGAGGGTCCCGCCGACATCCATTGGAGCCCCGTTTCCGCCTGGTAGCTCGAGATGAGGGATCCTTTCCCTGCTTCGTCGGGAATGAGGTCCCGGCGTTTCCGTCGCACCTCAAGTGGAGGCCCTCTCAACAGGAACGGCGAGAGGAACTCCAGGGTCGTGCCACCATTCCAAGAGTCCCCCAGATGTCTCAGTCCATTCCAGAGGAACCTCTTCTTCCTTCACCGGCTCGTCTTTCACGCCGAGGATCGACTCACACCAAGGTGGCACGTGGCACAGCCCTGTGGGAAAGCCTCGTGTGAAAGCCTCGAGGGAAAGCCACAGATCCCTTGATCCACGTGACAGGAAGCGTGACACTACTGCTGCAGCTCGGGAGGAAAGCGCACGTGCATGCCCCCACTCGAGACGAGGCCTGACTCCCCTGGGGAGACTCAGAAGCACCCCAAGATCCATGGCAACACTGGAGAGGAATCCTCAGGTTCCGGCCCCGACTCCACACAAGGTCTTAGGCCCCGGCATGGACGGGAGAGGAATCCCGAGAGGGCCCCTAGCAACTCGCATGGGGACTGGCCTTTCCTGAGGCCACCAGAGCGGGTCCCTGAGGTCCCCTTCGTAACTCCAGAAGACCTGCCGCAACTCGAGAAAATCCAGGAGGTTCTCCCCTCCAGGCGAGATGAGGCCCATTTCCGCTGAGGCTTCTCGAAGCTTATCTCACCTCACCTCTGGAACTTCGAAAGGGTCCTTCACACACTTGGTGCAAATCAAGAAGTTCCCCGACATACCCGTCTCCACTCGAGAGGAAACACGAGGGTCCCGCCGACATCCAGAGGAGCCCCGTTTCCGCCTGGGAGCTCGAGATGAGGCATCCTTTCCCTGCTTCGTCGGGAATGAGGTCCCGGCGTTCCCGTCGCATCTCAAGAGGAGGCACTCTCAACAGGAACAGCGAGAGGAACTCCAGGGTCGTGCCACCATTCCAAGAATCCCCAGATGTCTCAGTCCATTCCAGAGGAACCTCTTTTCCCTTCACCGGCTCGTCTTTCACGCCGAGGATCGACTCTCACCAAGGTGGCACGTGGCACGGCCCTGTGGGAAAGCCTCGAGGGAAAGCCTCGAGGGAAAGCCACAGATCCCTTGATCCACGTGACAGGAAGCGTGACACTACTGCTGCAGCTCGGGAGGAAAGCGCACGTGCATGCCCCCACTCGAGACGAGGCCTGACTCCCCTGGGGAGACTCAGAAGCACCCCAAGATCCATGGCAACACTGGAGAGGAATCCTCAGGTTCCGGCCCCGACTCCACACAGGGTCTTAGGCCCCGGCATGGACGGGAGAGGAATCCCGAGAGGGCCCGTAGCAACTCGCATGGGGACTGGCCTTTCCTGAGGCCACCAGAGCGGGTCCCTGAGGTCCCCGTCGTAACTCGAGAAGACCTGCCGCAACTCGAGAAAATCCAGGAGGTTCTCCCCTCCAGGCGAGATGAGGCCCATTTCCGCTGAGGCGTATCGAGGCTGATCACACCTCACCTCTGGAACTTCGAAAGGGTCCTTCACAACCTTGGTGCAAATCAAGAAGCTCCCCGACATACCCGTCTCCACTCGAGAGGAAACACGAGGGTCCCGCCGACATGCAGAGGAGGCCCGTTTCCGCCTCGTAGCTCGAGATGAGGAATCCTTTCTCTGCTTCGTCGGGAATGAGGTCCCGG
The DNA here is from genome assembly GCF_023091745.1 of Budorcas taxicolor. Taxonomy (NCBI): domain Eukaryota; kingdom Metazoa; phylum Chordata; class Mammalia; order Artiodactyla; family Bovidae; genus Budorcas; species Budorcas taxicolor. The sequence goes on from NW_026291491.1 coordinate 294,269, forward strand.
CGTTCCCGTCGCATCTCAAGAGGAGGCCCTCTCAACAGGATCGGCGAGAGGAACTCCAGGGTCGTGCCACCATTCCAAGAGTCCCCCAGATGTCTCTGTCCATTCCAGAGGAACCTCTTCTTCCTTCACCGGCTCGTCTTTCACGCCGAGGATCGACTCACACCAAGGTGGCACGTGGCACAGCCCTGTGGGAAAACCTCGTGTGAAAGCCTCGAGGGAAAGCCACAGATCCCTTGATCCACGTGACAGGAAGCGTGACACTACTGCTGCAGCTCGGGAGGAAAGCGCACGTGCATGCCCCCACTGGAGACGAGGCCTGACTCCCATGTGGAGACTCAGAAGCACCCCAAGATCCATGGCAACACTGGAGAGGAATCCTCAGGTTCCGGCCCCGACTCCACACAAGGTCTTAGGCCCCGGCATGGACGGGAGAGGAATCCCGAGAGGGCCCCTAGCAACTCGCATGGGGACTGGCCTTTCCTGAGGCCACCAGAGCGGGTCCCTGAGGTCCCCTTCGTAACTCCAGAAGACCTGCCGCAACTCGAGAAAATCCAGGAGGTTCTCCCCTCCAGGCGAGATGAGGCCCATTTCCGCTGAGGCTTCTCGAAGCTTATCTCACCTCACCTCTGGAACTTCGAAAGGGTCCTTCACACACTTGGTGCAAATCAAGAAGTTCCCCGACATACCCGTCTCCTCTCGAGAGGAAACACGAGGGTCCCGCCGACATCCAGAGGAGCCCCGTTTCCGCCTGGGAGCTCGAGATGAGGCATCCTTTCCCTGCTTCGTCGGGAATGAGGTCCCGGCGTTCCCGTCGCATCTCAAGAGGAGGCACTCTCAACAGGAACAGCGAGAGGAACTCCAGGGTCGTGCCACCATTCCAAGAATCCCCAGATGTCTCAGTCCATTCCAGAGGAACCTCTTTTCCCTTCACCGGCTCATCTTTCACGCCGAGGATCGATTCACACCAAGGTGGCACGTGGCACAGCCCTGTGGGAAAACCTCGTGAGAAAGCCTCGAGGGAAAGCCACAGATCCCTTGATCCACGTGACAGGAAGCGTGACACTACTGCTGCATCTCGGGAGGAAAGCGCACGTGCATGCCCCCAGTCGAGACGAGGCCTGACTCCCCTGGGGAGACTCAGAAGCACCCCAAGATCCATGGCAACACTGGAGAGGAATCCTCAGGTTCCGGAGCCGACTCCACACAGGGACTTAGGCCCCGGCATGGACGGGAGAGGAATCCCGAGAGGGCCCCTAGCAACTCGCATGGGGACTGGCCTTTCCTGAGGCCCCAGAGCGGGTCCCTGAGGTCCCCGTCGTAACTCGAGAAGACCTGCCGCAACTCGAGAAAATCGAGGAGGTTCTCCCCTCCAGGCGAGATGAGGCCCATTTCCGCTGAGGCGTCTCGAGGCTGATCACACCTCACCTCTGGAACTTCGAAAGGGTCCTTCACACACTTGGTGCAAATCAAGAAGCTCCCCGACATACCCGTCTCCACTCGAGAGGAAACACGAGGGTCCCGCCGACATGCAGAGGAGGCCCGTTTCCGCCTCGTAGCTCGAGATGATTGATCCTTTCCCTGCTTCATCGGGAAACAGTTCCCGTCGTTCCCGTCCCATCTCAAGAGGAGGCCCTCTCAAGAGGATCGACGAGAGGAACTTCAGGGTCGTGCAACAATTCCAAGAGTCCCCCAGATGTCTCAGCCCATTCCAGAGGAACCTCTTTTCACTTCACCGGCTCGTTTTTAAGCCGAGGATCGACTCACACCAATGTGGCACGTGGCACAGCCCTGTGGGAAAGCCACGTGGGAAAGCCTCGAGCGAAAGCCTCGAGGGAAACCACAGATCCCTTGAACCACGTGACAGGAAGCGTGACACTACTGCGGCAGCTCGGGAGGAAAGCGCACGTGCATGCCCCCACTCGAGAAGGGCCTGACTCCCCTGGGGAGACTCAGAAGCACCCCTAGATCCATGGCAACACTGGACAGGAATCCTCAGGTTCCGGCCCCGACCCCACACACGGACTGAGGCCCCGGCATGGACGGGAAAGAAATCCCGAGATGGCCCCTAGCAACTCGCATGGGGACTGGCCTTTCCTGAGGCCACCAGAGCGGGTCCCTGAGGTCCCCGTCGTAACTCGAGAAGACCTGCCGCAACTCGAGAAAATCCAGGAGGTTCTCCCCTACAGGCGAGATGGAGCCCATTTCTGCTGAGGCGTCTCGAGGCTGATCACACCTCACCTCTGGAACTTCGAAAGGGTCCTTCACACCCTTGGTGCAAATCAAGAAGTTCCCCGACATACCCGTATCCACTCGAGAGGAATCACGAGGGTCCCGCCCACATCCAGAGGAGCCCCGTTTCCGCCTCGTAGCTCGAGATGAGGGATTCTTTCCCTGCTTCTTCGGGAAAGAGTTCCCGGCTTTCCCGTCGCATCTCAAGAGGAGGCCCTCTCAACAGGAACGGCGAGAGGAACTCCAGGGTCGTGTCACCATTCCTAGAGTCCACCAGATGTCTCAGTCCATTCCAGAGGAACCTCTTTTCCCTTCACCGGCTCGTCTTTCACGCCGAGGATCGACTCACACCAAGGTGGCACGTGGCACAGCCCTGTGGGAAAGCCTCGTGGGAAAGCTTCGAGGGACAGCCTCGAGGGAAAGTCACAGATCCCTTGATCCACGTGACAGGAAGCGTGACACTACTGCTGCAGCTCGGGAGGAACGCGCACGTGCATGCCCCCACTCGAGACGAGGCCTGACTCCCCTGGGGAGACTCAGAAGCACCCCAAGATCCATGGCAACACTGGAGAGGAATCCTCAGGTTCCGGCCCCGACTCCACACAAGGTCTTAGGCCCCGGCATGGATGGGAGAGGAATCCCGAGATGGCCCCTAGCAACTCGCATGGGGACTTGCCTTTGCTGAGGCCACCAGAGCGGGTCCCTGAGGTCCCCGTCGTAACTCGAGAAGACCTGCCGCAACACGAGAAAATCCAGGAGGTTCTCCACTCCAGGCTAGATGAGGCCCATTTCCGCTGAGGCTTCTCGAGGCTGATCACACCTCACCTCTGGAACTTCGAAAGGGTCCTTCACACCCTTGGTGCAAATCAAGAAGTTCCCTGAAATACCCGTATCCACTCGAGAGGAATCACGAGGGTCCCGCCCACATCCAGAGGAGCCCCGTTTCCGCCTCGTCGCTCGAGATGAGGGATCCTTTCCCTGCTTCGTCGGGAAAGAGTTCCCGGCGTTCCCGTCGCATCTCAAGAGGAGGCCCTCTCAACAGGAACGGCGAGAGGAACTCCAGGGTCGTGCCACCATTCCAAGAGTCCCCCAGATGTCTCAGTCCATTCCAGAGGAACCTCTTTTCCCTTCACCGGCTCGTCTTTCACGCCGAGGATCGACTCCCACCAAGGTGGCACGTGGCACAGCCCTGTGGGAAAGCCTCGTGGGAAAGCATCCATCGGAAGCCTCGAGGGAAACCAAGATCCCTTGATCCACGTGACAGGAAGGGTGACACTACTGCTGCAGCTCGGGGGGAAAGCGCACGTGCATGCCCCCACTCGAGACGAGCCCTGACTCCCCTGGGGAGACTCAGAAGCACCCCAAGATCCATGGCAACACTGGAGAGGAATCCTCAGGTTCCGGCCCCGACTCCACACAAGGACTGAGGCCGCGGCATGGACGGGAGAAGAATCCCGAGAGGTCCCCTAGCACCTCGCATGGGGACTGGCCTTTCCTGAGGCCACCAGAGCGGGTCCCTGAGGTCCCCGTCGTAAGTCGAGAAGACCTGCCGCAACTCGAGAAAATCCAGGAGGTTCTCCCCTCCAGGCGAGATGAGGCCATTTCCGCTGAGACGTCTCGAGGCTGATCACACCTCACCTCTGGAACTTCGAAAGGGTCCTTCACACCCTTGGTGCAAATCAAGAAGTTCCCCGACATACCCGTCTCCACTCGAGAGGAATCACGAGGGTCCCGCCCACATCCAGAGGAGCCCCGTTTCCGCCTCGTAGCTCGAGATGAGGGATCCTTTCCCTGCTTCGTCGGGAAAGAGTTCCCGGCGTTCCCGAGGCATCTCAAGAGGAGGCCCTCTCAACAGGAACGCCGAGAGGAACTCCAGGGTCGTGCCACCATTCCAAGATTCCCCCAGATGTCTCAGTCCATTCCAGAGGAACCTCTTTTCCCTTCACCGGTTCGTCTTTCACGCCGAGGATCGACTCCCACCAAGGTGGCACGTGGCATAGCCCCGTGCGAAAGCCTCGTGGGAAAGCCTCGAGGGACAGCCTCGAGGGAAAGCCACAGATCCCTTGATCCACGTCACAGGAAGCAAGACACTACTGCTGCAGCTCGGGAGGAAAGCGCACGTGCATGCCCCCACTCGAGACGAGGCCTGACTCCCCTTGGGAGACGGAGAAGCACCCAAAGATCCATGGAAACACTGGAGAGGAATCCTCAGTTTCCGGCCCCGACCCCACACAAGGACTGAGACCCCAGCATGGACGGGAGAGGAATCCCGAGATGGCCCCTAGCAACTCGCATGGGGACTGGCCTTTCCTGAGGCCACCAGAGCGGGTCCCTGAGGTCCACGCCGTAACTCTGGAAGACCTGCCACAACTCGAGAAAATCCAGGAGGTTCTCCCCTCCAGGCGAGATGAGGCCCATTTCCCCTGAGGCTTCTCGAGGCTGATCACACCTCACCTCTGGAAATTCGAAAGGGTCCTTCACACCCTTGGTGCAAATCAAGAAGTTCCGCGACATACCCGTCTCCACTCGAGAGGAAACACGAGGGTCCCGCCCACATCCAGAGGAGCCCCGTTTCCGCCTGGTACTTCGAGATGAGGCATCCTTTCCCTGCTTCGTCGGGAATGCGGTCCCGGCGTTCCCGTCACATCTGAAGAGGAGGCCCTCTCAACAGGATCGGCGAGAGGAACTCCAGGGTCTTGCCACGATTCCAAGAGTCCCCCAGATGTCTCAGTCCATTCCAGAGGAACCTCTTTTTCCTTCACCGGCTCGTCTTTCACGCCGAGGATCGATTCACACCAAGGTGGCACGTGGCACAGCCCTGTGGGAAAACCTCGTGGGAAAGCCTCGAGGGAAAGCCTCGAGGGAAAGCCTCGAGGGAAAGCCACAGATCCCTTGATCCACGTGACAGGAAGCGTGACACTACTGCTGCAGCTCGGGAGGAAAGCGCACGTGCATGCCCCCACTCGAGACGAGGCCTGACTCCCCTGGGGAGACTCAGAAGCACCCCAAGATCCATGGCAACACTGGAGAGGAATCCTCAGGTTCCGGCCCTGACTCAACACAAGGTCTTAGGCCCCGGCATGGACAGGAGAGGAATCCCGAGAGGGCCCCTAGCAACTCGCATGGGGACTGGCCTTTCCTGAGGCCACCAGAGCGGGTCCCTGAGGTCACCGTCGTAACTCCAGAAGACCTGCCACAACTCGAGAAAATCCAGGAGGTTCTCCCCTCCAGGCGAGATGAGGCCCATTTCCGCTGAGGCTTCTCGAGGCTTATCTCACCTCACCTCTGGAACTTCGAAAGGGTCCTTCACACCCTTGGTGCAAATCAAGAAGCTCCCCGACATACCCGTCTCCACTCGAGAGGAAACACGAGGGTCCCGCCGACATCCATTGGAGCCCCGATTCCGCCTGGTAGCTCGAGATGAGGCATCCTTTCCCTGCTTCGTCGGGAAAGAGGTCCCGGCGTTTCCGTCGCACCTCAAGAGGAGGCCCTCTCAACAGGAACGGCGAGAGGAACTCCAGGGTCGTGCCACCATTCCAAGAGTCCCCCAGATGTCTCAGTCCATTCCAGAGGAACGTCTTTTCCCTTCACCGGCTCGTCTTTCACGCCGAGGATCGATTCACACCAAGGAGTCACGTGGCACAGCCCTGTGGGAAAACCTCGTGGGAAAGCCTCGAGGGAAAGCCACAGATCCCTTGATCCACGTGACAGGGAGCGTGACACTACTGCTGCAGCTCGGGAGGAAAGCGCACGTGCATGCCCCCACTCGAGAGGAGGCCTGACTCCCCTGGGGAGACTCAGAAGCACCAAAAGATCCATGGTAACACTGGAGAGGAATCCTCAGGGTCCGGCCCCGACTCCACACAAGGTCTTAGGCCCCGGCATGGACGGGAGAGGAATCCCGAGAGGGCCCCTAGCAACTCGCATGGGGACTGGCTTTTCCTGAGGCCAACAGAGCAGGTCCCTGAGGTCCCCGTCGTAACTCGAGAAGACCTGCCGCAACTCGAGAAAATCCAGGAGGTTCTCCCCTCCAGGCGAGATGAGGCCCATTTCCGCTGAGGCTTCTCGAAGCTTATCTCACCTCACCTCTGGAACTTCGAAAGGGTCCTTCACACACTTGGTGCAAATCAAGAAGTTCCCCGACATACCCGTCTCCACTCGAGAGGAAACACGAGGGTCCCGCCGACATCCAGAGGAGCCCCGTTTCCGCCTGGGAGCTCGAGATGAGGCATCCTTTCCCTGCTTCGTCGGGAATGAGGTCCCGGCGTTCCCGTCGCATCTCAAGAGGAGGCACTCTCAACAGGAACAGCGAGAGGAACTCCAGGGTCGTGCCACCATTCCAAGAATCCCCAGATGTCTCAGTCCATTCCAGAGGAAACTCTTTTCCCTTCACCGGCTCGTCTTTCACGCCGAGGATCGACTCTCACCAAGGTGGCACGTGGCACGGCCGTGTGGGAAAGCCTCGAGGGAAAGCCTCGAGGGAAAGCCACAGATCCCTTGATCCACGTGACAGGAAGCGTGACACTACTGCTGCAGCTCGGGAGGAAAGCACACGTGCATGCCCCCACTCGAGACGAGGCCTGACTCCCCTGGGGAGACTCAGAAGCACCCCAAGATCCATGGCAACACTGGAGAGGAATCCTCAGGTTCCGGCCCCGACTCCACACAGGGTCTTAGGCCCCGGCATGGACGGGAGAGGAATCCCGAGAGGGCCCGTAGCAACTCGCATGGGGACTGGCCTTTCCTGAGGCCACCAGAGCGGGTCCCTGAGGTCCCCGTCGTAACTCGAGAAGACCTGCCGCAACTCGAGAAAATCCAGGAGGTTCTCCCCTCCAGGCGAGATGAGGCCCATTTCCGCTGAGGCGTATCGAGGCTGATCACACCTCACCTCTGGAACTTCGAAAGGGTCCTTCACAACCTTGATGCAAATCAAGAAGCTCCCCGACATACCCGTCTCCACTCGAGAGGAAACACGAGGGTCCCGCCGACATGCAGAGGAGGCCCGTTTCCGCCTCGTAGCTCGAGATGAGGAATCCTTTCTCTGCTTCGTCGGGAATGAGGTCCCGGCGTTCCCGTCGCATCTCAAGAGGAGGCCCTCTCAACAGGATCGGCGAGAGGAACTCCAGGGTCGTGCCACCATTCCAAGAGTCCCCCAGATGTCTCAGTCCATTCCAGAGGAACGTCTTTTCCCTTCACCGGCTCGTCTTTCACGCCGAGGATCGATTCACACCAAGGAGTCACGTGGCACAGCCCTGTGGGAAATCCTCGTGGGAAAGCCTCGAGGGAAAGCCACAGATCCCTTGATCCACGTGACAGGACGCGTGACACTACTGCTGCAGCTCGGGAGGAAAGCGCACGTGCATGCCCCCACTCGAGACGAGGCCTGACTCCCCTGGGGAGAATCAGAAGCACCCCAAGATCCATGGCAACACTGGAGACGAATCCTCAGGGTCCAGCCCCGACTCCACACAAGGTCTTAGGCCCCGGCATGGACGGGAGAGGAATCCCGAGAGGGCCCCAAGCAACTCGCATGGGGACTGGCCTTTCCCGAGGCCACCAGAGCGGGTCCCTGAGGTCCCCGTCGTAACTCGAGAAGACCTGCCGCAACTCGAGAAAATCCAGGAGGTTCTCCCCTCCAGGCGAGATGAGGCCCATTTCCCCTGAGGCTTCTCGAGGCTGATCACACCTCACCTCTGGACCTTCGAAAGGGTCCTTTACACCTTGGTGCAAATCAAGAAGTTCCGCGACATACCCGTCTCCACTCGAGAGGAAACACGAGGGTCCCGCCGACATCCATTGGAGCCCCGTTTCCGCCTGGTAGCTCGAGATGAGAGATCCTTTCCCTGCTTCGTCGGGAATGAGGTCCCGGCGTTTCCGTCGCACCTCAAGAGGAGGCCCTCTCAACAGGAACGGCGAGAGGAACTCCAGGGTCGTGCCACCATTCCAAGAGTCCCCCAGATGTCTCTGTCCATTCCAGAGGAACCTCTTCTTCCTTCACCGGCTCGTCTTTCACGCCGAGGATCGACTCACACCAGGTGGCACGTGGCACAGCCCTGTGGGAAAACCTCGTGTGAAAGCCTCGAGGGAAAGCCACAGATCCCTTGATCCACGTGACAGGAAGCGTGACACTACTGCTGCAGCTCGGGAGGAAAGCGCACGTGCATGCCCCCACTGGAGACGAGGCCTGACTCCCATGTGGAGACTCAGAAGCACCCCAAGATCCATGGCAACACTGGAGAGGAATCCTCAGGTTCCGGCCCCGACTCCACACAAGGTCTTAGGCCCCGGCATGGACGGGAGAGGAATTCCGAGAGGGCCCCTAGCAACTCGCATGGGGACTGGCCTTTCCTGAGGCCACCAGAGCGGGTCCCTGAGGTCCCCTTCGTAACTCCAGAAGACCTGCCGCAACTCGAGAAAATCCAGGAGGTTCTCCCCTCCAGGCGAGATGAGGCCCATTTCCGCTGAGGCTTCTCGAAGCTTATCTCACCTCACCTCTGGAACTTCGAAAGGGTCCTTCACACACTTGGTGCAAATCAAGAAGTTCCCCGACATACCCGTCTCCACTCGAGAGGAAACACGAGGGTCCCGCCGACATCCAGAGGAGCCCCGTTTCCGCCTGGGAGCTCGAGATGAGGCATCCTTTCCCTGCTTCGTCGGGAATGAGGTCCCGGCGTTCCCGTCGCATCTCAAGAGGAGGCACTCTCAACAGGAACAGCGAGAGGAACTCCAGGGTCGTGCCACCATTCCAAGAATCCCCAGATGTCTCAGTCCATTCCAGAGGAACCTCTTTTCCCTTCACCGGCTCATCTTTCACGCCGAGGATCGATTCACACCAAGGTGGCACGTGGCACAGCCCTGTGGGAAAACCTCGTGAGAAAGCCTCGAGGGAAAGCCACAGATCCCTTGATCCACGTGACAGGAAGCGTGACACTACTGCTGCATCTCGGGAGGAAAGCGCACGTGCATGCCCCCACTCGAGACGAGGCCTGACTCCCCTGGGGAGACTCAGAAGCACCCCAAGATCCATGGCAACACTGGAGAGGAATCCTCAGGTTCCGGCCCCGACTCCACACAGGGACTTAGGCCCCGGCATGGACGGGAGAGGAATCCCGAGAGGGCCCCTAGCAACTCGCATGGGGACTGGCCTTTCCTGAGGCCACCAGAGCGGGTCCCTGAGGTCCCCGTCGTAACTCGAGAAGACCTGCCGCAACTCGAGAAAATCGAGGAGGTTCTCCCCTCCAGGCGAAATGAGGCCCATTTCCGCTGAGGCGTCTCGAGGCTGATCACACCTCACCTCTGGAACTTCGAAAGGGTCCTTCACAACCTTGGTGCAAATCAAGAAGCTCCCCGACATACCCGTCTCCACTCGAGAGGAAACACGAGGGTCCCGCCGACATGCAGAGGAGGCCCGTTTCCGCCTCGTAGCTCGAGATGAGGAATCCTTTCTCTGCTTCGTCGGGAATGAGGTCCCGGCGTTCCCGTCGCATCTCAAGAGGAGGCCCTCTCAACAGGATCGGCGAGAGGAACTCCAGGGTCGTGCCACCATTCCAAGAGTCCCCCAGATGTCTCAGTCCATTCCAGAGGAACGTCTTTTCCCTTCACCGGCTCGTCTTTCACGCTGAGGATCGATTCACACCAAGGAGTCACGTGGCACAGCCCTGTGGGAAAACCTCGTGGGAAAGCCTCGAGGGAAAGCCACAGATCCCTTGATCCACGTGACAGGACGCGTGACACTACTGCTGCAGCTCGGGAGGAAAGCGCACGTGCATGCCCCCACTAGAGACGAGGCCTGACTCCCCTGGGGAGAATCAGAAGCACCCCAAGATCCATGGCAACACTGGAGACGAATCCTCAGGGTCCAGCCCCGACTCCACACAAGGTCTTAGGCCCCGGCATGGACGGGAGAGGAATCCCGAGAGGGCCCCAAGCAACTCGCATGGGGACTGGCCTTTCCCAAGGCCACCAGAGCGGGTCCCTGAGGTCCCCGTCGTAACTCGAGAAGACCTGCCGCAACTCGAGAAAATCCAGGAGGTTCTCCCCTCCAGGCGAGATGAGGCCCATTTCCCCTGAGGCTTCTCGAGGCTGATCACACCTCACCTCTGGACCTTCGAAAGGGTCCTTTACACCCTTGGTGCAAATCAAGAAGTTCCGCGACATACCCGTCTCCACTCGAGAGGAAACACGAGGGTCCCGCCGACATCCATTGGAGCCCCGTTTCCGCCTGGTAGCTCGAGATGAGAGATCCTTTCCCTGCTTCGTCGGGAATGAGGTCCCGGCGTTTCCCTCGCACCTCAAGAGGAGGCCCTCTCAACAGGAACGGCGAGAGGAACTCCAGGGTCGTGCCACCATTCCAAGAGTCCCCCAGATGTCTCAGTCCATTCCAGAGGAACCTCTTCTTCCTTCACCGGCTCGTCTTTCACGCCGAGGATCGACTCACACCAAGGTGGCACGTGGCACAGCCCTGTGGGAAAACCTCGTGTGGAAAGCCTCGAGGGAAAGCCACAGATCCCTTGATCCACGTGACAGGAAGCGTGACACTACTACTGCAGCTCGGGAGGAAAGCGCACGTGCATGCCCCCACTGGAGACGAGGCCTGACTCCCCTGTGGAGACTCAGAAGCACCCCAAGATCCATGGCAACACTGGAGAGGAATCCTCAGGTTCCGGCCCCGACTCCACACAAGGTCTTAGGCCCTGGCATGGACGGGAGAGGAATCCCGAGAGGGCCCCTAGCAACTCGCATGGGGACTGGCCTTTCCTGAGGCCACCAGAGCGGGTCCCTGAGGTCCCCTTCGTAACTCCAGAAGACCTGCCGCAACTCGAGAAAATCCAGGAGGTTCTCCCCTCCAGGCGAGATGAGGCCCATTTCCGCTGAGGCTTCTCGAAGCTTATCTCACCTCACCTCTGGAACTTCGAAAGGGTCCTTCACACACTTGGTGCAAATCAAGAAGTTCCCCGACATACCCGTCTCCACTCGAGAGGAAACACGAGGGTCCCGCCGACATCCAGAGGAGCCCCGTTTCCGCCTGGGAGCTCGAGATGAGGCATCCTTTCCCTGCTTCGTCGGGAATGAGGTCCCGGCGTTCCCGTCGCATCTCAAGAGGAGGCACTCTCAACAGGAACAGCGAGAGGAACTCCAGGGTCGTGCCACCATTCCAAGAATCCCCAGATGTCTCAGTCCATTCCAGAGGAACCTCTTTTCCCTTCACCGGCTCGTCTTTCACGCCGAGGATCGATTCACACCAAGGTGGCACGTGGCACAGCCCTGTGGGAATGTGGGAAAACCTCGTGAGAAAGCCTCGAGGGAAAGCCACAGATCCCTTGATCCACGTGACAGGAAGCGTGACACTACTGCTGCATCTCGGGAGGAAAGCGCACGTGCATGCCCCCACTCGAGACGAGGCCTGACTCCCCTGAGGAGACTCAGAAGCACCCCAAGATCTATGGCAACACTGGAGAGGAATCCTCAGGTTCCGGCCCCGACTCCACACAGGGACTTAGGCCCCGGCATGGACGGGAGAGGAATCCCGAGAGGGCCCCTAGCAACTCGCATGGGGACTGGCCTTTCCTGAGGCCACCAGAGCGGGTCCCTGAGGTCCCCGTCGTAACTCGAGAAGACCTGCCGCAACTCGAGAAAATCCAGGAGGTTCTCCCCTCCAGGCGAGATGAGGCCCATTTCCGCTGAGGCGTATCGTGGCTGATCACACCTCACCTCTGGAACTTCGAAAGGGTCCTTCACAACCTTGGTGCAAATCAAGAAGCTCCCCGACATACCCGTCTCCACTCGAGAGGAAACACAAGGGTCCCGCCGACATGCAGAGGAGGCCCGTTTCCGCCTCGTAGCTCGAGATGAGGAATCCTTTCTCTGCTTCGTCGGGAATGAGGTCCCGGCGTTCCCGTCGCATCTCAAGAGGAGGCCCTCTCAACAGGATCGGCGAGAGGAACTCCAGGGTCGTGCCACCATTCCAAGAGTCCCCCAGATGTCTCAGTCCATTCCAGAGGAACGTCTTTTCCCTTCACCGGCTCGTCTTTCACGCTGAGGATCGATTCACACCAAGGAGTCACGTGGCACAGCCCTGTGGGAAAACCTCGTGGGAAAGCCTCGAGGGAAAGCCACAGATCCCTTGATCCACGTGACAGGAAGCGTGACACTACTGCTGCAGCTCGGGAGGAAAGCGCACGTGCATGCCCCCACTCGAGACGAGGCCTGACTCCCCTGGGGAGAATCAGAAGCACCCCAAGATCCATGGCAACACTGGAGACGAATCCTCAGGGTCCAGCCCCGACTCCACACAAGGTCTTAGGCCCCGGCATGGACGGGAGAGGAATCCCGAGAGGGCCCCAAGCAACTCGCATGGGGACTGGCCTTTCCCGAGGCCACCAGAGCGGGTCCCTGAGGTCCCCGTCGTAACTCGAGAAGACCTGCCGCAACTCGAGAAAATCCAGGAGGTTCTCCCCTCCAGGCGAGATGAGGCCCATTTCCCCTGAGGCTTCTCGAGGCTGATCACACCTCACCTCTGGACCTTCGAAAGGGTCCTTTACACCCTTGGTGCAAATCAAGAAGTTCCGCGACATACCCGTCTCCACTCGAGAGGAAACACGAGGGTCCCGCCGACATCCATTGGAGCCCCGTTTCCGCCTGGTACTTCGAGATGAGGCATCCTTTCCCTGCTTCGTCGGGAATGAGGTCCCGGCGTTCCCGTCGCATCTCAAGAGGAGGCCCTCTATCGGCGAGAGGAACTCTAGGGTCGTGCTACCATTCCAAGAGTCCCCCAGATGTCTCAGTCCATTCCAGAGGAACCTCTTTTCCCTTCACCGGCTCGTCTTTCACGCCGAGGACCGACTCACACCAAGGTGGCACGTGGCACAGCCCTGTGGGAAACCCTAGTGGGATAGCCTCGAGCGAAAGCCTCGTGGGAAACCACAGATCCCTTGATCCACGTGACAGGAAGCGTGACACTACTCCTGCAGCTCGGTAGGAAAGCGCACGTGCATGCCCCTACTCGAGACGAGGCCTGACTCCCCTGGAGAGACTCAGAAGCACCCCAAGATCCATGGCAACATTGGAGAGGAATCCTCAGGTTCCTGCCCCGACTCCACACGACGTCTTAGGCCCCGGCATTGACGGGAGAGGAATCCCGAGAGGTCCCTTAACAACTCGCATGGGGACTGGCCTTTCCTGAGGCCACCTGAGCGGGTCCCTGAGGTCCCCGTCGTAACTCGAGAAGACCTGCCGCAACTCGAGAAAATCCAGGAGGTTCTCCCCTCCAGGCGAGATGAGGCCCATTTCCGCTGAGGCGTCTCGAGGCTGATCACACCTCACCTCTGGAACTTCGAAAGGGTCCTTCACACCCTTGGTGCAAATCAAGAAGTTCCCCGACATACCCGTCTCCACTCGAGAGGAAACGCGAGGGTCCCGCCCACATCCAGAGGAGCCCCGTTTCCGCCTCGTAGCTCGAGATGAGGGATCCTTTCCCTGCTTCGTCGGGAAAGAGTTCCCGGCCTTCCCGTCGCATCTCAAGAGGAGGCCCTCTCAACAGGAACGGCGAGAGGAACTCCAGGGTCGTGCCACCATTCCAAGAGTCCCCCAGATGGCTCAGTCCATTCCAGAGGAACCTCTTTTCCCTTCACCGGCTCGTCTTTCACGCCGAGGACCGACTCACACCAAGGTGGCACGTGGCACAGCCCTGTGGGAAAGCCTCGTGGGAAAGCCTCGAGGGACAGCCTCGAGGGAAAGCCACAGATTCCTTGATCCACGTGACAGGAAGCGTGACACTACTGCTGCAGCTCGAGAGGAAAGCGCACGTGCATGCCCCTACTCGAGACGAGGCCTGACTCCCCTGGGGAGACTCAGAAACACCCCAAGATCCATGGCAACACTGGAGAGGAATCCTCAGGTTCCGGCTCCGACTCCACACATGGTCTTAGGCCCCGGCATGGACGGGAGAGGAATCCCGAGAGGTCCCCTAGCAACTCGCATTGGGACTGGCCTTTCCTGAGGCCACCAGAGCGGGTCCCTGAAGTCCCCGTCGTAACTCGAAAAGGCCTGCCGCAACTCGAGAAAATCCAGGAGGTTCTCCCCTCCAGGCGAGATGAGGCCCATTTCCGCTGAGGTGTCTCGAGGCTGATCACACCTCACTTCTGGAAATTCGAAAGGGTCCTTCACACCCTTGGTGCAAATCAAGAAGTTCCCCGACACACCCGTCTCCACTCGAGAGGAAACGCGAGGGTCCCGCCCACTTCCAGAGGAGTCCCGTTTCCACCTCGTAGCTCGAGATGAGGGATCCTTTCCCTGCTTCGTCGGGAAAGAGTTCCCGGCCTTCCCGTCGCATCTCAAGAGGAGGCCCTCTCAACAGGAACGGCGAGAGGAACTCCAGGGTCGTGCCACCATTCCAAGAGTCCCCCAGATGGCTCAGTCCATTCCAGAGGAACCTCTTTTCCCTTCACCGGCTCGTCTTTCACGCCGAGGACCGACTCACACCAAGGTGGCACGTGGCACTGCCCTGTGGGAAAGCCTCGTGGGAAAGCCTCGAGGGACAGCCTCGAGGGAAAGCCACAGATTCCTTGATCCACGTGACAGGAAGCGTGACACTACTGCTGCAGCTCGAGAGGAAAGCGCACGTGCATGCCCCTACTCGAGACGAGGCCTGACTCCCCTGGGGAGACTCAGAAACACCCCAAGATCCATGGCAACACTGGAGAGGAATCCTCAGGTTCCGGCTCCGACTCCACACATGGTCTTAGGCCCCGGCATGGACGGGAGAGGAATCCCGAGAGGTCCCCTAGCATCTCGCATGGGGACTGGCCTTTCCTGAGGCCACCAGAGCGGGTCCCTGAGGTCCCCGTCGTAACTCGAGAAGACCTGCCGCAACTCGAGAAAATCCAGGAGGTTCTCCCCTCCAGGCGAGATGAGGCCCATTTCCGCTGAGGCGTCTCGAGGCTGATCACACCTCACCTCTGGAATTTCGAAAGGGTCCTTCACACCCTTGGTGCAAATCAAGAAGTTCCCCAACATACCCGTCTCCACTCGAGAGGAAACGCGAGGGTCCCGCCCACATCCAGAGGAGCCCCGTTTCCGCCTCGCAGCTCGAGATGAGGGATCCTTTCACTGCTTCGTCGGGAAAGAGTTCCCGGCCTTCCCGTCGCATCTAAAGAGGAGGCCCTCTCAACAGGAACGGCGAGAGGAACTCCAGGGTCGTGCCACCATTCCAAGAGTCCCCCAGATGTCTCAGTCCATTCCAGAGGAACCTCTTTTCCCTTCACCGGCTCGTCTTTCACGCCGCGGACCGACTCACACCAAGGTGGCAGGTGGCACAGCCCTGTGGGAAAGCCTCGTGGTAAAGCCTAGAGGGACAGCCTCGAGGGAAAGCCACAGATTCCTTGATCCACGTGACAGGAAGCGTGAAACTACTGCTTCAGCACGGGAGGAAAGCGCATGTGCATGCCCCTACTCGAGACGAGGCCTAACTCCCCTGGGGGGCTCAGAAGCACCCCAAGATCCATGGCAACACTGGAGAGGAATCCTCAGGTTCCGGCCCCGACTCCACACAAGGACTGAGGCCCCCGGCATGGACGGGAGAGGAATCCCGAGAGGTCCCCTAGAAACTCCCATGGGGACTGGCCTCTCCTGAGGCCACCAGAACGGGTCCCTGAGGTCCCCGTCGTAACTCGGGAAGACCTGCCGCAACTCGAGAAAATCCAGGAGGTTCTCCCCTCCAGGCGAGATGAGACACATTTCCGCTGAGGCGTCTCGAGGCTGATCACACCTCACCTCTGGAACTTCGAAAGGGTCCTTCACACCCTTGGTGCAAATCAAGAAGTTCCCCGACATACCCGTCTCCACTCGAGAGGAAACACGAGGGTCCCACCCACAACCAGAGGAGCCCCGTTTCCGCCTCGTAGCTCGAGATGAGGGATCCTTTCTCTGCTTCGTCGGGAAAGAGGTCCCGGCGTTCCCGTCGCATCTCAAGAGGAGGCCCTCTCCACAGGATCGGCGAGAGGAACTCTAGGGTCGTGCTACCATTCCAAGAGTCCCCCAGATGTCTCAGTCCATTCCAGAGGAACCTCTTTTCCCTTCACCGGCTCGTCTTTCACGCCGAGGACCGACTCACACCAAGGTGGCACGTGGCACAGCCCTGTGGGAAACCCTAGTGGGATAGCCTCGAGCGAAAGCCTCGTGGGAAACCACAGATCCCTTGATCCACGTGACAGGAAGCGTGACACTACTCCTGCAGCTCGGTAGGAAAGCGCACGTGCATGCCCCTACTCGAGACGAGGCCTGACTCCCCTGGAGAGACTCAGAAGCACCCCAAGATCCATGGCAACATTGGAGAGGAATCCTCAGGTTCCTGCCCCGACTCCACACGACGTCTTAGGCCCCGGGATTGACGGGAGAGGAATCCCGAGAGGTCCCTTAACAACTCGCATGGGGACTGGCCTTTCCTGAGGCCACCTGAGCGGGTCCCTGAGGTCCCCGTCGTAACTCGAGAAGACCTGCCGCAACTCGAGAAAATCCAGGAGGTTCTCCCCTCCAGGCGAGATGAGGCCCATTTCCGCTGAGGCGTCTCGAGGCTGATCACACCTCACCTCTGGAACTTCGAAAGGGTCCTTCACACCCTTGGTGCAAATCAAGAAGTTCCCCGACATACCCGTCTCCACTCGAGAGGAAACGCGAGGGTCCCGCCCACATCCAGAGGAGCCCCGTTTCCGCCTCGTAGCTCGAGATGAGGGATCCTTTCCCTGCTTCGTCGGGAAAGAGTTCCCGGCCTTCCCGTCGCATCTCAAGAGGAGGCCCTCTCAACAGGAACGGCGAGAGGAACTCCAGGGTCGTGCCACCATTCCAAGAGTCCCCCAGATGGCTCAGTCCATTCCAGAGGAACCTCTTTTCCCTTCACCGGCTCGTCTTTCACGCCGAGGACCGACTCACACCAAGGTGGCACGTGGCACAGCCCTGTGGGAAAGCCTCGTGGGAAAGCCTCGAGGGACAGCCTCGAGGGAAAGCCACAGATTCCTTGATCCACGTGACAGGAAGTGTGACACTACTGCTGCAGCTCGAGAGGAAAGCGCACGTGCATGCCCCTACTCGAGACGAGGCCTGACTCCCCTGGGGAGACTCAGAAACACCCCAAGATCCATGGCAACACTGGAGAGGAATCCTCAGGTTCCGGCTCCGACTCCACACATGGTCTTAGGCCCCGGCATGGACGGGAGAGGAATCCCGAGAGGTCCCCTAGCAACTCGCATTGGGACTGGCCTTTCCTGAGGCCACCAGAGCGGGTCCCTGAAGTCCCCGTCGTAACTCGAAAAGACCTGCCGCAACTCGAGAAAATCCAGGAGGTTCTCCCCTCCAGGCGAGATGAGGCCCATTTCCGCTGAGGTGTCTCGAGGCTGATCACACCTCACTTCTGGAAATTCGAAAGGGTCCTTCACACCCTTGGTGCAAATCAAGAAGTCCCCCACACACCCGTCTCCACTCGAGAGGAAACGCGAGGGTGCCGCCCACATCCAGAGGAGTCCCGTTTCCACCTCGTAGCTCGAGATGAGGGATCCTTTCCCTGCTTCGTCGGGAAAGAGTTCCCGGCCTTCCCGTCGCATCTCAAGAGGAGGCCCTCTCAACAGGAACGGCGAGAGGAACTCCAGGGTCGTGCCACCATTCCAAGAGTCCCCCAGATGGCTCAGTCCATTCCAGAGGAACCTCTTTTCCCTTCACCGGCTCGTCTTTCACGCCGAGGACCGACTCACACCAAGGTGGCACGTGGCACTGCCCTGTGGGAAAGCCTCGTGGGAAAGCCTCGAGGGACAGCCTCGAGGGAAAGCCACAGATTCCTTGATCCACGTGACAGGAAGCGTGACACTACTGCTGCAGCTCGAGAGGAAAGCGCACGTGCATGCCCCTACTCGAGACGAGGCCTGACTCCCCTGGGGAGACTCAGAAACACCCCAAGATCCATGGCAACACTGGAGAGGAATCCTCAGGTTCCGGCTCCGACTCCACACATGGTCTTAGGCCCCGGCATGGACGGGAGAGGAATCCCGCGAGGTCCCCTAGCATCTCGCATGGGGACTGGCCTTTCCTGAGGCCACCAGAGCGGGTCCCTGAGGTCCCCGTCGTAACTCGAGAAGACCTGCCGCAACTCGAGAAAATCCAGGAGGTTCTCCCCTCCAGGCGAGATGAGGCCCATTTCCGCTGAGGTGTCTCGAGGCTGATCACACCTCACTTCTGGAAATTCGAAAGGGTCCTTCACACCCTTGGTGCAAATCAAGAAGTTCCCCGACACACCCGTCTCCACTCGAGAGGAAACGCGAGGGTCCCGCCCACATCCAGAGGAGTCCCGTTTCCACCTCGTAGCTCGAGATGAGGGATCCTTTCCCTGCTTCGTCGGGAAAGAGTTCCCGGCCTTCCCGTCGCATCTCAAGAGGAGGCCCTCTCAACAGGAACGGCGAGAGGAACTCCAGGGTCGTGCCACCATTCCAAGAGTCCCCCAGATGGCTCAGTCCATTCCAGAGGAACCTCTTTTCCCTTCACCGGCTCGTCTTTCACGCCGAGGACCGACTCACACCAAGGTGGCACGTGGCACTGCCCTGTGGGAAAGCCTCGTGGGAAAGCCTCGAGGGACAGCCTCGAGGGAAAGCCACAGATTCCTTGATCCACGTGACAGGAAGCGTGACACTACTGCTGCAGCTCGAGAGGAAAGCGCACGTGCATGCCCCTACTCGAGACGAGGCCTGACTCCCCTGGGGAGACTCAGAAACACCCCAAGATCCATGGCAACACTGGAGAGGAATCCTCAGGTTCCGGCTCCGACTCCACACATGGTCTTAGGCCCCGGCATGGACGGGAGAGGAATCCCGAGAGGTCCCCTAGCATCTCGCATGGGGACTGGCCTTTCCTGAGGCCACCAGAGCGGGTCCCTGAGGTCCCCGTCGTAACTCGAGAAGACCTGCCGCAACTCGAGAAAATCCAGGAGGTTCTCCCCTCCAGGCGAGATGAGGCCCATTTCCGCTGAGGCGTCTCGAGGCTGATCACACCTCACCTCTGGAATTTCGAAAGGGTCCTTCACACCCTTGGTGCAAATCAAGAAGTTCCCCAACATACCCGTCTCCACTCGAGAGGAAACGCGAGGGTCCCGCCCACATCCAGAGGAGCCCCGTTTCCGCCTCGCAGCTCGAGATGAGGGATCCTTTCACTGCTTCGTCGGGAAAGAGTTCCCGGCCTTCCCGTCGCATCTAAAGAGGAGGCCCTCTCAACAGGAACGGCGAGAGGAACTCCAGGGTCGTGCCACCATTCCAAGAGTCCCCCAGATGTCTCAGTCCATTCCAGAGGAACCTCTTTTCCCTTCACCGGCTCGTCTTTCACGCCGAGGACCGACTCACACCAAGGTGGCAGGTGGCACAGCCCTGTGGGAAAGCCTCGTGGTAAAGCCTAGAGGGACAGCCTCGAGGGAAAGCCACAGATTCCTTGATCCACGTGACAGGAAGCGTGAAACTACTGCTTCAGCACGGGAGGAAAGCGCATGTGCATGCCCCTACTCGAGACGAGGCCTAACTCCCCTGGGGGGCTCAGAAGCACCCCAAGATCCATGGCAACACTGGAGAGGAATCCTCAGGTTCCGGCCCCGACTCCACACAAGGACTGAGGCCCCCGGCATGGACGGGAGAGGAATCCCGAGAGGTCCCCTAGAAACTCCCATGGGGACTGGCCTCTCCTGAGGCCACCAGAACGGGTCCCTGAGGTCCCCGTCGTAACTCGGGAAGACCTGCCGCAACTCGAGAAAATCCAGGAGGTTCTCCCCTCCAGGCGAGATGAGACCCATTTCCGCTGAGGCGTCTCGAGGCTGATCACACCTCACCTCTGGAACTTCGAAAGGGTCCTTCACACCCTTGGTGCAAATCAAGAAGTTCCCCGACATACCCGTCTCCACTCGAGAGGAAACACGAGGGTCCCACCCACAACCAGAGGAGCCCCGTTTCCGCCTCGTAGCTCGAGATGAGGGATCCTTTCTCTGCTTCGTCGGGAAAGAGGTCCCGGCGTTCCCGTCGCATCTCAAGAGGAGGCCCTCTCCACAGGATCGGCGAGAGGAACTCTAGGGTCGTGCTACCATTCCAAGAGTCCCCCAGATGTCTCAGTCCATTCCAGAGGAACCTCTTTTCCCTTCACCGGCTCGTCTTTCACGCCGAGGACCGACTCACACCAAGGTGGCACGTGGCACAGCCCTGTGGGAAACCCTAGTGGGATAGCCTCGAGCGAAAGCCTCGTGGGAAACCACAGATCCCTTGATCCACGTGACAGGAAGCGTGACACTACTCCTGCAGCTCGGTAGGAAAGCGCACGTGCATGCCCCTACTCGAGACGAGGCCTGACTCCCCTGGAGAGACTCAGAAGCACCCCAAGATCCATGGCAACATTGGAGAGGAATCCTCAGGTTCCTGCCCCGACTCCACACGACGTCTTAGGCCCCGGCATTGACGGGAGAGGAATCCCGAGAGGTCCCTTAACAACTCGCATGGGGACTGGCCTTTCCTGAGGCCACCTGAGCGGGTCCCTGAGGTCCCCGTCGTAACTCGAGAAGACCTGCCGCAACTCGAGAAAATCCAGGAGGTTCTCCCCTCCAGGCGAGATGAGGCCCATTTCCGCTGAGGCGTCTCGAGGCTGATCACACCTCACCTCTGGAACTTCGAAAGGGTCCTTCACACCCTTGGTGCAAATCAAGAAGTTCCCCGACATACCCGTCTCCACTCGAGAGGAAACGCGAGGGTCCCGCCCACATCCAGAGGAGCCCCGTTTCCGCCTCGTAGCTCGAGATGAGGGATCCTTTCCCTGCTTCGTCGGGAAAGAGTTCCCGGCCTTCCCGTCGCATCTCAAGAGGAGGCCCTCTCAACAGGAACGGCGAGAGGAACTCCAGGGTCGTGCCACCATTCCAAGAGTCCCCCAGATGGCTCAGTCCATTCCAGAGGAACCTCTTTTCCCTTCACCGGCTCGTCTTTCACGCCGAGGACCGACTCACACCAAGGTGGCACGTGGCACAGCCCTGTGGGAAAGCCTCGTGGGAAAGCCTCGAGGGACAGCCTCGAGGGAAAGCCACAGATTCCTTGATCCACGTGACAGGAAGTGTGACACTACTGCTGCAGCTCGAGAGGAAAGCGCACGTGCATGCCCCTACTCGAGACGAGGCCTGACTCCCCTGGGGAGACTCAGAAACACCCCAAGATCCATGGCAACACTGGAGAGGAATCCTCAGGTTCCGGCTCCGACTCCACACATGGTCTTAGGCCCCGGCATGGACGGGAGAGGAATCCCGAGAGGTCCCCTAGCAACTCGCATTGGGACTGGCCTTTCCTGAGGCCACCAGAGCGGGTCCCTGAAGTCCCCGTCGTAACTCGAAAAGACCTGCCGCAACTCGAGAAAATCCAGGAGGTTCTCCCCTCCAGGCGAGATGAGGCCCATTTCCGCTGAGGTGTCTCGAGGCTGATCACACCTCACTTCTGGAAATTCGAAAGGGTCCTTCACACCCTTGGTGCAAATCAAGAAGTCCCCCACACACCCGTCTCCACTCGAGAGGAAACGCGAGGGTGCCGCCCACATCCAGAGGAGTCCCGTTTCCACCTCGTAGCTCGAGATGAGGGATCCTTTCCCTGCTTCGTCGGGAAAGAGTTCCCGGCCTTCCCGTCGCATCTCAAGAGGAGGCCCTCTCAACAGGAACGGCGAGAGGAACTCCAGGGTCGTGCCACCATTCCAAGAGTCCCCCAGATGGCTCAGTCCATTCCAGAGGAACCTCTTTTCCCTTCACCGGCTCGTCTTTCACGCCGAGGACCGACTCACACCAAGGTGGCACGTGGCACTGCCCTGTGGGAAAGCCTCGTGGGAAAGCCTCGAGGGACAGCCTCGAGGGAAAGCCACAGATTCCTTGATCCACGTGACAGGAAGCGTGACACTACTGCTGCAGCTCGAGAGGAAAGCGCACGTGCATGCCCCTACTCGAGACGAGGCCTGACTCCCCTGGGGAGACTCAGAAACACCCCAAGATCCATGGCAACACTGGAGAGGAATCCTCAGGTTCCGGCTCCGACTCCACACATGGTCTTAGGCCCCGGCATGGACGGGAGAGGAATCCCGCGAGGTCCCCTAGCATCTCGCATGGGGACTGGCCTTTCCTGAGGCCACCAGAGCGGGTCCCTGAGGTCCCCGTCGTAACTCGAGAAGACCTGCCGCAACTCGAGAAAATCCAGGAGGTTCTCCCCTCCAGGCGAGATGAGGCCCATTTCCGCTGAGGCGTCTCGAGGCTGATCACACCTCACCTCTGGAATTTCGAAAGGGTCCTTCACACCCTTGGTGCAAATCAAGAAGTTCCCCAACATACCCGTCTCCACTCGAGAGGAAACGCGAGGGTCCCGCCCACATCCAGAGGAGCCCCGTTTCCGCCTCGCAGCTCGAGATGAGGGATCCTTTCACTGCTTCGTCGGGAAAGAGTTCCCGGCCTTCCCGTCGCATCTAAAGAGGAGGCCCTCTCAACAGGAACGGCGAGAGGAACTCCAGGGTCGTGCCACCATTCCAAGAGTCCCCCAGATGTCTCAGTCCATTCCAGAGGAACCTCTTTTCCCTTCACCGGCTCGTCTTTCACGCCGAGGACCGACTCACACCAAGGTGGCAGGTGGCACAGCCCTGTGGGAAAGCCTCGTGGGAAAGCCTAGAGGGACAGCCTCGAGGGAAAGCCACAGATTCCTTGATCCACGTGACAGGAAGCGTGAAACTACTGCTTCAGCACGGGAGGAAAGCGCATGTGCATGCCCCTACTCGAGACGAGGCCTAACTCCCCTGGGGGGCTCAGAAGCACCCCAAGATCCATGGCAACACTGGAGAGGAATCCTCAGGTTCCGGCCCCGACTCCACACAAGGACTGAGGCCCCCGGCATGGACGGGAGAGGAATCCCGAGAGGTCCCCTAGAAACTCCCATGGGGACTGGCCTCTCCTGAGGCCACCAGAACGGGTCCCTGAGGTCCCCGTCGTAACTCGGGAAGACCTGCCGCAACTCGAGAAAATCCAGGAGGTTCTCCCCTCCAGGCGAGATGAGACCCATTTCCGCTGAGGCGTCTCGAGGCTGATCACACCTCACCTCTGGAACTTCGAAAGGGTCCTTCACACCCTTGGTGCAAATCAAGAAGTTCCCCGACATACCCGTCTCCACTCGAGAGGAAACACGAGGGTCCCACCCACAACCAGAGGAGCCCCGTTTCCGCCTCGTAGCTCGAGATGAGGGATCCTTTCTCTGCTTCGTCGGGAAAGAGTTCCCGGCGTTCCCGTCGCATTTCAAGAGGAGGCCCTCTCAACAGGAACGGCGAGAGGAACTCCAGGGTCGTGCCACCATTCCAAGAGTCCCCCATATGTCTCAGTCCATACCAGAGGAACCTCTTTCCCTTCACCGGCTCCTCTTTCACGCCGAGGATCGACTCACACCAAGGTGGCACGCGGCACAGCCCTGTGGGAAACCCTAGTGGGATAGCCTCGAGCGAAAGCCTCGAGGGAAACCACAGATCCCTTGATCCACGTGACAGGAAGCGTGACACTA
The DNA here is from genome assembly GCF_023091745.1 of Budorcas taxicolor. Lineage (NCBI taxonomy): Eukaryota > Metazoa > Chordata > Mammalia > Artiodactyla > Bovidae > Budorcas > Budorcas taxicolor. The sequence continues at coordinate 318,061 of NW_026291491.1, forward strand.
CTCCTGCAGCTCGGCAGGAAAGTGCACGTGCATGCCCCTACTCGAGACGAGGCCTGACTCACCTGGAGAGACTCAGAGGCACCCCAAGATCCATGGCAACACTGGAGAGGAATCCTCAGGTTCCTTCCCCGACTCCACACAAGGACTGAGGCCCCGGCATGGACGGGAGAGGAATCCCGAGAGGTCCCCTAGCAACTCGCATGGGGACTGGCCTTTCCTGAGGCCACCAGAGCGGGTCCCTGAGGTCCCTGTCATAACTCGAGAAGACCTGCCGCAACTCGAGAAAATCCAGGAGTTTCTCCCCTCCAGGCGAGATGAGGCCCATTTCCGCTGAGGCGTCTCGAGGCTGATCACACCTCCCCTCTGGAACTTCGAAAGGCTCCTTCACACCCTTGGTGCAAATCAAGAAGCTCCCCGACATACCCGTCTCCACTCGAGAGGAATCACGAGGGTCCCGCCCACATCCAGAGGAGCCCCGTTTCCGCCTCGAAGCCCGAGATGAGGGATCCTTTCCCTGCTTCGTCGGGAAAGAGTTCCCGGCGTTCCCGTCGCATCTCAAGAGGAGGCCCTCTCAACAGGAACGGCGAGAGGAACTCCAGGGTCGTGCCACCATTCCAAGAGTCCCCCAGATGTCTCAGTCCATTCCAGAGGAACCTCTTTTCCCTTCACCGGCTCGTCTTTCACGCCGAGGATCGACTCCCACCAAGGTGGCACGTGGCACAGCCCTGTGGGAAAGCCTCGTGGGAAAGCCTCGAGGGACAGCCTCGAGGGAAAGCCACAGATCCCTTGATCCACGTGACAGGAAGCGTGACACTACTGCTGCAGCTCGGGAGGAAAGCGCACGTGCATGCCCCCACTCGAGACGAGGCCCGACTCCCCTGGGGAGACTCAGAAGCACCCCAAGATCTATGGCAACACTGGAGAGGAATCCTCAGGTTCCGGCCCCGACTCCACACAGGGACTTAGGCCCCGGCATGGACGGGAGAGGAATCCCGAGAGGGCCCCTAGCAACTCGCATGGGGACTGGCCTTTCCTGAGGCCACCAGAGCGGGTCCCTGAGGTCCCCGTCGTAACTCGAGAAGACCTGCCGCAACTCGAGAAAATCCAGGAGGTTCTCCCCTCCAGGCGAGATGAGGCCCATTTCCGCTGAGGCGTATCGTGGCTGATCACACCTCACCTCTGGAACTTCGAAAGGGTCCTTCACAACCTTGGTGCAAATCAAGAAGCTCCCCGATATACCCGTCTCCACTCGAGAGGAAACACAAGGGTCCCGCCGACATGCAGAGGAGGCCCGTTTCCGCCTCGTAGCTCGAGATGAGGAATCCTTTCTCTGCTTCGTCGGGAATGAGGTCCCGGCGTTCCCGTCGCATCTCAAGAGGAGGCCCTCTCAACAGGATCGGCGAGAGGAACTCCAGGGTCGTGCCACCATTCCAAGAGTCCCCCAGATGTCTCAGTCCATTCCAGAGGAACGTCTTTTCCCTTCACCGGCTCGTCTTTCACGCTGAGGATCGATTCACACCAAGGAGTCACGTGGCACAGCCCTGTGGGAAAACCTCGTGGGAAAGCCTCGAGGGAAAGCCACAGATCCCTTGATCCACGTGACAGGAAGCGTGACACTACTGCTGCAGCTCGGGAGGAAAGCGCACGTGCATGCCCCCACTCGAGACGAGGCCTGACTCCCCTGGGGAGAATCAGAAGCACCCCAAGATCCATGGCAACACTGGAGACGAATCCTCAGGGTCCAGCCCCGACTCCACACAAGGTCTTAGGCCCCGGCATGGACGGGAGAGGAATCCCGAGAGGGCCCCAAGCAACTCGCATGGGGACTGGCCTTTCCCGAGGCCACCAGAGCGGGTCCCTGAGGTCCCCGTCGTAACTCGAGAAGACCTGCCGCAACTCGAGAAAATCCAGGAGGTTCTCCCCTCCAGGCGAGATGAGGCCCATTTCCCCTGAGGCTTCTCGAGGCTGATCACACCTCACCTCTGGACCTTCGAAAGGGTCCTTTACACCCTTGGTGCAAATCAAGAAGTTCCGCGACATACCCGTCTCCACTCGAGAGGAAACACGAGGGTCCCGCCGACATCCATTGGAGCCCCGTTTCCGCCTGGTACTTCGAGATGAGGCATCCTTTCCCTGCTTCGTCGGGAATGAGGTCCCGGCGTTCCCGTCGCATCTCAAGAGGAGGCCCTCTCAACAGGATCGGCGAGAGGAACTCTAGGGTCGTGCTACCATTCCAAGAGTCCCCCAGATGTCTCAGTCCATTCCAGAGGAACCTCTTTTCCCTTCACCGGCTCGTCTTTCACGCCGAGGACCGACTCACACCAAGGTGGCACGTGGCACAGCCCTGTGGGAAACCCTAGTGGGATAGCCTCGAGCGAAAGCCTCGTGGGAAACCACAGATCCCTTGATCCACGTGACAGGAAGCGTGACACTACTCCTGCAGCTCGGTAGGAAAGCGCACGTGCATGCCCCTACTCGAGACGAGGCCTGACTCCCCTGGAGAGACTCAGAAGCACCCCAAGATCCATGGCAACATTGGAGAGGAATCCTCAGGTTCCTGCCCCGACTCCACACGACGTCTTAGGCCCCGGCATTGACGGGAGAGGAATCCCGAGAGGTCCCTTAACAACTCGCATGGGGACTGGCCTTTCCTGAGGCCACCTGAGCGGGTCCCTGAGGTCCCCGTCGTAACTCGAGAAGACCTGCCGCAACTCGAGAAAATCCAGGAGGTTCTCCCCTCCAGGCGAGATGAGGCCCATTTCCGCTGAGGCGTCTCGAGGCTGATCACACCTCACCTCTGGAACTTCGAAAGGGTCCTTCACACCCTTGGTGCAAATCAAGAAGTTCCCCGACATACCCGTCTCCACTCGAGAGGAAACGCGAGGGTCCCGCCCACATCCAGAGGAGCCCCGTTTCCGCCTCGTAGCTCGAGATGAGGGATCCTTTCCCTGCTTCGTCGGGAAAGAGTTCCCGGCCTTCCCGTCGCATCTCAAGAGGAGGCCCTCTCAACAGGAACGGCGAGAGGAACTCCAGGGTCGTGCCACCATTCCAAGAGTCCCCCAGATGGCTCAGTCCATTCCAGAGGAACCTCTTTTCCCTTCACCGGCTCGTCTTTCACGCCGAGGACCGACTCACACCAAGGTGGCACGTGGCACAGCCCTGTGGGAAAGCCTCGTGGGAAAGCCTCGAGGGACAGCCTCGAGGGAAAGCCACAGATTCCTTGATCCACGTGACAGGAAGCGTGACACTACTGCTGCAGCTCGAGAGGAAAGCGCACGTGCATGCCCCTACTCGAGACGAGGCCTGACTCCCCTGGGGAGACTCAGAAACACCCCAAGATCCATGGCAACACTGGAGAGGAATCCTCAGGTTCCGGCTCCGACTCCACACATGGTCTTAGGCCCCGGCATGGACGGGAGAGGAATCCCGAGAGGTCCCCTAGCAACTCGCATTGGGACTGGCCTTTCCTGAGGCCACCAGAGCGGGTCCCTGAAGTCCCCGTCGTAACTCGAAAAGGCCTGCCGCAACTCGAGAAAATCCAGGAGGTTCTCCCCTCCAGGCGAGATGAGGCCCATTTCCGCTGAGGTGTCTCGAGGCTGATCACACCTCACTTCTGGAAATTCGAAAGGGTCCTTCACACCCTTGGTGCAAATCAAGAAGTTCCCCGACACACCCGTCTCCACTCGAGAGGAAACGCGAGGGTCCCGCCCACATCCAGAGGAGTCCCGTTTCCACCTCGTAGCTCGAGATGAGGGATCCTTTCCCTGCTTCGTCGGGAAAGAGTTCCCGGCCTTCCCGTCGCATCTCAAGAGGAGGCCCTCTCAACAGGAACGGCGAGAGGAACTCCAGGGTCGTGCCACCATTCCAAGAGTCCCCCAGATGGCTCAGTCCATTCCAGAGGAACCTCTTTTCCCTTCACCGGCTCGTCTTTCACGCCGAGGACCGACTCACACCAAGGTGGCACGTGGCACTGCCCTGTGGGAAAGCCTCGTGGGAAAGCCTCGAGGGACAGCCTCGAGGGAAAGCCACAGATTCCTTGATCCACGTGACAGGAAGCGTGACACTACTGCTGCAGCTCGAGAGGAAAGCGCACGTGCATGCCCCTACTCGAGACGAGGCCTGACTCCCCTGGGGAGACTCAGAAACACCCCAAGATCCATGGCAACACTGGAGAGGAATCCTCAGGTTCCGGCTCCGACTCCACACATGGTCTTAGGCCCCGGCATGGACGGGAGAGGAATCCCGAGAGGTCCCCTAGCATCTCGCATGGGGACTGGCCTTTCCTGAGGCCACCAGAGCGGGTCCCTGAGGTCCCCGTCGTAACTCGAGAAGACCTGCCGCAACTCGAGAAAATCCAGGAGGTTCTCCCCTCCAGGCGAGATGAGGCCCATTTCCGCTGAGGCGTCTCGAGGCTGATCACACCTCACCTCTGGAATTTCGAAAGGGTCCTTCACACCCTTGGTGCAAATCAAGAAGTTCCCCAACATACCCGTCTCCACTCGAGAGGAAACGCGAGGGTCCCGCCCACATCCAGAGGAGCCCCGTTTCCGCCTCGCAGCTCGAGATGAGGGATCCTTTCACTGCTTCGTCGGGAAAGAGTTCCCGGCCTTCCCGTCGCATCTAAAGAGGAGGCCCTCTCAACAGGAACGGCGAGAGGAACTCCAGGGTCGTGCCACCATTCCAAGAGTCCCCCAGATGTCTCAGTCCATTCCAGAGGAACCTCTTTTCCCTTCACCGGCTCGTCTTTCACGCCGCGGACCGACTCACACCAAGGTGGCAGGTGGCACAGCCCTGTGGGAAAGCCTCGTGGTAAAGCCTAGAGGGACAGCCTCGAGGGAAAGCCACAGATTCCTTGATCCACGTGACAGGAAGCGTGAAACTACTGCTTCAGCACGGGAGGAAAGCGCATGTGCATGCCCCTACTCGAGACGAGGCCTAACTCCCCTGGGGGGCTCAGAAGCACCCCAAGATCCATGGCAACACTGGAGAGGAATCCTCAGGTTCCGGCCCCGACTCCACACAAGGACTGAGGCCCCCGGCATGGACGGGAGAGGAATCCCGAGAGGTCCCCTAGAAACTCCCATGGGGACTGGCCTCTCCTGAGGCCACCAGAACGGGTCCCTGAGGTCCCCGTCGTAACTCGGGAAGACCTGCCGCAACTCGAGAAAATCCAGGAGGTTCTCCCCTCCAGGCGAGATGAGACACATTTCCGCTGAGGCGTCTCGAGGCTGATCACACCTCACCTCTGGAACTTCGAAAGGGTCCTTCACACCCTTGGTGCAAATCAAGAAGTTCCCCGACATACCCGTCTCCACTCGAGAGGAAACACGAGGGTCCCACCCACAACCAGAGGAGCCCCGTTTCCGCCTCGTAGCTCGAGATGAGGGATCCTTTCTCTGCTTCGTCGGGAAAGAGGTCCCGGCGTTCCCGTCGCATCTCAAGAGGAGGCCCTCTCCACAGGATCGGCGAGAGGAACTCTAGGGTCGTGCTACCATTCCAAGAGTCCCCCAGATGTCTCAGTCCATTCCAGAGGAACCTCTTTTCCCTTCACCGGCTCGTCTTTCACGCCGAGGACCGACTCACACCAAGGTGGCACGTGGCACAGCCCTGTGGGAAACCCTAGTGGGATAGCCTCGAGCGAAAGCCTCGTGGGAAACCACAGATCCCTTGATCCACGTGACAGGAAGCGTGACACTACTCCTGCAGCTCGGTAGGAAAGCGCACGTGCATGCCCCTACTCGAGACGAGGCCTGACTCCCCTGGAGAGACTCAGAAGCACCCCAAGATCCATGGCAACATTGGAGAGGAATCCTCAGGTTCCTGCCCCGACTCCACACGACGTCTTAGGCCCCGGGATTGACGGGAGAGGAATCCCGAGAGGTCCCTTAACAACTCGCATGGGGACTGGCCTTTCCTGAGGCCACCTGAGCGGGTCCCTGAGGTCCCCGTCGTAACTCGAGAAGACCTGCCGCAACTCGAGAAAATCCAGGAGGTTCTCCCCTCCAGGCGAGATGAGGCCCATTTCCGCTGAGGCGTCTCGAGGCTGATCACACCTCACCTCTGGAACTTCGAAAGGGTCCTTCACACCCTTGGTGCAAATCAAGAAGTTCCCCGACATACCCGTCTCCACTCGAGAGGAAACGCGAGGGTCCCGCCCACATCCAGAGGAGCCCCGTTTCCGCCTCGTAGCTCGAGATGAGGGATCCTTTCCCTGCTTCGTCGGGAAAGAGTTCCCGGCCTTCCCGTCGCATCTCAAGAGGAGGCCCTCTCAACAGGAACGGCGAGAGGAACTCCAGGGTCGTGCCACCATTCCAAGAGTCCCCCAGATGGCTCAGTCCATTCCAGAGGAACCTCTTTTCCCTTCACCGGCTCGTCTTTCACGCCGAGGACCGACTCACACCAAGGTGGCACGTGGCACAGCCCTGTGGGAAAGCCTCGTGGGAAAGCCTCGAGGGACAGCCTCGAGGGAAAGCCACAGATTCCTTGATCCACGTGACAGGAAGTGTGACACTACTGCTGCAGCTCGAGAGGAAAGCGCACGTGCATGCCCCTACTCGAGACGAGGCCTGACTCCCCTGGGGAGACTCAGAAACACCCCAAGATCCATGGCAACACTGGAGAGGAATCCTCAGGTTCCGGCTCCGACTCCACACATGGTCTTAGGCCCCGGCATGGACGGGAGAGGAATCCCGAGAGGTCCCCTAGCAACTCGCATTGGGACTGGCCTTTCCTGAGGCCACCAGAGCGGGTCCCTGAAGTCCCCGTCGTAACTCGAAAAGACCTGCCGCAACTCGAGAAAATCCAGGAGGTTCTCCCCTCCAGGCGAGATGAGGCCCATTTCCGCTGAGGTGTCTCGAGGCTGATCACACCTCACTTCTGGAAATTCGAAAGGGTCCTTCACACCCTTGGTGCAAATCAAGAAGTCCCCCACACACCCGTCTCCACTCGAGAGGAAACGCGAGGGTGCCGCCCACATCCAGAGGAGTCCCGTTTCCACCTCGTAGCTCGAGATGAGGGATCCTTTCCCTGCTTCGTCGGGAAAGAGTTCCCGGCCTTCCCGTCGCATCTCAAGAGGAGGCCCTCTCAACAGGAACGGCGAGAGGAACTCCAGGGTCGTGCCACCATTCCAAGAGTCCCCCAGATGGCTCAGTCCATTCCAGAGGAACCTCTTTTCCCTTCACCGGCTCGTCTTTCACGCCGAGGACCGACTCACACCAAGGTGGCACGTGGCACTGCCCTGTGGGAAAGCCTCGTGGGAAAGCCTCGAGGGACAGCCTCGAGGGAAAGCCACAGATTCCTTGATCCACGTGACAGGAAGCGTGACACTACTGCTGCAGCTCGAGAGGAAAGCGCACGTGCATGCCCCTACTCGAGACGAGGCCTGACTCCCCTGGGGAGACTCAGAAACACCCCAAGATCCATGGCAACACTGGAGAGGAATCCTCAGGTTCCGGCTCCGACTCCACACATGGTCTTAGGCCCCGGCATGGACGGGAGAGGAATCCCGCGAGGTCCCCTAGCATCTCGCATGGGGACTGGCCTTTCCTGAGGCCACCAGAGCGGGTCCCTGAGGTCCCCGTCGTAACTCGAGAAGACCTGCCGCAACTCGAGAAAATCCAGGAGGTTCTCCCCTCCAGGCGAGATGAGGCCCATTTCCGCTGAGGTGTCTCGAGGCTGATCACACCTCACTTCTGGAAATTCGAAAGGGTCCTTCACACCCTTGGTGCAAATCAAGAAGTTCCCCGACACACCCGTCTCCACTCGAGAGGAAACGCGAGGGTCCCGCCCACATCCAGAGGAGTCCCGTTTCCACCTCGTAGCTCGAGATGAGGGATCCTTTCCCTGCTTCGTCGGGAAAGAGTTCCCGGCCTTCCCGTCGCATCTCAAGAGGAGGCCCTCTCAACAGGAACGGCGAGAGGAACTCCAGGGTCGTGCCACCATTCCAAGAGTCCCCCAGATGGCTCAGTCCATTCCAGAGGAACCTCTTTTCCCTTCACCGGCTCGTCTTTCACGCCGAGGACCGACTCACACCAAGGTGGCACGTGGCACTGCCCTGTGGGAAAGCCTCGTGGGAAAGCCTCGAGGGACAGCCTCGAGGGAAAGCCACAGATTCCTTGATCCACGTGACAGGAAGCGTGACACTACTGCTGCAGCTCGAGAGGAAAGCGCACGTGCATGCCCCTACTCGAGACGAGGCCTGACTCCCCTGGGGAGACTCAGAAACACCCCAAGATCCATGGCAACACTGGAGAGGAATCCTCAGGTTCCGGCTCCGACTCCACACATGGTCTTAGGCCCCGGCATGGACGGGAGAGGAATCCCGAGAGGTCCCCTAGCATCTCGCATGGGGACTGGCCTTTCCTGAGGCCACCAGAGCGGGTCCCTGAGGTCCCCGTCGTAACTCGAGAAGACCTGCCGCAACTCGAGAAAATCCAGGAGGTTCTCCCCTCCAGGCGAGATGAGGCCCATTTCCGCTGAGGCGTCTCGAGGCTGATCACACCTCACCTCTGGAATTTCGAAAGGGTCCTTCACACCCTTGGTGCAAATCAAGAAGTTCCCCAACATACCCGTCTCCACTCGAGAGGAAACGCGAGGGTCCCGCCCACATCCAGAGGAGCCCCGTTTCCGCCTCGCAGCTCGAGATGAGGGATCCTTTCACTGCTTCGTCGGGAAAGAGTTCCCGGCCTTCCCGTCGCATCTAAAGAGGAGGCCCTCTCAACAGGAACGGCGAGAGGAACTCCAGGGTCGTGCCACCATTCCAAGAGTCCCCCAGATGTCTCAGTCCATTCCAGAGGAACCTCTTTTCCCTTCACCGGCTCGTCTTTCACGCCGAGGACCGACTCACACCAAGGTGGCAGGTGGCACAGCCCTGTGGGAAAGCCTCGTGGTAAAGCCTAGAGGGACAGCCTCGAGGGAAAGCCACAGATTCCTTGATCCACGTGACAGGAAGCTTGAAACTACTGCTTCAGCACGGGAGGAAAGCGCATGTGCATGCCCCTACTCGAGACGAGGCCTAACTCCCCTGGGGGGCTCAGAAGCACCCCAAGATCCATGGCAACCACTGGAGAGAGAATCTCAGGTTCCGGCCCCGACTCCACACAAGGACTGAGGCCCCCGGCATGGACGGGAGAGAGAATCCCGAGAGGTCCCCTAGAAACTCCCATGGGGACTGGCCTCTCCTGAGGCCACCAGAACGGGTCCCTGAGGTCCCCGTCGTAACTCGGGAAGACCTGCCGCAACTCGAGAAAATCCAGGAGGTTCTCCCCTCCAGGCGAGATGAGACCCATTTCCGCTGAGGCGTCTCGAGGCTGATCACACCTCACCTCTGGAACTTCGAAAGGGTCCTTCACACCCTTGGTGCAAATTCATGAAGTTCCCCGACATACCCGTCTCCACTCGAGAGGAAACACGAGGGTCCCACCCACAACCAGAGGAGCCCCGTTTCCGCCTCGAAGCTCGAGATGAGGGATCCTTTCTCTGCTTCGTCGGGAAAGAGGTCCCGGCGTTCCCGTCGCATCTCAAGAGGAGGCCCTCTCCACAGGATCGGCGAGAGGAACTCTAGGGTCGTGCTACCATTCCAAGAGTCCCCCAGATGTCTCAGTCCATTCCAGAGGAACCTCCTTTTCCCTTCACCGGCTCGTCTTTCACGGCCGAGGACCGACTCACACCAAGGTGGCACGTGGCACAGCCCTGTGGGAAACCCTAGTGGGATAGCCTCGAGCGAAAGCCTCGTGGGAAACCACAGATCCCTTGATCCACGTGACAGGAAGCGTGAGACACTACTCCTGCAGCTCGGTAGGAAAGCGCACGTGCATGCCCCTACTCGAGACGAGGCCTGACTCCCCTGGAGAGACTCAGAAGCACCCCAAGATCCATGGCAACATTGGAGAGGAATCCTCAGGTTCCTGCCCCGACTCCACACGACGTCTTAGGCCCCGGAATTGACGGGGAGAGGAATCCCGAGAGGTCCCTTAATCAACTCGCATGGGGACTGGCCTTTCCTGAGGCCACCTGAGCGGGTCCCTGAGGTCCCCGTCGTAACTCGAGAAGACCTGCCGCAACTCGAGATAATCCAGGAGGTTCTCCCTCTCCAGGCGAGATGAGGCCCATTTCCGCTGAGGCGTCTCGAGGCTGATCACACCTCACCTCTGGAACTTCGAAAGGGTCCTTCACACCCTTGGTGGCAAATCAAAGAAGTTCCCCGACATACCCGTCTCCACTCGAGAGGAAACGCGAGGGTCCCGCCCACATCCAGAGGAGCCCCGTTTCCGCCTCGTAGCTCGAGATGAGGGATCCTTTCCCTGCTTCGTCGGGAAAGAGTTCCCGGCCTTCCCGTCGCATCTCAAGAGGAGGCCCTCTCAACAGGAACGGCGAGAGGAACTCCAGGGTCGTGCCACCATTCCAAGAGTCCCCCAGATGGCTCAGTCCATTCCAGAGGAACCTCTTTTCCCTTCACCGGCTCGTCTTTCACGCCGAGGACGACTCACACCAAGGTGGCACGTGGCACAGCCCTGTGGGAAAGCCTCGTGGGAAAGCCTCGAGGGGACAGCCTCGAGGGAAAGCCACAGATTCCTTGATCCACGTGACAGGAAGTGTGACACTACTGCTGCAGCTCGAGAGGAAAGCGCACGTGCATGCCCCTACTCGAGACGAGGCCTGACTCCCCTGGGGAGACTCAGAAACACCCCAAGATCCATGGCAACACTGGAGAGGAATCCTCAGGTTCCGGCTCCGTACTCCACACATGGTCTTAGGCCCCGGCATGGACGGGAGAGGAATCCCGAGAGGTCCCCTAGCAACTCGCATTGGGACTGGCCTTTCCTGAGGCCACCAGAGCGGGTCCCTGAAGTCCCCGTCGTAACTCGAAAAGACCTGCCGCAACTCGAGAAAATCCAGGAGGTTCTCCCCTCCAGGCGAGATGAGGGCCCATTTCCGCTGAGGTGTCTCGAGGCTGATCACACCCTCACTTCTGGAAATTCGAAAGGGTCCTTCACACCCTTGGTGCAAATCAAGAAGTCCCCCACACACCCGTCTCCACTCGAGAGGAAACGCGAGGGTTGCCGCCCACATCCAGAGGAGTCCCGTTTCCACCTCGTAGCTCGAGATGAGGGATCCTTTCCCTGCTTCGTCGGGGAAAAGAGTTCCCGGCCTTCCCGTCGCATCTCAAGAGGAGGCCCTCTCAACAGGAACGGCGGAGAGGAACTCCAGGGTCGTGCCACCATTCCAAGAGTCCCCCAGATGGCTCAGTCCATTCCAGAGGAACCTCTTTTCCCTTCACCGGCTCGTCTTTCACGCCGAGGACCGACTCACACCAAGGTGGCACGTGGCACTGCCCTGTGGGAAAGCCTCGTGGGAAAGCCTCGAGGGACAGCCTCGAGGGAAAGCCACAGATTCCTTGATCCACGTGACAGGAAGCGTGACACTACTGCTGCAGCTCGAGAGGAAAGCGCACGTGCATGCCCCTACTCGAGACGAGGCCTGACTCCCCTGGGGAGACTCAGAACACCCCCAAGATCCATGGCAACACTGGAGAGGAATCCTCAGGTTCCGGCTCCGACTCCACACATGGTCTTAGGCCCCGGCATGGACGGAGAGAGGAATCCCGCGAGGTCCCCTAGCATCTCGCATGGGGACTGGCCTTTCCTGAGGCCACCAGAGCGGGTCCCTGAGGTCCCCGTCGTAACTCGAGAAGACCTGCCGCAACTCGAGAAAATCCAGGAGGTTCTCCCCTCCAGGCGAGAATGAGGCCCATTTCCGCTGAGGCGTCTCGAGGCTGATCACAACCTCACCTCTGGAATTTCGAAAGGGTCCTTCTCACCCTTGGTGCAAATCAAGAAGTTCCCCAACATACCCGTCTCCACTCGAGAGGAAACGCGAGGGTCCCGCCCACATCCAGAGGAGCCCCGTTTCCGCCTCGCAGCTCGAGATGAGGGATCCTTTCACTGCTTCGTCGGGAAAGAGTTCCCGGCCTTCCCGTCGCATCTAAAGAGAGGCCCTCTCAACAGGAACGGCGAGAGGAACTCCAGGGTCGTGCCACCATTCCAAGAGTCCCCCAGATGTCTCAGTCCATTCCAGAGGAACCTCTTTTCCCTTCACCGGCTCGTCTTTCACGCCGAGGACCGACTCACACCAAGGTGGCAGGTGGCACAGCCCTGTGGGAAAGCCTCGTGGGAAAGCCTAGAGGGACAGCCTCGAGGGAAAGCCACAGATTCCTTGATCCACGTGACAGGAAGCGTGAAACTACTGCTTCAGCACGGGAGGAAAGCGCATGTGCATGCCCCTACTCGAGACGAGGCCTAACTCCCCTGGGGGGCTCAGAAGCACCCCAAGATCCATGGCAACACTGGAGAGGAATCCTCAGGTTCCGGCCCCGACTCCACACAAGGACTGAGGCCCCCGGCATGGACGGGAGAGCAATCCCGAGAGGTCCCCTAGAAACTCCCATGGGGACTGGCCTCTCCTGAGGCCACCAGAACGGGTCCCTGAGGTCCCCCGTCGTAACTCGGGAAGACCTGCCGCAACTCGAGAAAATCCAGGAGGTTCTCCCCTCCAGGCGAGATGAAGACCCATTTCCGCTGAGGCGTCTCGAGGCTGATCACACCTCACCTCTGGAACTTCGAAAGGGTCCTTCACACCCTTGGTGCAAATCAAGAAGTTCCCCGACATACCCGTCTCCACTCGAGAGGAAACACGAGGGTCCCACCCACAACCAGAGGAGCCCCGTTTCCGCCTCGTAGCTCGAGATGAGGGATCCTTTCTCTGCTGCTCGTCGGGAAAGAGTTCCCGGCGTTCCCGTCGCATTTCAAGAGGAGGCCCTCTCAACAGGAACGGCGAGAGGAACTCCAGGGTCGTGCCACCATTCCAAGAGTCCCCCATATGTCTCAGTCCATACCAGAGGAACCTCTTTCCCTTCACCGGCTCCTCTTTCACGCCGAGGATCGACTCACACCAAGGTGGCACGCGGCACAGCCCTGTGGGAAACCCTAGTGGGATAGCCTCGAGCGAAAGCCCTCGAGGGAAACCACAGATCCCTTGATCCACGTGACAGGAAGCGTGACACTACTCCTGCAGCTCGGCAGGAAAAGCGCACGTGCATGCCCCTACTCGAGACGAGGCCTGACTCACCTGGAGAGACTCAGAGGCACCCCAAGATCCATGGCAACACTGGAGAGGAATCCTCAGGTTCATTTCCCCGACTCCACACAAGGACTGAGGCCCCGCATGGACGGGAGAGGAATCCCGAGAGGTCCCCTAGCAACTCGCATGGGGACTGGCCTTTCCTGAGGCCACCAGAGCGGGTCCCTGAGGTCCCTGTCATAACTCGAGAAGACCTGCCGCAACTCGAGAAAATCCAGGAGTTTCTCCCCTCCAGGCGAGATGAGGCCCATTTCCGCTGAGGCGTCTCGAGGCTGATCACACCTCCCCTCTGGAACTTCGAAAGGCTCCTTCACACCCTTGGTGCAAATCAAGAAGCTCCCCGACATACCCGTCTCCACTCGAGAGGAATCACGAGGGTCCCGCCCACATCCAGAGGAGCCCCGTTTCCGCCTCGAAGCCCGAGATGAGGGATCCTTTCCCTGCTTCGTCGGGAAAGAGTTCCCGGCGTTCCCGTCGCATCTCAAGAGGAGGCCCTCTCAACAGGAACGGCGAGAGGAACTCCAGGGTCGTGCCACCATTCCAAGAGTCCCCCAGATGTCTCAGTCCATTCCAGAGGAACCTCTTTTCCCTTCACCGGCTCGTCTTTCACGCCGAGGATCGACTCCCACCAGGTGGCACGTGGCACAGCCCTGTGGGAAAGCCTCGTGGGAAAGCCTCGAGGGACAGCCTCGAGGGAAAGCCACAGATCCCTTGATCCACGTGACAGGAAGCGTGACACTACTGCTGCAGCTCGGGAGGAAAGCGCACGTGCATGCCCCCACTCGAGACGAGGCCCGACTCCCCTGGGGAGACTCAGAAGCACCCAAGATCCATGGAAACACTGGAGAGGAATCCTCAGGTTCCTGGCCCCGACTCCACACAAGGACTGAGGCCCCGGGATGGACGGGAGAGGAATCCCGAGAGGCCCCCTAGCAACTCGCATGGGGACTGGCCTTTCCTCAGGCCACCAGAGCGGGTCCCTGAGGTCCCCGTCGTAACTCGAGAAGACCTGCCGCAACTCGAGAAAATCCAGGAGGTTCTCCCCTCCAGGCGAGATGAGGCCCATTTCCGCTGAGGCGTCTCGAGGCTGATCACACCTCCCCTCTGGAACTTCGAAAGGCTCCTTCACACCTTTGGTGCAAATCAAGAAGTTCCCCGACATACCCGTCTCCACTCGAGAGGAATCACGAGGGTCCCGCCCACATCCAGAGGAGCCCCGTTTCCGCCTCGTAGCTCGAGATGAGGGATCCTTTCCCTGCTTCGTCGGGAAAGAGTTCCCGGCCTTCCCGTCGCATCTCAAGAGGAGGCCCTCTCAACAGGAACGGCGAGAGGAACTCCAGGCTCGTGCCACCATTCCAAGAGTCCCCCAATGTCTCAGTCCATTAAAGAGGAACCTCTTTTCCCTTCACCGGCTCGTCTTTCACGCCGAGGATCGACTCACACCAAGGTGGCCCGTGGCACAGCCCTGTGGGAAAGCCTCGTGGGAAAGCCTCGAGGGAAAGGCTCGAGGGAAAGCCTCAGATCCCTTGATCCACGTGACAGGAAGCGTGACACTACTGCTGCAGCTCGGGAGGAAAGCGCACGTGCATGCCCCCACTCGAGACGAGGCCCGACTCCCCTGGGGAGACTCAGAAGCACCCCAAGATCCATGGCAACACTGGAGAGGAATCCTCAGGTTCCGGCCCCGACTCCACACAAGGACTGAGGCCCCGGCATGGACGGGAGGGGAATCCCGAGAGGTCCCCTAGCAACTCGCATGGGGTCTGGCCTTTCCTGAGGCCACCAGAGCGGGTCCCTGAGGTCCCCGTCGTAACTCGGGAAGACCTGCCGCAACTCGAGAAAATCGAGGAGGTTCTCCCCTCCAGGCGAGATGAGGCCCATTTCCGCTGAGGCGTCTCGAGGCTGATCACACCTCACCTCTGGAACTTCGAAAGGGTCCTTCACACCCTTGGTGCAAATCAAGAAGTTCCCCGACATACCCGTCTCCACTCGAGAGGAAACGCGAGGGTCGCGCCCACATCCAGAGGAGCCCCGTTTCCGCCTCGTAGCTCGAGATGAGGGATCCTTTCCCTGCTTCGTCGGGAAAGGGTTCCCGGCCTTCCCGTCGCATCTCAAGAGGAGGCCCTCTCAACAGGAACGGTGAGAGGAACTCCAGGGTTGTTCAACCATTCCAAGAGTCCCCCTGATGTCTCAGTCCATACCAGAGGAAACTCTTTTCCCTACACTGGCTCGTTTTTCACGCCGAGGACCGACTCACACCAAGGTGGCACGTGGCACAGCCCTGTGGGAAAGCCTCGTGGGAAAGCCTCGAGGGACAGCCTCGAGGGAAAGCCGCAGACCCCTTGATCCACGTGACAGGAAGCGTGACACTACTGCTGCAGCTCGGGAGGAAAGCGCACGTGCATGCCCCCACTCGAGACGAGTCATGACTCCCATGTGGAGACTCAGAAGCACCCCAAGATCCATGGCAACAATGGAGAGGAATCCTCAGGTTCCGGTCCCGACTCCACACAAGGACTGAGGAGCCGGCATGGACGGGAGAGGAATCCCGAGAGGTCCCCTAGCAACTCGCATGGGGACTGGCCTTTCCTGAGGCCACCAGAGCGGGTCCCTGAGGTCCCCGTCGTAACTCGAGAAGACCTGCCGCAACTCGAGAAAATCCAGGAGGTTCTCCCCTCCAGGCGAGATGAGGCCCATTTCCGCTGAGGCGTCTCGAAGCTGATCACACCTCACCTCTGGAACTTCGAAAGTGTCCTTCACACCCTTGGTGCAAATCAAGAAGTTCCCCGACATACCCGTCTCCACTCGAGAGGAAACACGAGGGTCCCGCCGACATCCAGAGGAGCCCCGTTTCCGCCTCGTAGCTCGAGATGAGGGATCCTTTCCCTGCTTCGTCGGGAAAGAGTTCCCGGCGTTCCCGTCGCATCTCAAGAGGAGGCCCTCTCAACAGGAACGGCGAGAGGAACTCCAGGGTCGTGCCACCATTCCAAGAGTCCCCCTGATGTCTCAGTCCATACCAGAGGAACCTCTTTACCCTACACCGGCTCGTTTTTCACGCCGAGGATCGACTCACACCAAGGTGGCAAGTGGCACAGCCCTGTGGGAAAGCCTCGTGGGAAAGCCTCGTGGGACAGCCTCGAGGGAATGCCACAGATCCCTTGATCCACGTGACAGGAAGCGTGACACTACTGCTGCAGCTCGGGAGGAAAGCGCACGTGCATGCCCCCACTCGAGACGAGGCCTGACTCCCCTGGGGAGACTCCGAAGCACCCCAAGATCCATCGCAACACCGGAGAGAAATCCTCAGGTTCCGGCCCCGACTCCACACCAGGTCTTAGGCCCCGGCATGGACGGGAGAGGAATCCCGAGAGGTCCCCTAGGAACTCGCATGGGGACTGGCCTTTCCTGAGGCCACCAGAGCGGGTCCCTGAGGTCCCCGTCGTAACTCGAGAAGACCTGCCGCAACTCGAGAAAATCCAGGAGGTTCTCCCCTCCAGGCGAGATGAGGCCCATTTCCGCTGAGGCGTCTCGAGGCTGACCACACCTCACCTCTGGAACTTCGAAAGGGTCCTTCACACCCTTGCTGCAAATCAAGAAGTTCCCCGACATACCCGTCTCCACTAGAGAGGAATCACGAGGGTCCCGCCCACATCCAGAGGAGCCCCGTTTCCGCCTCGTAGCTCGAGATGAGGGATCCTTTCCCTGCTTCGTCGGGAAAGAGTTCCCGGCGTTCCCGTCGCACCTAAAGAGGAGGCCCTCTCAACAGGAACGGCGAGAGGAACTCCAGGGTCGTGCCACCATTCCAAGAGTCCCCCAGATGTGTCAGTCCATACCAGAGAAACCTCTTTTCCCTACACCGGCTCGTCTTTCACGCGAGGATCGACTCACACCAAGGTGGCACGTGGCACAGCCCTGTTGGAAAGCCTCGTGGGAAAGCCTCGAGGGACAGCCTCGAGGGAAAGCCGGAGACCCCTTGATCCACGTGACAGGAAGCGTGACACTACTCCTGCAGCTCGAGAGGAAAGCGCACGAGCATGCCCCCACTCGAAACGAGGCATGAGTCTCATGGGCAGACTCAGAAGCACCCCAAGATCCATGGCAACACTGGAGAGGAATCCTCAGGTTCCGGCCTCGACTCCATACAAGGTCTTAGGCCCCGAATTGGACGGGAGAGGAATCCCGAAATGGCCCCTAGCAACTCGCACGGGGACTGGCCTTTCCTGAGGCCACCAGAGCGGGTCCCTGAGGTCCCGGTCGTAACTCGAGAAGACCTGCCGCAACTCGAGAAAATCCAGGAGGTTCTCCCCTCCAGGCGAGCTGAGGCCCATTTCCGCTGAGGCGTCTCGAGTCTGATCACACCTCACCTCTGGAACTTTGAAAGGGTCCTTCACACCCTTGGTGCAAATCAAGAAGTTCCCCGACATACCCGTATCCACTCGAGAGGAATCACGAGGGTCCCGCCCACATCCAGAGGAGCCCCGTTTCCGCCTCTTAGCTCGAGATGAGGGATCCTTTCCCTGCTTCGTCGGGAAAGAGTTCCCGGCGTTCCCGTCGCATCTCAAGAGGAGGCCCTCTCAACAGGAACGGCGAGAGGAACTCCAGGGTCGTGCCACCATTCCAAGAGTCCCCCAGATGTCTCAGTCCATTCCAGAGGAACCTCTTTTCCCTTCACCGGCTCGTCTTTCACGCCGAGGATCGAATCCCACCAAGGTGGCACGTGGCACAGCCCTGTGGGAAAGCCTCGTGGGAAAGCATCCATCGGAAGCCTCGAGGGAAACCACAGATCCCTTGATCCACGTGACAGGATGCGTGAAACTACTGCTTCAGTTCGGGCGGAAAGCCCACGTGCATGCCCCCACTCGAGACGATGCCTGACTTCCCTGGGGAGACTCAGAAGCACCCCAAGATTCATGGCAACACTGGAGAGGAATCCTCAGGTTCCGGCCCCGACTCCACACAAGGACTGAGGCCGCGGCATGGACGGGAGAGGAATCCCGAGAGGTCCCCTAGCACCTCGCATGGGGACTGGCCTTTCCTGAGGCCACCAGAGCGGGTCCCTGAGGTCCCCGTCGTAAGTCGAGAAGACCTGCCGCAACTCGAGAAAATCCAGGAGGTTCTCCCCTCCAGGCGAGATGAGGGCATTTCCGCTGAGACGTCCCGAGGCTGATCACACCTCACCTCTGGAAATTCGAAAGAGTCCTTCACACCCTTGGTGCAAATTAAGAAGTTCCCCGACATACCCGTCTCCACTCGAGAGGAATCACGAGGGTCCCGCCCACATCCAGAGGAGCCCCGTATCCGCCTTGTAGCTCGAGATGAGGGATCCTTTCCCTGCTTCGTCGGGAAAGAGTTCCAGGCCTTCCCGTCGCATCTCAAGAGGAGGTCCTCTCAACAGGAACAGCGAGAGGAACTCCAGGGTCGTGCCACCATTCCAAGAGTGCCCCAGATGTCTCAGTCCATTCCAGAGGAACCTCTTTTCCCTTCACCGGCACGTCTTTCACGCCGAGGATCGACTCACACCAAGGTGGCACGTGGCACAGCCCTGTGGGAAAGCCTCGTGGGAAAGCCTCGAGGGACAGCCTCGAGGGAAAGCCACAGATCCCTTGATCCAGGTGACAGGAAGCCTGACACTACTGCTGCAGCTCGGGAGGGAAGCGCACGTGCATGCCCCACTCGAGGCGAGGCCTGACTCCCCTGGGGAGACTAAGAAGCCCCCCAAGATCCATGGCAACACTGGAGAGGAATCCGCAGGTTCCGGCCCCGACTCCACACAAGGACTGAGGCCCCGGCATGGACGGGAGAGGAATCCTGAGAGGTCCTCTAGCAACTCGCATGGGGCCTGGCCTTTCCTGAGGCCACCAGAGCGGGTCCCTGAGGTCCCCGTCGTAATCCGAGGAGACCTGCTGCACCTCGAGAAAATCCAGGAGGTTCTCCCCTCCAGGCGAGATGAGGCCCATTTCCTCTGAGTCGTCTCGAGGCTGATCACACCTCACCTCTGGAACTTCGAAAGGGTCCTTCACACTCTTGGTGCAAATCAAGAAATTCCCCGACATACCCGTCTCCACTCGAGAGGAAACACGAGGGTTCCGCCCACATCCAGAGGAGCCCCGTTTCCGCCTCGTAGCTCGAGATGAGGGATCCTTTCCCTGCTTCGTCGCGAAAGAGTTCCCGGCGATCCCGTCGAATCATAAGAAGAGACCCTCTCCACAGGAACGGAGACAGGAACTCCAGGGTTTGCCACCATTCCAAGAGTCTCCCAGATGTCCCAGTCCATAGCAGAGGAACCTCTTTTGCCTACACCGGCTCATCTTTCACGCAGAGGATCGACTCACACCAAGGTGGCACGTGGCACAGCCCTGTGGGAAAGCCTCGTGGGAAAGCCTCGAGGGACAGCCTCGAGGGAAAGCCACAGATCCCTTGATCCACGAGACGGGAAGCGTGACACTACTGCTGCCACTCGGGAGGATAATGCACGTGCTTGCCCCCACTCGAGATGAGGTCTGATTCCCCTGGGGAGACTCAGAAGCACCCCAAAATCCATGGCAACACTGGAGAGGAATCCTCAGGTTCCGGCCCCGACTCCACACAAGGTCTTTAGGCCCCGGCATGGAAGGGAGAGGAATCTGGAGAGGTCCCCTAGCATCTCGCATGGGGACTGGCCTTTCCTGAGGCCACCAGGGCGGGTCCCTGAGGTCCCCGTCGTAACTCGAGAAGACCTGCCGCAACTCGAGAAAATCCAGGAGGTTCTCCCCTCCAGGCAAGATGAGGCCCATTTCTGCTGAGGCGTCTTGAGGCTGATTACAGCTCACCTCTGGAACTTCTAAAGGGTCCTTCACACCCTTGGTGCAAATCAAGAAGTTCCTCGACATACCCGTCTCCACTCGAGAGGAAACACGAGGGTCCCGCCCACATCCAGAGGAGCCCCGTTCCGCCTCGTAGCTCGAGATGAGGGATCCTTTCCCTGCTTCGTCGGGAAAGAGTTCCCGGCGTTCCCGTCGCATCTCAAGAGGAGGCCCTCTCAACAGGAACGGCGAGAGGAACTCCAGGGTCGTGCCACCATTCCAAGAGTCCCCCAGATGTCTCAGTCCATTTCAGAGGAACCTCTTTTCCCTTCAACGGCTCATCTTTCACGCCGAGGATCGACTCCCACCAAGGTGGCACGTGGCACAGCCCTGTGGGAAAGCCTTGTGGGAAAGCCTGGAGGGACAGCATCGAGGGAAAGCCACATAACCCTTGATCCAGGTGACAGGAAGCGTGACACTACTGCTGCAGCTCGGAAGGAAAGTGCACGTGTTGTCCCCACTCGAGACGAGGCCTGACTCCCCTGGGGAGACTCAGAAGCACCCCAAGATCCATGGCAACACTGGAGAGGAATCCTAAGGACCCGTCCCCGACTCCACACAAGGTCTTATGCCCCGGCATGTTCGAGAGAGGAATCCCGAGATGCCCCCTGGCAACTCACATGGGGACTGGCCTTTCCTGAGGCCACCAGAGCGGGTCCCTGGGGTCCCCGTCGTAACTCGAGAAGACCTGCCACAACTCGAGAGAATCCAGGAGGTTCTCCCCTCCAGGCGAGATGAGGCCCATTTCCGCTGAGGCGTTTCCAGGCTGATCACACCTCACATCTGGAACTTCGAAAGGGTCCTTCATACCCTTGGTGCAAATCAAGAAGTTCCCCGACATACCCGTCTCCACTCGAGAGGAGACACGAGTGTCCCGCCCACATCCAGAGGAACCCCGTTTCCAACTGATAGCTCGAGATGAGGGATCCTTTCCCTTCTTCGTCGGGAAAGAGTTCCCGGCGTTCCCTTCGCATCTCAAAAGGAGGCCCTCTCAACAGGAATGGCAAGAGGAACTCCAGGGTCGAGCCACCACTCCAAGAGTCCCCCAGATGTCTCAGTCCATTCCAGAGGAACCTCTTTTCCCTTCACCGGCTCGTTTTTCACGCCGAGGATCGACTCCCACCAAGGTGGCACGTGGCAGAGCCCTGTGGGGAAGCCTCGTGGGAAAGCCTTGAGCAAAAGCCTCGAGAAAAAGCCACAGATTCCTTGATCCACGTGACAGGAAGCGTGACACTACTGCTGCAGCTCGGGAGGAAAGCGCACGTGCATGCCCCCACTCGAGACGAGGCCTGACTCCCCTGGGAAGCCTCAGAAGCACCCCGAGATCCATGGCAACAATGGAGAGGAATCCTCAGGTCCCGGCCCCGACTCCACACAGGGTCTTATGCCCGGGCTTGGACGTGAGAGGAATCCCGAGATGCCCCCTAGCCACTCGCATGGGGACTGGCCTTTCCTGAGGCCACCAGAGCGGTTCCCTGAGGTCCCCGTCGTAACGCGAGAAGACCTGCCGCAACTTGAGAAAATCCAGGAGGTTCTCCCCTCCAGGCGAGATGAGGCCCATTTCCGCTGAGGCGTCGCGGGGCTGATCACACCTCACATCTGGAACTTCGAAAGGGTCCTTCACACCCTTGGTGCAAATCAAGAAGTTCCCCGACATACCCGTCTCCACTCGAGAGGAATCACGAGGGTCCCGCCCACATCCAGAGTAGCCCTGTTTCCGCCTCGTAGCTCGAGATGAGGGATGCTTTCCCTGCTTAGTCGGGAAAGAGTTCCCGGCCTTCCCGTCGCATCTCAAGAGGAGGCCCTCTCAACAGGAACGGCGAGAGGAACTCCAGGGTCGTGACACCATTCCAAGAGTCCCCCAGATGTCTCAGTCCATTCCAGAGGAACCTCTTTTCCCTTCACCGGCTCGTCTTTCACGCCGAGGATCGACTCAAGGTGGCACGTGGCACAGCCCTGTGGGAAAGCATCGTGGGAAAGCCTCGAGGGACAGCCTCGAGGGAAAGCCACAGATCCCTTGATCCAGGTGACAGGAAGCGTGACACTACTGCTGCAGCTCGGGAGGAAAGTGCACGTGCTGCCCCCAATCGAGACGAGGCCTGACGCCCCTGGGGAGACTCAGAAGCACCCCAAGATCCATGGCAACACTGGAGAGGAATCCTAAGGACCCGTCCCCGACTCCACACAAGGACTGAGGCCCGGGCATGGACGGGAGAGGAATCCCGAGAGTTCCCCTAGCAACTCGCATGGGGACTGACCTTTCCTGGGGCCACCAGAGCGGGTCCCTGAGGTCCGCGTCATAACTCGAGAAGACCTGCCGCAACTCGAGAAAATCCAGGAGGTTCTCCCCTCCAGGCGAGATGAGGCCCATTTCCGCTGAGGCGTCTCGAGGCTGATCACACCTCACCTCTGGGACTTCGAAAGGGTCCTTCACACCCTTGGAGCAAATCAAGAAGTTCCTCGACATACCCGACTCCACTCGAGAGGAATCACGAGGGTCCCGCCCACATCCAGAGGAGCCCCGTTTCCGCCTCGTAGCTCGAGATGAGGGATCCTTTCCCTGCTTCGTCGGGAAAGAGTTCCCGGCGTTCCCGTCGCATCTCAAGAGGAGGCCCTCTGAACAGGAAAGGCGAGAGGAAGTCCAGGGTCGTGCCACCATTCCAAGAGTCCCCCAGATGTCTCAGTCCATTCCAGAGGAAACTCTTTTCCCTTCACCGGCTCGTCTTTCACGCCGAGGATCGACTCACACCAAGGTGGCACGTGGCACAGCCCTGTGGGAAAGCCTCGTGGGAAAGCCTCGAGGGACAGCCTCGAGGGAAAGAAACAGATCCCTTGATCCACGTGACTGGAAGCGTGACACTACTGCTTCTGTTCGGGAGGAAAGCCCACGTGCATGCCTCCACTCGAGACGATGCCTGACTCCCCTGGGGAGACTCAGAAGCACCCCAAGATCCATGGCAACACGAGAGGAATCCTCAGGTCCCGTCCCCGACTCCACACAGGGTCTTTAGTCCCGGCAAGGACGGGAGAGGAATCCCGAGATGCCCCCTAGCAACTCGCATGGGGACTGGCCTTTCCTGAGGCCACCAGAGCGGGTCCCTGGGGTCCCCATCGTATCTCGAGAAGACCTGCCACAACTCGAGAAAATCCAGGAGGTTCTCCCCTCCAGGCGAGATGAGGCCCATTTCCGCTGAGGCGTCTCGAGGCTGATCACACCTCACCTCTGGAACTTCGAAAGGGTCCTTCACACCCTTGGTGCAAATCAAGAAGTTCCCCGACATACCCGTCTCCACTCGAGAGGAAACACGAGGGTCCCGCCCACATCCAGAGGAGCCCCGTTTCCGCCTCGTAGCTCGAGATGAGGGATCCTTTCCCTGCTTCGTCGGGAAAGAATTCCCGGCGTTCCCGTCGCATCTCAAGAGGAGGCCCTATCAACAGGAACGGCGAGAGGAACTCCAGGGACGTGCCACCATTCCAAGAGTCCCCCATATGTCTCAGTCCATACCAGAGGAACCTCTTTCCCTTCACCGGCTCGTCTTTCACGCCGAGGATCGACTCACACCAAGGTGGCACGCGGCACAGCCCTGTGGGAAACCCTAGTGGGATAGCCTCGAGCGAACGCCTCGAGGGAAACCACAGATCCCTTGATCCACGTGACAGGAAGTGTGACACTACTCCTGCAGCTCGGCAGGAAAGCACACGTGCATGCCCCTACTCGAGACGAGGCCTGACTCCCCTGGAGAGACTCAGAAGCACCCCAAGATCCATGGCAACATTGGAGAGGAATCCTCAGGTTCCTGCACCGACTCCACACAACGTCTTAGGCCCCGGCATGGACGGGAGAGGAATCCCGAGAGGTCCCTTAGCAACTCGCATGGGGTCTGGCCTTTCCTGTGGCCACCAGAGCGGGTCCCTGAGGTCCCCGTCGTAACTCGGGAAGACCTGCCGCAACTCGAGAAAATCGAGGAGGTTCTCCCCTCCAGGCGAGATGAGGCCCATTTACGCTGAGGCGTCTCGAGGCTGATCACACCTCACCTCTGGAACTTCGAAAGGGTCCTTCACACCCTTGGTGCAAATCAAGAAGTTCCCCGACCTAGCCGTCTCCACTCGAGAGGAAACGCGAGGGTCACGCCCACATCCAGAGGAGCCCCGTTTCCGCCTAGTAGCTCGAGATGAGGGATCCTTTCCCTGCTTCGTCGGGAAAGGGTTCCCGGCCTTCCCGTCGCATCTCAAGAGGAGGCCCTCTCAACAGGAACGGTGAGAGGAACTCCAGGGTTGTTCAACCATTCCAAGAGTCCCCCTGATGTCTCAGTCCATACCAGAGGAACCTCTTTTCCCTACACTGGCTCGTTTTTCACGCCGAGGACCGACTCACACCAAGGTGGCACGTGGCACAGCCCTGTGGGAAAGCCTCGTGGGAAAGCCTCGAGGGACAGCCTCGAGGGAAAGCCGCAGACCCCTTGATCCACGTGACAGGAAGCGTGACACTACTGCTGCAGCTCGGGAGGAAAGCGCACGTGCATGCCCCCACTCGAGACGAGGCCTGACTCCCCTGGGGAGACTCCGAAGCACCCCAAGATCCATGGCAACACTGGAGAGAAATCCTCAGGTTCCAGCCCCGACTCCACACAAGGTCTTAGTCCCCGGCATGGACGGGAGAGGTATCCCGAGATGGCCCCTAACAACTCACATGGGGACTGGCCTTTCCTGAGGCCACCAGAGCGGGTCCCTGAGGTCCCCGTCGTAACTCAAGAAGACCTGCCGCAACTCGAGAAAATCCAGGAGGTTCTCCCCTCGAGGCGAAATGAGGCCCATTTCCGCTGAGGCGTCTCGAGGCTGATCACACCTCACCTCTGGAACTTCGAAATGGTCCTTCACACCCTTGGTGCAAATCAAAAAGTTCCCCGGCATACCCTTCTCCACTCGAGAGGAAACACGAGGGTCCCGCCCACATCCAGAGGAGCCCCGTTTCCGCCTCGTAGCTCGAGATCAGGGATCCTTTCCCTGCTTCATCGTGAAAGAGTTCCTGGCATTCCCGTCGCATCTCAAGAGGAGGCCCTCTCAACAGGAACGGCGAGAGGAATTCCAGGGTCGTGCCACCATTCCAAGAGTCCCCCTGATATCTCAGTCCATACCAGAGGAACCTCTTTTCCCTACACCGGCTTCTTTTTCACGCCGAGGATCGCCCCACACCAAGGTTGCACGTGGCACAGCCCTGTGGGAAAGCCTCGTGGGAAAGCCTCGAGGGACAGCCTCGAGGGAAAGCCACAGATCCCTTGATCCACGTGACAGGAAGCGTGACACTACTGCTGCAGCTCGGGAGGAAAGCGCACGTGCATGTCCCCACTCGAGACGAGGCCTGACTCCCCTGGGGAGACTCAGAAGCACCCCAAGATCCATGGTGACACTGGAGAGGAATTCTGATTCCGGCCCCGACTCCACACAAGGACTGAGGCCCCGGCATGGACGGGAGAGGAATCCCGAGAGGTCCCCTAGCAACTCGCATGGGGAGTAGCCTTTCCTGAGGCCACCAGGGCGGGTCCCTGAGGTCCCAATGGTAACTCGAGAAGACCTGCCGCAACTCGAGAAAATCCAGGAGGTTCTCCCATCCAGGCGATATGAGGCCCATTTCCGCTGAGGCGTCTCGAGGCTGACCACACCTCACCTCTGGAACTTCGAAAGGATCCTTCACACCCTTGGTGCAAGTCAAGAAGTTCCCCGACATACCCGTCTCCACTCGAGAGGAAACACGAGGGTCCCGCCCACATCCAGAGGAGCCCCGTTTCCGCCTCGTAGCTCGAGATGAGGGATCCTTTCCCTGCTTCGTCGGGAAAGAATTCCCGGCGTTCCCGTCGCATCTCAAGAGGAGGCCCTATCAACAGGAACGGCGAGAGGAACTCCAGGGACGTGCCACCATTCCAAGAGTCCCCCATATGTCTCAGTCCATACCAGAGGAACCTCTTTCCCTTCACCGGCTCGTCTTTCACGCCGAGGATCGACTCACACCAAGGTGGCACGCGGCACAGCCCTGTGGGAAACCCTAGTGGGATAGCCTCGAGCGAAAGCCTCGAGGGAAACCACAGATCCCTTGATCCACGTGACAGGAAGTGTGACACTACTCCTGCAGCTCGGCAGGAAAGCACACGTGCATGCCCCTACTCGAGACGAGGCCTGACTCCCCTGGAGAGACTCAGAAGCACCCCAAGATCCATGGCAACATTGGAGAGGAATCCTCAGGTTCCTGCACCGACTCCACACAACGTCTTAGGCCCCGGCATGGACGGGAGAGGAATCCCGAGAGGTCCCTTAGCAACTCGCATGGGGTCTGGCCTTTCCTGAGGCCACCAGAGCGGGTCCCTGAGGTCCCCGTCGTAACTCGGGAAGACCTGCCGCAACTCGAGAAAATCCAGGAGGTTCTCCCCTCCAGGCGAGATGAGGCCCATTTACGCTGAGGCGTCTCGAGGCTGATCACACCTCACCTCTGGAACTTCGAAAGGGTCCTTCACACCCTTGGTGCAAATCAAGAAGTTCCCCGACCTAGCCGTCTCCACTCGAGAGGAAACGCGAGGGTCGCGCCCACATCCAGAGGAGCCCCGTTTCCGCCTCGTAGCTCGAGATGAGGGATCCTTTCCCTGCTTCGTCGGGAAAGGGTTCCCGGCCTTCCCGTCGCATCTCAAGAGGAGGCCCTCTCAACAGGAACGGCGAGAGGAACTCCAGGGACGTGCCACCATTCCAAGAGTCCCCCAGATGTCTCAGTCCATTCCAGAGGAACCTCTTTTCCCTACACCGGCTCGTCTTCCACGCCGAGGATCGACTCACACCAAGGTGGCACGTGGCACAGCCCTGTTGGAAAGACTCGTGGAAAAGCCTCGAGGGACAGCCTCGAGGGAAAGCCACAGACCCCTTGATCCACATGACAGGAAGCGTGACACTACTGTTGCAGCTCGAGAGGAAAGCGCACGTGCATGCCCCCACTCGAGACGAGTCATGACTCCCATGTGGAGACTCAGAAGCACCCCAAGATCCATGGCAACAATGGAGAGGAATCCTCAGGTTCCGGTCCCGACTCCACACAAGGACTGAGGAGCCGGCATGGACGGGAGAGGAATCCCGAGAGGTCCCCTAGCAACTCGCATGGGGACTGGCCTTTCCTGAGGCCACCAGAGCGGGTCCCTGAGGTCCCCGTCGTAACTCGAGAAGACCTGCCGCAACTCGAGAAAATCCAGGAGGTTCTCCCCTCCAGGCGAGCTGAGGCCCATTTCCGCTGAGGCGTCTCGAGTCTGATCACACCTCACCTCTGGAACTTTGAAAGGGTCCTTCACACCCTTGGTGCAAATCAAGAAGTTCCCCGACATACCCGTATCCACTCGAGAGGAATCACGAGGGTCCCGCCCACATCCAGAGGAGCCCCGTTTCCGCCTCTTAGCTCGAGATGAGGGATCCTTTCCCTGCTTCGTCGGGAAAGAGTTCCCGGCGTTCCCGTCGCATCTCAAGAGGAGGCCCTCTCAACAGGAACGGCGAGAGGAACTCCAGGGTCGTGCCACCATTCCAAGAGTCCCCCAGATATCTCAGTCCATTCCAGAGGAACCTCTTTTCCCTTCACCGGCTCGTCTTTCACGCCGAGGATCGAATCCCACCAAGGTGGCACGTGGCACAGCCCTGTGGGAAAGCCTCGTGGGAAAGCATCCATCGGAAGCCTCGAGGGAAACCACAGATCCCTTGATCCACGTGACAGGATGCGTGAAACTACTGCTTCAGTTCGGGCGGAAAGCCCACGTGCATGCCCCCACTCGAGACGATGCCTGACTTCACTGGGGAGACTCAGAAGCACCCCAAGATTCATGGCAACACTGGAGAGGAATCCTCAGGTTCCGGCCCCGACTCCACACAAGGACTGAGGCCGCGGCATGGACGGGAGAGGAATCCCGAGAGGTCCCCTAGCACCTCGCATGGGGACTGGCCTTTCCTGAGGCCACCAGAGCGGGTCCCTGAGGTCCCCGTCGTAAGTCGAGAAGACCTGCCGCAACTCGAGAAAATCCAGGAGGTTCTCCCCTCCAGGCGAGATGAGGGCATTTCCGCTGAGACGTCTCGAGGCTGATCACACCTCACCTCTGGAAATTCGAAAGAGTCCTTCACACCCTTGGTGCAAATCAAGAAGTTCCCCGACATACCCGTCTCCACTCGAGAGGAATCACGAGGGTCCCGCCCACATCCAGAGGAGCCCCGTATCCGCCTTGTAGCTCGAGATGAGGGATCCTTTCCCTGCTTCGTCGGGAAAGAGTTCCAGGCCTTCCCATCGCATCTCAAGAGGAGGTCCTCTCAACAGGAACAGCGAGAGGAACTCCAGGGTCGTGCCACCATTCCAAGAGTGCCCCAGATGTCTCAGTCCATTCCAGAGGAACCTCTATTCCCTTCACCGGCACGTCTTTCACGCCGAGGATCGACTCACACCAAGGTGGCACGTGGCACAGCCCTGTGGGAAAGCCTCGTGGGAAAGCCTCGAGGGACAGCCTCGAGGGAAAGCCACAGATCCCTTGATCCAGGTGACAGGAAGCCTGACACTACTGCTGCAGCTCGGGAGGGAAGCGCACGTGCATGCCCCACTCGAGGCGAGGCCTGACTCCCCTGGGGAGACTAAGAAGCCCCCCAAGATCCATGGCAACACTGGAGAGGAATCCTCAGGTTCCGGCCCCGACTCCACACAAGGACTGAGGCCCCGGCATGGACGGGAGAGGAATCCTGAGAGGTCCTCTAGCAACTCGCATGGGGCCTGGCCTTTCCTGAGGCCACCAGAGCGGGTCCCTGAGGTCCCCGTCGTAATCCGAGGAGACCTGCTGCACCTCGAGAAAATCCAGGAGGTTCTCCCCTCCAGGCGAGATGAGGCCCATTTCCTCTGAGGCGTCTCGAGGCTGATCACACCTCACCTCTGGAACTTCGAAAGGGTCCTTCACACTCTTGGTGCAAATCAAGAAATTCCCCGACATACCCGTCTCCACTCGAGAGGAAACACGAGGGTCCCGCCCACATCCAGAGGAGCCCCGTTTCCGCCTCGTAGCTCGAGATGAGGGATCCTTTCCCTGCTTCGTCGCGAAAGAGTTCCCGGCGATCCCGTCGAATCATAAGAAGAGACCCTCTCCACAGGAACGGAGAGAGGAACTCCAGGGTTTGCCATCATTCCAAGAGTCTCCCAGATGTCCCAGTCCATTCCAGAGGAACCTCTTTTTCCCTTCACCGGCTCGTCTTTCACGCCGAGGATCGACTCACACCAAGGTGGCACGTGGCACAGCCCTGTGGGAAAGCCTCGTTGGAAAGCCTCGAGGGACAGCCTCGAGGGAAAGCCACAGATCCCTTGATCCACGAGACGGGAAGCGTGACACTACTGCTGCCACTCGGGAGGATAATGCACGTGCTTGCCCCCACTCGAGATGAGGCCTGATTCCCCTGGGGAGACTCAGAAGCACCCCAAAATCCATGGCAACACTGGAGAGGAATCCTCAGGTTCCGGCCCCGACTCCACACAAGGTCTTTAGGCCCCGGCATGGAAGGGAGAGGAATCTGGAGAGGTCCCCTAGCATCTCGCATGGGGACTGGCCTTTCCTGAGGCCACCAGGGCGGGTCCCTGAGGTCCCCGTCGTAACTCGAGAAGACCTGCCGCAACTCGAGAAAATCCAGGAGGTTCTCCCCTCCAGGCAAGATGAGGCCCATTTCTGCTGAGGCGTCTTGAGGCTGATCACAGCTCACCTCTGGAACTTCTAAAGGGTCCTTCACACCCTTGGTGCAAATCAAGAAGTTCCTCGACATACCCGTCTCCACTCGAGAGGAAACACGAGGGTCCCGCCCACATCCAGAGGAGCCCCGTTCCGCCTCGTAGCTCGAGATGAGGGATCCTTTCCCTGCTTCGTCGGGAAAGAGTTCCCGGCGTTCCCGTCGCATCTCAAGAGGAGGCCCTCTCAACAGGAACGGCGAGAGGAACTCCAGGGTCGTGCCACCATTCCAAGAGTCCCCAAGATGTCTCAGTCCATTTCAGAGGAACCTCTTTTCCCTTCAACGGCTCATCTTTCACGCCGAGGATCGACTCCCACCAAGGTGGCACGTGGCACAGCCCTGTGGGAAAGCCTTGTGGGAAAGCCTGGAGGGACAGCATCGAGGGAAAGCCACATAACCCTTGATCCAGGTGACAGGAAGCGAGACACTACTGCTGCAGCTCGGAAGGAAAGTGCACGTGTTGTCCCCACTCGAGACGAGGCCTGACTCCCCTGGGGAGACTCAGAAGCACCCCAAGATCCATGGCAACACTGGAGAGGAATCCTAAGGACCCGTCCCCGACTCCACACAAGGTCTTATGCCCCGGCATGTTCGAGAGAGGAATCCCGAGATGCCCCCTGGCAACTCACATGGGGACTGGCCTTTCCTGAGGCCACCAGAGCGGGTCCCTGGGGTCCCCGTCGTAACTCGAGAAGACCTGCCACAACTCGAGAGAATCCAGGAGGTTCTCCCCTCCAGGCGAGATGAGGCCCATTTCCGCTGAGGCGTTTCCAGGCTGATCACACCTCACATCTGGAACTTCGAAAGGGTCCTTCATACCCTTGGTGCAAATCAAGAAGTTCCCCGACATACCCGTCTCCACTCGAGAGGAGACACGAGTGTCCCGCCCACATCCAGAGGAACCCCGTTTCCAACTGATAGCTCGAGATGAGGGATCCTTTCCCTTCTTCGTCGGGAAAGAGTTCCCGGCGTTCCCTTCGCATCTCAAAAGGAGGCCCTCTCAACAGGAATGGCGAGAGGAACTCCAGGGTCGAGCCACCACTCCAAGAGTCCCCCAGATGTCTCAGTCCATTCCAGAGGAACCTCTTTTCCCTTCACCGGCTCATTTTTCACGCCGAGGATCGACTCCCACCAAGGTGGCACGTGGCAGAGCCCTGTGGGGAAGCCTCGTGGGAAAGCCTTGAGCAAAAGCCTCGAGAAAAAGCCACAGATTCCTTGATCCACGTGACAGGAAGCGTGACACTACTGCTGCAGCTCGGGAGGAAAGCGCACGTGCATGTCCCCACTCGAGACGAGGCCTGACTCCCCTGGGAAGCCTCAGAAGCACCCCGAGATCCATGGCAACAATGGAGAGGAATCCTCAGGTCCCGGCCCCGACTCCACACAAGGTCTTATGCCCGGGCTTGGACGTGAGAGGAATCCCGAGATGCCCCCTAGCCACTCGCATGGGGACTGGCCTTTCCTGAGGCCACCAGAGCGGTTCCCTGAGGTCCCCGTCGTAACGCGAGAAGACCTGCCGCAACTTGAGAAAATCCAAGAGGTTCTCCCCTCCAGGCGAGATGAGGCCCATTTCTGCTGAGGCGTCGCGGGGCTGATCACACCTCACCTCTGGAACTTCGAAAGGGTCCTTCACACCCTTGGTGCAAATCAAGAAATTCCTCGACATACCCGTCTCCACTCGAGAGGAATCACGAGGTTCCCGCCAACATCCAGAGTAGCCCTGTTGCCGCCTCGTAGCTCGAGATGAGGGATGCTTTCCCTGCTTAGTCGGGAAAGAGTTCCCGGCCTTCCCGTCGCATCTCAAGAGGAGGCCCTCTCAACAGGAACGGCGAGAGGAACTCCAGGGTCGTGACACCATTCCAAGAGTCCCCCAGATGTCTCAGTCCATTCCAGAGGAACCTCTTTTCCCTTCACCGGCTCGTCTTTCACGCCGAGGATCGACTCAAGGTGGCACGTGGCACAGCCCTGTGGGAAAGCATCGTGGGAAAGCCTCGAGGGACAGCCTCGAGGGAAAGCCACAGATCCCTTGATCCAGGTGACAGGAAGCGTGACACTACTGCTGCAGCTCGGGAGGAAAGTGCACGTGCTGCCCCCAATCGAGACGAGGCCTGACGCCCCTGGGGAGACTCAGAAGCACCCCAAGATCCATGGCAACACTGGAGAGGAATCCTAAGGAACCGTCCCCGACTCCACACAAGGACTGAGGCCCGGGCATGGACGGGAGAGGAATCCCGAGAGTTCCCCTAGCAACTCGCATGGGGACTGGCCTTTCCTGGGGCCACCAGAGCGGGTCCCTGAGGTCCGCGTCATAACTCGAGAAGACCTGCCGCAACTCGAGAAAATCCAGGAGGTTCTCCCCTCCAGGCGAGATGAGGCCCATTTCCGCTGAGGCGTCTCGAGGCTGATCACACCTCACCTCTGGGACTTCGAAAGGGTCCTTCACACCCTTGGAGCAAATCAAGAAGTTCCTCGACATACCCGTCTCCACTCGAGAGGAATCACGAGGGTCCCGCCCACATCCAGAGGAGCCCCGTTTCCGCCTCAAAGCTCGAGATGAGGGATCCTTTCCCTGCTTCGTCGGGAAAGAGTTCCCGGCGTTCCCGTCGCATCTCAAGAGGAGGCCCTCTGAACAGGAAAGGCGAGAGGAAGTCCAGGGTCGTGCCACCATTCCAAGAGTCCCCCAGATGTCTCAGTCCATTCCAGAGGAAACTCTTTTCCCTTCACCGGCTCGTCTTTCACGCCGAGGATCGACTCACACCAAGGTGGCACGTGGCACAGCCCTGTGGGAAAGCCTCGTGGGAAAGCCTCGAGGGACAGCCTCGAGGGAAAGCCACAGATCCCTTGATCCACGTGACAGGAAGCGTGACACTACTGCTTCTGTTCGGGAGGAAAGCCCACGTGCATGCCTCCACTCGAGACGATGCCTGACTCCCCTGGGGAGACTCAGAAGCACCCCAAGATCCATGGCAACACGAGAGGAATCCTCAGGTCCCGTCCCCGACTCCACACAGGGTCTTAAGTCCCGGCAAGGACGGGAGAGGAATCCCGAGATGCCCCCTAGCAACTCGCATGGGGACTGGCCTTTCCTGAGGCCACCAGAGCGGTTCCCTGAGATCCCCGTCGTAACGCGAGAAGACCTGCCGCAACTCGAGAAAATCCAGGAGGTTCTCCCCTCCAGGCGAGCTGAGGCCCATTTCCACTGAGGCGTCTCAAGGCTGATCACACCTCACCTCTGGAACTTCGAAAGGGTCCTTCACACCCTTGGTGCAAATCAAGAAGTTCCCCGACATAGCCGTCTCCACTCGAGAGGAATCACGAGGGTCCCGCCCACATCCAGAGGAGCCCCGTTTCCGCCTCGTAGCTCGAGATGAGGGATCCTTTCCCTGCTTCGTCGGGAAAGAGTTCCCAGCGTTCCCGTAGCATCTCAAGAGGAGGCCCTCTCAACAGGAACGGCGAGAGGAACTCCAGGGTCGTGCCACCATTCCAAGAGTCCCCCAGAGGTCTCAGTCAATTCCAGAGGAACCTCTTTTCCCTTCACCGGCTCGTCTTTCACGCCGAGGATCGACTCACACCAAGGTAGCACGTGGCACAGCCCTGTGGGAAAGCCTCGTGGGAAAGCCTCGAGGGACAGCCTCGAGGGAAAGCCACAGATCCTTGATCCAGGTGACAGGAAGCGTGACACTACTGCTGCAGCTCGGGAGAAAAGCGCACGTGCATGCCCCCACTCGAGACGAGGCCTGACTCCCCTGGGGAGACTCAGAAGCACCCCAAGATCCATGGTAACACTGGAGAGAAATCCTCAGGTTCCGGCCCCGACTCCACACAAGGACTGAGGCCCCGGCATGGACCGGAGAGGCATCCTGAGAGGTCCTTTAGAAACTCGCATGGGGACTGGCCTTTCCTGAGGCCACCAGAGCGGGTCCCTGAGGTCCCCGTCGTAACTCGAGAAGACCTGCCACAACTCGAGAAAATCAAGGAGGTTCTCCCCTCCAGGCGAGATGAGGCCCATTTCCGCTGAGGCGTCTCGAGGCTGATCACACCTCACCTCTGGAACTTCGAAAGGGTCCTTCACACCCTTGGTGCAAATCAAGAAGTTCCCCGACATACCCGTCTCCAAGCGAGAGGAATCACGAGGGTCCCGCCCACATCCAGAGGAGCCCCGTTTCCGCCTCGTAGCTCGAGATGAGGGATCCTTTCCCTGCTTCGTCGGGAAAGAGTTCCCGGCGTTCCCGTCTCATCTCAAGAGGAGGCCCTATCAACAGGAACGGCGAGAGGAACTCCAGGGACGTGCCACCATTCCAAGTGTCCCCCATATGTCTCAGTCCATACCAGAGGAACCTCTTTCCCTTCACCGGCTCGTCTTTCACGCCGAGGATCGACTCACACCAAGGTGGCACGCGGCACAGCCCTGTGGGAAACCCTAGTGGGATAGCCTCGAGCGAAAGCCTCGAGGGAAACCACAGATCCCTTGATCCACGTGACAGGAAGTGTGACACTACTCCTGCAGCTCGGCAGGAAAGCACACGTGCATACCCCTACTCGAGACGAGGCCTGACTCCCCTGGAGAGACTCAGAAGCACCCCAAGATCCATGGCAACATTGGAGAGGAATCCTCAGGTTCCTGCACCGACTCCACACAACGTCTTAGGCCCCGGCATGGACGGGAGAGGAATCCCGAGAGGTCCCTTAGCAACTCGCATGGGGTCTGGCCTTTCCTGAGGCCACCAGAGCGGGTCCCTGAGGTCCCCGTCGTAACTCGGGAAGACCTGCCGCAACTCGAGAAAATCGAGGAGGTTCTCCCCTCCAGGCGAGATGAGGCCCATTTACGCTGAGGCGTCTCGAGGCTGATCACACCTCACCTCTGGAACTTCGAAAGGGTCCTTCACACCCTTGGTGCAAATCAAGAAGTTCCCCGACATACCCGTCTCCACTCGAGAGGAAACGCGAGGGTCGCGCCCACATCCAGAGGAGCCCCGTTTCCGCCTCGTAGCTCGAGATGAGGGATCCTTTCCCTGCTTCGTCGGGAAAGGGTTCCCGGCCTTCCCGTCGCATCTCAAGAGGAGGCCCTCTCAACAGGAACGGTGAGAGGAACTCCAGGGTTGTTCAACCATTCCAAGAGTCCCCCTGATGTCTCAGTCCATACCAGAGGAACCTCTTTTCCCTACACTGGCTCGTTTTTCACGCCGAGGACCGACTCACACCAAGGTGGCACGTGGCACAGCCCTGTGGGAAAGCCTCGTGGGAAAGCCTCGAGGGACAGCCTCGAGGGAAAGCCGCAGACCCCTTGATCCACGTGACAGGAAGCGTGACACTACTGCTGCAGCTCGGGAGGAAAGCGCACGTGCATGCCCCCACTCGAGACGAGGCCTGACTCCCCTGGGGAGACTCCGAAGCACCCCAAGATCCACGGCAACACTGGAGAGAAATCCTCAGGTTCCGGCCCCGACTCCACACAAGGTCTTAGTCCCCGGCATGGACGGGAGAGGTATCCCGAGATGGCCCCTAACAACTCACATGGGGACTGGCCTTTCCTGAGGCCACCAGAGCGGGTCCCTGAGGTCCCCGTCGTAACTCAAGAAGACCTGCCGCAACTCGAGAAAATCCAGGAGGTTCTCCCCTCGAGGCGAAATGAGGCCCATTTCCGCTGAGGCGTCTCGAGGCTGATCACACCTCACCTCTGGAACTTCGAAATGGTCCTTCACACCCTTGGTGCAAATCAAAAAGTTCCCCGGCATACCCTTCTCCACTCGAGAGGAAACACGAGGGTCCCGCCCACATCCAGAGGAGCCCCGTTTCCGCCTCGTAGCTCGAGATCAGGGATCCTTTCCCTGCTTCATCGTGAAAGAGTTCCTGGCATTCCCGTCGCATCTCAAGAGGAGGCCCTCTCAACAGGAACGGCGAGAGGAATTCCAGGGTCGTGCCACCATTCCAAGAGTCCCCCTGATATCTCAGTCCATACCAGAGGAACCTCTTTTCCCTACACCGGCTTCTTTTTCACGCCGAGGATCGCCCCACACCAAGGTTGCACGTGGCACAGCCCTGTGGGAAAGCCTCGTGGGAAAGCCTCGAGGGACAGCCTCGAGGGAAAGCCACAGATCCCTTGATCCACGTGACAGGAAGCGTGACACTACTGCTGCAGCTCGGGAGGAAAGCGCACGTGCATGTCCCCACTCGAGACGAGGCCTGACTCCCCTGGGGAGACTCAGAAGCACCCCAAGATCCATGGTGACACTGGAGAGGAATTCTCAGATTCCAGCCCCGACTCCACACAAGGACTGAGGAGCCGGCATGGACGGGAGAGGTATCCCGAGAGGTCCCCTAGCAACTCGCATGGGGAGTAGCCTTTCCTGAGGCCACCAGAGCGGGTCCCTGAGGTCCCAATGGTAACTCGAGAAGACCTGCCGCAACTCGAGAAAATCCAGGAGGTTCTCCCATCCAGGCGATATGAGGCCCATTTCCGCTGAGGCGTCTCGAGGCTGACCACACCTCACCTCTGGAACTTCGAAAGGGTCCTTCACACCCTTGGTGCAAGTCAAGAAGTTCCCCGACATACCCGTCTCCACTCGAGAGGAAACACGAGGGTCCCGCCGACATCCAGAGGAGCCCCGTTTCCGCCTCGTAGCTCGAGATGAGGGATCCTTTCCCTGCTTCGTCGGGAAAGAGTTCCCGGCGTTCCCGTCGCATCTCAAGAGGAGGCCCTCTCAACAGGAACGGCGAGAGGAACTCCAGGGTCGTGCCACCATTCCAAGAGTCCCCCAGATGTCTCAGTCCATTCCAGAGGAACCTCTTTTCCCTACACCGGCTCGTCTTCCACGCCGAGGATCGACTCACACCAAGGTGGCACGTGGCACAGCCCTGTTGGAAAGACTCGTGGAAAAGCCTCGAGGGACAGCCTCGAGGGAAAGCCACAGACCCCTTGATCCACATGACAGGAAGCGTGACACTACTGCTGCAGCTCGAGAGGAAAGCGCACGTGCATGCCCCCACTCGAGACGAGTCATGACTCCCATGTGGAGACTCAGAAGCACCCCAAGATCCATGGCAACAATGGAGAGGAATCCTCAGGTTCCGGTCCCGACTCCACACAAGGACTGAGGAGCCGGCATGGACGGGAGAGGAATCCCGAGAGGTCCCCTAGCAACTCACATGGGGACTGGCCTTTCCTGAGGCCACCAGAGCGGGTCCCTGAGGTCCCCGTCGTAACTCGAGAAGACCTGCCGCAACTCGAGAAAATCCAGGAGGTTCTCCCCTCCAGGCGAGCTGAGGCCCATTTCCGCTGAGGCGTCTCGAGTCTGATCACACCTCACCTCTGGAACTTTGAAAGGGTCCTTCACACCCTTGGTGCAAATCAAGAAGTTCCCCGACATACCCGTATCCACTCGAGAGGAATCACGAGGGTCCCGCCCACATCCAGAGGAGCCCCGTTTCCGCCTCTTAGCTCGAGATGAGGGATCCTTTCCCTGCTTCGTCGGGAAAGAGTTCCCGGCGTTCCCGTCGCATCTCAAGAGGAGGCCCTCTCAACAGGAACGGCGAGAGGAACTCCAGGGTCGTGCCACCATTCCAAGAGTCCCCCAGATGTCTCAGTCCATTCCAGAGGAACCTCTTTTCCCTTCACCGGCTCGTCTTTCACGCCGAGGATCGAATCCCACCAAGGTGGCACGTGGCACAGCCCTGTGGGAAAGCCTCGTGGGAAAGCATCCATCGGAAGCCTCGAGGGAAACCACAGATCCCTTGATCCACGTGACAGGATGCGTGAAACTACTGCTTCAGTTCGGGCGGAAAGCCCACGTGCATGCCCCCACTCGAGACGATGCCTGACTTCACTGGGGAGACTCAGAAGCACCCCAAGATTCATGGCAACACTGGAGAGGAATCCTCAGGTTCCGGCCCCGACTCCACACAAGGACTGAGGCCGCGGCATGGACGGGAGAGGAATCCCGAGAGGTCCCCTAGCACCTCGCATGGGGACTGGCCTTTCCTGAGGCCACCAGAGCGGGTCCCTGAGGTCCCCGTCGTAAGTCGAGAAGACCTGCCGCAACTCGAGAAAATCCAGGAGGTTCTCCCCTCCAGGCGAGATGAGGGCATTTCCGCTGAGACGTCTCGAGGCTGATCACACCTCACCTCTGGAAATTCGAAAGAGTCCTTCAAACCCTTGGTGCAAATCAAGAAGTTCCCCGACATACCCGTCTCCACTCGAGAGGAATCACGAGGGTCCCGCCCACATCCAGAGGAGCCCCGTATCCGCCTTGTAGCTCGAGATGAGGGATCCTTTCCCTGCTTCGTCGGGAAAGAGTTCCAGGCCTTCCCATCGCATCTCAAGAGGAGGTCCTCTCAACAGGAACAGCGAGAGGAACTCCAGGGTCGTGCCACCATTCCAAGAGTGTCCCAGATGTCTCAGTCCATTCCAGAGGAACCTCTTTTCCCTTCACCGGCTCGTCTTTCACGCCGAGGATCGACTCACACCAAGGTAGCACGTGGCACAGCCCTGTGGGAAAGCCTCGTGGGAAAGCCTCGAGGGACAGCCTCGAGGGAAAGCCACAGATCCTTGATCCAGGTGACAGGAAGCGTGACACTACTGCTGCAGCTCGGGAGAAAAGCGCACGTGCATGCCCCCACTCGAGACGAGGCCTGACTCCCCTGCGGAGACTCAGAAGCACCCCAAGATCCATGGTAACACTGGAGAGAAATCCTCAGGTTCCGGCCCCGACTCCACACAAGGACTGAGACCCCGGCATGGACCGGAGAGGCATCCTGAGAGGTCCTTTAGAAACTCGCATGGGGACTGGCCTTTCCTGAGGCCACCAGAGCGGGTCCCTGAGGTCCCCGTCGTAACTCGAGAAGACCTGCCACAACTCGAGAAAATCAAGGAGGTTCTCCCCTCCAGGCGAGATGAGGCCCATTTCCGCTGAGGCGTCTCGAGGCTGATCACACCTCACCTCTGGAACTTCGAAAGGGTCCTTCACACCCTTGGTGCAAATCAAGAAGTTCCCCGACATACCCGTCTCCAAGCGAGAGGAATCACGAGGGTCCCGCCCACATCCAGAGGAGCCCCGTTTCCGCCTCGTAGCTCGAGATGAGGGATCCTTTCCCTGCTTCGTCGGGAAAGAGTTCCCGGCGTTCCCGTCTCATCTCAAGAGGAGGCCCTATCAACAGGAACGGCGAGAGGAACTCCAGGGACGTGCCACCATTCCAAGAGTCCCCCATATGTCTCAGTCCATACCAGAGGAACCTCTTTCCCTTCACCGGCTCGTCTTTCACGCCGAGGATCGACTCACACCAAGGTGGCACGCGGCACAGCCCTGTGGGAAACCCTAGTGGGATAGCCTCGAGCGAAAGCCTCGAGGGAAACCACAGATCCCTTGATCCACGTGACAGGAAGTGTGACACTACTCCTGCAGCTCGGCAGGAAAGCACACGTGCATACCCCTACTCGAGACGAGGCCTGACTCCCCTGGAGAGACTCAGAAGCACCCCAAGATCCACGGCAACATTGGAGAGGAATCCTCAGGTTCCTGCACCGACTCCACACAACGTCTTAGGCCCCGGCATGGACGGGAGAGGAATCCCGAGAGGTCCCTTAGCAACTCGCATGGGGTCTGGCCTTTCCTGAGGCCACCAGAGCGGGTCCCTGAGGTCCCCGTCATAACTCGGGAAGACCTGCCGCAACTCGAGAAAATCGAGGAGGTTCTCCCCTCCAGGCGAGATGAGGCCCATTTACGCTGAGGCGTCTCGAGGCTGATCACACCTCACCTCTGGAACTTCGAAAGGGTCCTTCACACCCTTGGTGCAAATCAAGAAGTTCCCCGACATACCCGTCTCCACTCGAGAGGAAACGCGAGGGTCGCGCCCACATCCAGAGGAGCCCCGTTTCCGCCTCGTAGCTCGAGATGAGGGATCCTTTCCCTGCTTCGTCGGGAAAGGGTTCCCGGCCTTCCCGTCGCATCTCAAGAGGAGGCCCTCTCAACAGGAACGGTGAGAGGAACTCCAGGGTTGTTCAACCATTCCAAGAGTCCCCCTGATGTCTCAGTCCATACCAGAGGAACCTCTTTTCCCTACACTGGCTCGTTTTTCACGCCGAGGACCGACTCACACCAAGGTGGCACGTGGCACAGCCCTGTGGGAAAGCCTCGTGGGAAAGCCTCGAGGGACAGCCTCGAGGGAAAGCCGCAGACCCCTTGATCCACGTGACAGGAAGCGTGACACTACTGCTGCAGCTCGGGAGGAAAGCGCACGTGCATGCCCCCACTCGAGACGAGGCCTGACTCCCCTGGGGAGACTCCGAAGCACCCCAAGATCCATGGCAACACTGGAGAGAAATCCTCAGGTTCCGGCCCCGACTCCACACAAGGTCTTAGTCCCCGGCATGGACGGGAGAGGTATCCCGAGATGGCCCCTAACAACTCACATGGGGACTGGCCTTTCCTGAGGCCACCAGAGCGGGTCCCTGAGGTCCCCGTCGTAACTCAAGAAGACCTGCCGCAACTCGAGAAAATCCAGGAGGTTCTCCCCTCGAGGCGAAATGAGGCCCATTTCCGCTGAGGCGTCTCGAGGCTGATCACACCTCACCTCTGGAACTTCGAAATGGTCCTTCACACCCTTGGTGCAAATCAAAAAGTTCCCCGGCATACCCTTCTCCACTCGAGAGGAAACACGAGGGTCCCGCCCACATCCAGAGGAGCCCCGTTTCCGCCTCGTAGCTCGAGATCAGGGATCCTTTCCCTGCTTCATCGTGAAAGAGTTCCTGGCATTCCCGTCGCATCTCAAGAGGAGGCCCTCTCAACAGGAACGGCGAGAGGAATTCCAGGGTCGTGCCACCATTCCAAGAGTCCCCCTGATATCTCAGTCCATACCAGAGGAACCTCTTTTCCCTACACCGGCTTCTTTTTCACGCCGAGGATCGCCCCACACCAAGGTTGCACGTGGCACAGCCCTGTGGGAAAGCCTCGTGGGAAAGCCTCGAGGGACAGCCTCGAGGGAAAGCCACAGATCCCTTGATCCACGTGACAGGAAGCGTGACACTACTGCTGCAGCTCGGGAGGAAAGCGCACGTGCATGTCCCCACTCGAGACGAGGCCTGACTCCCCTGGGGAGACTCAGAAGCACCCCAAGATCCATGGTGACACTGGAGAGGAATTCTCAGATTCCGGCCCCGACTCCACACAAGGACTGAGGAGCCGGCATGGACGGGAGAGGAATCCCGAGAGGTCCCCTAGCAACTCGCATGGGGAGTAGCCTTTCCTGAGGCCACCAGAGCGGGTCCCTGAGGTCCCAATGGTAACTCGAGAAGACCTGCCGCAACTCGAGAAAATCCAGGAGGTTCTCCCATCCAGGCGATATGAGGCCCATTTCCGCTGAGGCGTCTCGAGGCTGACCACACCTCACCTCTGGAACTTCGAAAGGGTCCTTCACACCCTTGGTGCAAGTCAAGAAGTTCCCCGACATACCCGTCTCCACTCGAGAGGAAACACGAGGGTCCCGCCGACATCCAGAGGAGCCCCGTTTCCGCCTCGTAGCTCGAGATGAGGGATCCTTTCCCTGCTTCGTCGGGAAAGAGTTCCCGGCGTTCCCGTCGCATCTCAAGAGGAGGCCCTCTCAACAGGAACGGCGAGAGGAACTCCAGGGTCGTGCCACCATTCCAAGAGTCCCCCAGATGTCTCAGTCCATTCCAGAGGAACCTCTTTTCCCTACACCGGCTCGTCTTCCACGCCGAGGATCGACTCACACCAAGGTGGCACGTGGCACAGCCCTGTTGGAAAGACTCGTGGAAAAGCCTCGAGGGACAGCCTCGAGGGAAAGCCACAGACCCCTTGATCCACATGACAGGAAGCGTGACACTACTGCTGCAGCTCGAGAGGAAAGCGCACGTGCATGCCCCCACTCGAGACGAGTCATGACTCCCATGTGGAGACTCAGAAGCACCCCAAGATCCATGGCAACAATGGAGAGGAATCCTCAGGTTCCGGTCCCGACTCCACACAAGGACTGAGGAGCCGGCATGGACGGGAGAGGAATCCCGAGAGGTCCCCTAGCAACTCACATGGGGACTGGCCTTTCCTGAGGCCACCAGAGCGGGTCCCTGAGGTCCCCGTCGTAACTCGAGAAGACCTGCCGCAACTCGAGAAAATCCAGGAGGTTCTCCCCTCCAGGCGAGCTGAGGCCCATTTCCGCTGAGGCGTCTCGAGTCTGATCACACCTCACCTCTGGAACTTTGAAAGGGTCCTTCACACCCTTGGTGCAAATCAAGAAGTTCCCCGACATACCCGTATCCACTCGAGAGGAATCACGAGGGTCCCGCCCACATCCAGAGGAGCCCCGTTTCCGCCTCTTAGCTCGAGATGAGGGATCCTTTCCCTGCTTCGTCGGGAAAGAGTTCCCGGCGTTCCCGTCGCATCTCAAGAGGAGGCCCTCTCAACAGGAACGGCGAGAGGAACTCCAGGGTCGTGCCACCATTCCAAGAGTCCCCCAGATGTCTCAGTCCATTCCAGAGGAACCTCTTTTCCCTTCACCGGCTCCTCTTTCACGCCGAGGATCGAATCCCACCAAGGTGGCACGTGGCACAGCCCTGTGGGAAAGCCTCGTGGGAAAGCATCCATCGGAAGCCTCGAGGGAAACCACAGATCCCTTGATCCACGTGACAGGATGCGTGAAACTACTGCTTCAGTTCGGGCGGAAAGCCCACGTGCATGCCCCCACTCGAGACGATGCCTGACTTCACTGGGGAGACTCAGAAGCACCCCAAGATTCATGGCAACACTGGAGAGGAATCCTCAGGTTCCGGCCCCGACTCCACACAAGGACTGAGGCCGCGGCATGGACGGGAGAGGAATCCCGAGAGGTCCCCTAGCACCTCGCATGGGGACTGGCCTTTCCTGAGGCCACCAGAGCGGGTCCCTGAGGTCCCCGTCGTAAGTCGAGAAGACCTGCCGCAACTCGAGAAAATCCAGGAGGTTCTCCCCTCCAGGCGAGATGAGGGCATTTCCGCTGAGACGTCTCGAGGCTGATCACACCTCACCTCTGGAAATTCGAAAGAGTCCTTCACACCCTTGGTGCAAATCAAGAAGTTCCCCGACATACCCGTCTCCACTCGAGAGGAATCACGAGGGTCCCGCCCACATCCAGAGGAGCCCCGTATCCGCCTTGTAGCTCGAGATGAGGGATCCTTTCCCTGCTTCGTCGGGAAAGAGTTCCAGGCCTTCCCATCGCATCTCAAGAGGAGGTCCTCTCAACAGGAACAGCGAGAGGAACTCCAGGGTCGTGCCACCATTCCAAGAGTGTCCCAGATGTCTCAGTCCATTCCAGAGGAACCTCTTTTCCCTTCACCGGCACGTCTTTCACGCCGAGGATCGACTCACACCAAGGTGGCACGTGGCACAGCCCTGTGGGAAAGCCTCGTGGGAAAGCCTCGAGGGACAGCCTCGAGGGAAAGCCACAGATCCCTTGATCCAGGTGACAGGAAGCCTGACACTACTGCTGCAGCTCGGGAGGGAAGCGCACGTGCATGCCCCACTCGAGGCGAGGCCTGACTCCCCTGGGGAGACTAAGAA
This sequence comes from Budorcas taxicolor, assembly GCF_023091745.1. Taxonomy (NCBI): domain Eukaryota; kingdom Metazoa; phylum Chordata; class Mammalia; order Artiodactyla; family Bovidae; genus Budorcas; species Budorcas taxicolor. Next base: position 361,349 of record NW_026291491.1, read on the forward strand.
GCCCCCCAAGATCCATGGCAACACTGGAGAGGAATCCTCAGGTTCCGGCCCCGACTCCACACAAGGACTGAGGCCCCGGCATGGACGGGAGAGGAATCCTGAGAGGTCCTCTAGCAACTCGCATGGGGCCTGGCCTTTCCTGAGGCCACCAGAGCGGGTCCCTGAGGTCCCCGTCGTAATCCGAGGAGACCTGCTGCACCTCGAGAAAATCCATGAGGTTCTCCCCTCCAGGCGAGATGAGGCCCATTTCCTCTGAGGCGTCTCGAGGCTGATCACACCTCACCTCTGGAACTTCGAAAGGGTCCTTCACACTCTTGGTGCAAATCAAGAAATTCCCCGACATACCCGTCTCCACTCGAGAGGAAACACGAGGGTCCCGCCCACATCCAGAGGAGCCCCGTTTCCGCCTCGTAGCTCGAGATGAGGGATCCTTTCCCTGCTTCGTCGCGAAAGAGTTCCCGGCGATCCCGTCGAATCATAAGAAGAGACCCTCTCCACAGGAACGGAGAGAGGAACTCCAGGGTTTGCCACCATTCCAAGAGTCTCCCAGATGTCCCAGTCCATTCCAGAGGAACCTCTTTTCCCTTCACCGGCTCGTCTTTCACGCCGAGGATCGACTCACACCAAGGTGGCACGTGGCACAGCCCTGTGGGAAAGCCTCGTTGGAAAGCCTCGAGGGACAGCCTCGAGGGAAAGCCACAGATCCCTTGATCCACGAGACGGGAAGCGTGACACTACTGCTGCCACTCGGGAGGATAATGCACGTGCTTGCCCCCACTCGAGATGAGGCCTGATTCCCCTGGGGAGACTCAGAAGCACCCCAAAATCCATGGCAACACTGGAGAGGAATCCTCAGGTTCCGGCCCCGACTCCACACAAGGTCTTTAGGCCCCGGCATGGAAGGGAGAGGAATCTGGAGAGGTCCCCTAGCATCTCGCATGGGGACTGGCCTTTCCTGAGGCCACCAGGGCGGGTCCCTGAGGTCCCCGTCGTAACTCGAGAAGACCTGCCGCAACTCGAGAAAATCCAGGAGGTTCTCCCCTCCAGGCAAGATGAGGCCCATTTCTGCTGAGGCGTCTTGAGGCTGATCACAGCTCACCTCTGGAACTTCTAAAGGGTCCTTCACACCCTTGGTGCAAATCAAGAAGTTCCTCGACATACCCGTCTCCACTCGAGAGGAAACACGAGGGTCCCGCCCACATCCAGAGGAGCCCCGTTCCGCCTCGTAGCTCGAGATGAGGGATCCTTTCCCTGCTTCGTCGGGAAAGAGTTCCCGGCGTTCCCGTCGCATCTCAAGAGGAGGCCCTCTCAACAGGAACGGCGAGAGGAACTCCAGGGTCGTGCCACCATTCCAAGAGTCCCCCAGATGTCTCAGTCCATTCCAGAGGAACCTCTTTTCCCTTCACCGGCTCGTTTTTCACGCCGAGGATCGACTCCCACCAAGGTGGCACGTGGCAGAGCCCTGTGGGGAAGCTTCGTGGGAAAGCCTTGAGCAAAAGCCTCGAGGAAAAGCCACAGATTCCTTGATCCACGTGACAGGAAGCGTGACACTACTGCTGCAGCTCGGGAGGAAAGCGCACGTGCATGTCCCCTCTCGAGACGAGGCCTGACTCCCCTGGGAAGCCTCAGAAGCACCCCGAGATCCATGGCAACAATGGAGAGGAATCCTCAGGTCCCGGCCCCGACTCCACACAAGGTCTTATGCCCGGGCTTGGACGTGAGAGGAATCCCGAGATGCCCCCTAGCCACTCGCATGGGGACTGGCCTTTCCTGAGGCCACCAGAGCGGTTCCCTGAGGTCCCCGTCGTAACACGAGAAGACCTGCCGCAACTTGAGAAAATCCAGGAGGTTCTCCCCTCCAGGCGAGATGAGGCCCATTTCTGCTGAGGCGTCGCGGGGCTGATCACACCTCACCTCTGGAACTTCGAAAGGGTCCTTCACACCCTTGGTGCAAATCAAGAAGTTCCTCGACATACCCGTCTCCACTCGAGAGGAATCACGAGGTTCCCGCCAACATCCAGAGTAGCCCTGTTTCCGCCTCGTAGCTCGAGATGAGGGATGCTTTCCCTGCTTAGTCGGGAAAGAGTTCCCGGCCTTCCTGTCGCATCTCAAGAGGAGGCCCTCTCAACAGGAACGGCGAGAGGAACTCCAGGGTCGTGACACCATTCCAAGAGTCCCCCAGATGTCTCAGTCCATTCCAGAGGAACCTCTTTTCCCTTCACCGGCTCGTCTTTCACGCCGAGGATCGACTCAAGGTGGCACGTGGCACAGCCCTGTGGGAAAGCATCGTGGGAAAGCCTCGAGGGACAGCCTCGAGGGAAAGCCACAGATCCCTTGATCCAGGTGACAGGAAGCGTGACACTACTGCTGCAGCTCGGGAGGAAAGTGCACGTGCTGCCCCCAATCGAGACGAGGCCTGACGCCCCTGGGGAGACTCAGAAGCACCCCAAGATCCATGGCAACACTGGAGAGGAATCCTAAGGACCCGTCCCCGACTCCACACAAGGACTGAGGCCCGGGCATGGACGGGAGAGGAATCCCGAGAGTTCCCCTAGCAACTCGCATGGGGACTGGCCTTTCCTGGGGCCACCAGAGCGGGTCCCTGAGGTCCGCGTCATAACTCGAGAAGACCAGCCGCAACTCGAGAAAATCCAGGAGGTTCTCCCCTCCAGGCGAGATGAGGCCCATTTCCGCTGAGGCGTCTCGAGGCTGATCACACCTCACCTCTGGGACTTCGAAAGGGTCCTTCACACCCTTGGAGCAAATCAAGAAGTTCCTCGACATACCCGTCTCCACTCGAGAGGAATCACGAGGGTCCCGCCCACATCCAGAGGAGCCCCGTTTCCGCCTCAAAGCTAGAGATGAGGGATCCTTTCCCTGCTTCGTCGGGAAAGAGTTCCCGGCGTTCCCGTCGCATCTCAAGAGGAGGCCCTCTGAACAGGAAAGGCGAGAGGAAGTCCAGGGTCGTGCCACCATTCCAAGAGTCCCCCAGATGTCTCAGTCCATTCCAGAGGAAACTCTTTTCCCTTCACCGGCTCGTCTTTCACGCCGAGGATCGACTCACACCAAGGTGGCACGTGGCACAGCCCTGTGGGAAAGCCTCGTGGGAAAGCCTCGAGGGACAGCCTCGAGGGAAAGCCACAGATCCCTTGATCCACGTGACAGGAAGCGTGACACTACTGCTTCTGTTCGGGAGGAAAGCCCACGTGCATGCCTCCACTGGAGACGATGCCTGACTCCCCTGGGGAGACTCAGAAGCACCCCAAGATCCATGGCAACACGAGAGGAATCCTCAGGTCCCGTCCCCGACTCCACACAGGGTCTTAAGTCCCGGCAAGGACGGGAGAGGAATCCCGAGATGCCCCCTAGCAACTCGCATGGGGACTGGCCTTTCCTGAGGCCACCAGAGCGGTTCCCTGAGATCCCCGTCGTAACGCGAGAAGACCTGCCGCAACTCGAGAAAATCCAGGAGGTTCTCCCCTCCAGGCGAGCTGAGGCCCATTTCCGCTGAGGCGTCTCAAGGCTGATCACACCTCACCTCTGGAACTTCGAAAGGGTCCTTCACACCCTTGGTGCAAATCAAGAAGTTCCCCGACATACCCGTCTCCACTCGAGAGGAATCACGAGGGTCCCGCCCACATCCAGAGGAGCCCCGTTTCCGCCTCGTAGCTCGAGATGAGGGATCCTTTCCCTGCTTCGTCGGGAAAGAGTTCCCAGCGTTCCCGTCGCATCTCAAGAGGAGGCCCTCTCAACAGGAACGGCGAGAGGAACTCCAGGGTCGTGCCACCATTCCAAGAGTCCCCCAGAGGTCTCAGTCAATTCCAGAGGAACCTCTTTTCCCTTCACCGGCTCGTCTTTCACGCCGAGGATCGACTCACACCAAGGTAGCACGTGGCACAGCCCTGTGGGAAAGCCTCGTGGGAAAGCCTCGAGGGACAGCCTCGAGGGAAAGCCACAGATCCTTGATCCAGGTGACAGGAATCGTGACACTACTGCTGCAGCTCGGGAGAAAAGCGCACGTGCATGCCCCCACTCGAGACGAGGCCTGACTCCCCTGGGGAGACTCAGAAGCACCCCAAGATCCATGGTAACACTGGAGAGAAATCCTCAGGTTCCGGCCCCGACTCCACACAAGGACTGAGGCCCCGGCATGGACCGGAGAGGCATCCTGAGAGGTCCTTTAGAAACTCGCATGGGGACTGGCCTTTCCTGAGGCCACCAGAGCGGGTCCCTGAGGTCCCCGTCGTAACTCGAGAAGACCTGCCACAACTCGAGAAAATCCATGAGGTTCTCCCCTCCAGGCGAGATGAGGCCCATTTCCGCTGAGGCGTCTCGAGGCTGATCACACCTCACCTCTGGAACTTCGAAAGGGTCCTTCACACCCTTGGTGCAAATCAAGAAGTTCCCCGACATACCCGTCTCCAAGCGAGAGGAATCACGAGGGTCCCGCCCACATCCAGAGGAGCCCCGTTTCCGCCTCGTAGCTCGAGATGAGGGATCCTTTCCCTGCTTCGTCGGGAAAGAGTTCCCGGCGTTCCCGTCTCATCTCAAGAGGAGGCCCTCTCAACAGGAATGGCGAGAGGAACTCCAGGGTCGTGCCACCATTCCAAGAGTCCCCCAGATATCTCAGTCCATTCCAGAGGAAACTCTTTTCCCTTCACCAGCTCGTCTTTCACGCCGAGGATCGACTCCCACCAAGGTGGCACGTGGCCCAGCCCTGTGGGAAAGCCTCGTGGGAAAGCCTCGGGGGACAGCCTCGAGGGAAAGCCACAGATCCCTTGATCCACGTGACAGGAAGCGTGAAACTACTGCTGCAGCTCGGGAGGAAAGCGCACGTGCATGCCCCCACTTGAGACGAGGCCTGACTCCCGTGGGGAGACTGAGAAGCACCCCAAGATCCATGGCAACACTGGAGAGGAATCCTCAGGTTCTTGCCCCGACTCCACACAAGGACTGAGGCCCCGGCATGGACGTGAGAGGAATCCCGAGATGGCTTCTAGCAACTCGCATGGGGACTGGCCTTTCATCAGGCCACCAGAGCGGGTCCCTGACGTCCCCGTTGTAACTCGAGAAGACCTGCCGCAACACGAGAAAATCCAGGAGGTTCTCCCCTCCAGGCGAGATGAGGCCCATTTCCACTGAGGCGTCTCGAGGCTGATCACACCTCACCTCTGGAACTTCGAAAGTGTCCTTCACACCCTTGGTGCAAATCATAACTTCCCCGACATACCCGTCTCCACTCGAGAAGAAACACGAGGGTCCCGCCCACATCCACAGGAGCCCCGTTTCCGCCTCGTAGCTCGAGATGAGGGATCCTTTCCCTGCTTCGTCGGGAAAGAGTTCCCTGCATTCCCATCGCATCTAAAGATGAGGCCCTCTCAACAGGAACAGTGAGAGGAACTCCAGGGTCGTACCACCATTCCAAGAGTCCCCCGGATGTCTCAGTCCATTCCAGAGGAAACTCTTTTCCCTTCACCGGCTCCTCTTTCACGCTGAGGATCGACTCACAACAAGGTGGCACTTGGCACAGCCCTGTGGGAAAGCCTCGAGGGAAAGCCACAGATCCCTTGATCCACGTGACAGGAAGCGTGACCCTACTGCTGCAGCTCGGGAGGGAAGCGCACGTGCATGACCCCACTCGAGACGAGGCCTGACTCCCCTGGGGAGACTCAGAAGCACCCCAAGATCCATGGCAACACTGGAGAGGAATCCTCAGGACCCGGCCCCGACTCCACACAAGGTCTTATGCCCCGGCATGGACGGGAGAGGAATCCCGAGAGGTCCCCTAGCAACTCGCATGGGGACTGGCCTTTCCTGAGGCCACCAGAACGGGTCCCTGAGGTCCCCGTCGTAACTCAAGAAGACCTGCCGCAACTCGAGAAAATCCAGGAGGTTCTCCCCTCCAGGCGAGATGAGGCCCATTTCCGCTGAGGCGTCTCGAGGCTGATCACACCTCACCTCTGGAACTTCGAAAGGGTCTCTCACACCCTTAGTGCAAATCAAGAATTTCCCCAACATACCCGTCTCCACTCGAGAGGAATCACGAGGGTCCCGCCCACATCCAGAGGAGCCCCGTATCCGCCTTGTAGCTCGAGATGAGGGATCCTTTCCCTGCTTCGTCAGGAAAGAGTTCCAGGCCTTCCCGTCGCATCTCAAGAGGAGGTCCTCTCAACAGGAACAGCGAGAGGAACTCCAGGGTCGTGCCACCATTCCAAGAGTGCCCCAGATGTCTCAGTCCATTCCAGAGGAACCTCTTTTCCCTTCACTGGCTCGTCTTTCACGCCGAGGATCGACTCACACCAAGGTGGCACGTGGCACAGCCCTGTGGGAAAGCCTCGTGGGAAAGCCTCGAGGGACAGCCTCGAGGGAAAGACACAGATCCCTTGATCCAGGTGACAGGAAGCCTGACACTACTGCTGCAGCTCGGGAGGGAAGCGCACGTGCATGCCCCACTCGAGGCGAGGCCTGACTCCCCTGGGGAGACTCAGAAGCACCCCAAGATCCATGGCAACACTGGAGAGGAATCCTCAGGTTCCGGCCCCGACTCCACACAAGGACTGAGGCCCCGGCATGGACGGGAGAGGAATCCTGAGAGGTCCTCTAGCAACTCGCATGGGGACTGGCCTTTCCTGAGGCCACCAGAGCGGGTCCCTGAGGTCCCCGTCGTAATCCGAGGAGACCTGCTGCACCTCGAGAAAATCCAGGAGGTTCTCCCCTCCAGGCGAGATGAGGCCCATTTCCTCTGAGGCGTCTCGAGGCTGATCACACCTCACCTCTGGAACTTCGAAAGGGTCCTTCACACTCTTGGTGCAAATCAAGAAATTCCCCGACATACCCGTCTCCACTCGAGAGGAAACACGAGGGTCCCGCCCACAACCAGAGGAGCCCCGTTTCCGCCTCGTAGCTCGAGATGAGGGATCCTTTCCCTTCTTCGCCGCGAAAGAGTTCCCGGCGATCCCGTCGCATCATAAGAAGAGGCCCTCTCCACAGGAACGGAGAGAGGAACTCCAGGGTTTGCCACCATTCCAAGAGTCTCCCAGATGTCCCAGTCCATAGCAGAGGAACCTCTTTTGCCTACACCGGCTCGTCTTTCACGCAGAGGATCGACTCACACCAAGGTGGCACGTGGCACAGCCCTGTGGGAAAGCCTCGTGGGAAAGCCTCGAGGGACAGCCTCGAGGGAAAGCCACAGATCCCTTGATCCACGAGACGGGAAGCGTGACACTACTGCTGCCACTCGGGAGGATAATGCACGTGCTTGCCCCCACTCGAGACGAGGCCTGACTCCCCTGGGGAGACTCAGAAGCACCCCAAGATCCATGGTAACACTGGAGAGAAATCCTCAGGTTCCGGCCCCGACTCCACACAAGGTCTTAAGCCCCCGCATGGACGGGAGAGGAATCCCGAGATGTCCCCTAGCAACTCGCATGGGGACTGGCCTTTCCTGAGGCCACCAGAGCGGGTCCCTGAGGTCCCCGTTGTAACTCGAGAAGACCTGCCGCAACTCGAGAAAATCAAGGAGGTTCTCCCCTCCAGGCGAGATGAGGCCCATTTCCACTGAGGCGTCTCGAGGCTGATCACACCTCACCTCTGGAACTTCCAAAGAGTCCTTCACACCCTTGGTGCAAATCAAGAAGTTCCCCGACATACCCGTCTCCACTTGAGAGGAAACACGAGGGTCCCGCACACATCCAGAGGAGCCCCGTTTCCAACTGATAGCTCGAGATGAGGGATCCTTTCCCTGCTTCGTCGGGAAAGAGTTCCCGGCATTCCCGTCGCATCTCAAGAGGAGGCCCTCTCAACAGGAACGGCGAGAGGAACTCCAGGGTCGTGCCACCATTCCAAGAGTCCCCAGATGTCTCAGTCCATTCCAGAGGAAACTATTTTCCCTTCAGCGGCTCGTCTTTCACGCCGAGGATCGACTTCCACCAAGGTGGCACGTGGCACAGCCCTGTGGGAAAGCCTCGTGGGAAAGCCTCGAGGGACAGCCTCGAGGGAAAGCCACAGATCCCTTGATCCACGTGACAGGAAGCGTGACACTACTGCTGCAGCTCGGGAGGAAAGCGCACGTGCATGCCCCCACACGAGACGGGGCCTGACTCCCCTGGGGAGACTCAGAAGCACCCCAAGATCCATGGCAACACTGGAGAGGAATCCAAAGGACCCGTCCCCGACTCCACACAAGGTCTTATGCCCCGGCATGTTCGAGAGAGGATTCCCGAGATGCCCCCTAGCAACTCGCATGGGGACTGGCCTTTCCTGAGGCCACCAGAGCGGGTCCCTGAGGTCCCCGTCGTAACTCGGGAAGACCTGCCGCAACTCGAGAAAATCGAGGAGGTTCTCCCCTCCAGGCGAGATGAGGCCCATTTACGCTGAGGCGTTTCGAGGCTGATCACACCTCACCTCTGGAACTTCGAAAGGGTCCTTCACACCCTTGGTGCAAATCAAGAAGTTCCCCGACATACCCGTCTCCACTCGAGAGGAAACGCGAGGGTCGCGCCCACATCCAGAGGAGCCCCGTTTCCGCCTCGTAGCTCGAGATGAGGGATCCTTTCCCTGCTTCGTCGGGAAAGGGTTCCCGGCCTTCCCGTCGCATCTCAAGAGGAGGCCCTCTCAACAGGAACGGTGAGAGGAACTCCAGGGTTGTTCAACCATTCCAAGAGTCCCCCTGATGTCTCAGTCCATACCAGAGGAACCTCTTTTCCCTACACTGGCTCGTTTTTCACGCCGAGGACCGACTCACACCAAGGTGGCACGTGGCACAGCCCTGTGGGAAAGCCTCGTGGGAAAGCCTCGAGGGACAGCCTCGAGGGAAAGCCGCAGACCCCTTGATCCACGTGACAGGAAGCGTGACACTACTGCTGCAGCTCGGGAGGAAAGCGCACGTGCATGCCCCCACTCGAGACGAGGCCTGACTCCCCTGGGGAGACTCCGAAGCACCCCAAGATCCATGGCAACACTGGAGAGAAATCCTCAGGTTCCGGCCCCGACTCCACACAAGGTCTTAGTCCCCGGCATGGACGGGAGAGGTATCCCGAGATGGCCCCTAACAACTCACATGGGGACTGGCCTTTCCTGAGGCCACCAGAGCGGGTCCCTGAGGTCCCCGTCGTAACTCAAGAAGACCTGCCGCAACTCGAGAAAATCCAGGAGGTTCTCCCCTCGAGGCGAAATGAGGCCCATTTCCGCTGAGGCGTCTCGAGGCTGATCACACCTCACCTCTGGAACTTCGAAATGGTCCTTCACACCCTTGGTGCAAATCAAAAAGTTCCCCGGCATACCCTTCTCCACTCGAGAGGAAACACGAGGGTCCCGCCCACATCCAGAGGAGCCCCGTTTCCGCCTCGTAGCTCGAGATCAGGGATCCTTTCCCTGCTTCATCGTGAAAGAGTTCCTGGCATTCCCGTCGCATCTCAAGAGGAGGCCCTCTCAACAGGAACGGCGAGAGGAATTCCAGGGTCGTGCCACCATTCCAAGAGTCCCCCTGATATCTCAGTCCATACCAGAGGAACCTCTTTTCCCTACACCGGCTTCTTTTTCACGCCGAGGATCGCCCCACACCAAGGTTGCACGTGGCACAGCCCTGTGCGAAAGCCTCGTGGGAAAGCCTCGAGGGACAGCCTCGAGGGAAAGCCACAGATCCCTTGATCCACGTGACAGGAAGCGTGACACTACTGCTGCAGCTCGGGAGGAAAGCGCACGTGCATGTCCCCACTCGAGACGAGGCCTGACTCCCCTGGGGAGACTCAGAAGCACCCCAAGATCCATGGTGACACTGGAGAGGAATTCTCAGATTCCGGCCCCGACTCCACACAAGGACTGAGGCCCCGGAATGGACGGGAGAGGAATCCCGAGAGGTCCCCTAGCAACTCGCATGGGGAGTAGCCTTTCCTGAGGCCACCAGAGCGGGTCCCTGAGGTCCCAATGGTAACTCGAGAAGACCTGCCGCAACTCGAGAAAATCCAGGAGGTTCTCCCATCCAGGCGATATGAGGCCCATTTCCGCTGAGGCGTCTCGAGGCTGACCACACCTCACCTCTGGAACTTCTAAAGGGTCCTTCACACCCTTGGTGCAAGTCAAGAAGTTCCCCGACATACCCGTCTCCACTCGAGAGGAAACACGAGGGTCCCGCCGACATCCAGAGGAGCCCCGTTTCCGCCTCGTAGCTCGAGATGAGGGATCCTTTCCCTGCTTCGTCGGGAAAGAGTTCCCGGCGTTCCCGTCGCATCTCAAGAGGAGGCCCTCTCAACAGGAACGGCGAGAGGAACTCCAGGGTCGTGCCACCATTCCAAGAGTCCCCCAGATGTCTCAGTCCATTCCAGAGGAACCTCTTTTCCCTACACCGGCTCGTCTTCCACGCCGAGGATCGACTCACACCAAGGTGGCACGTGGCACAGCCCTGTTGGAAAGACTCGTGGAAAAGCCTCGAGGGACAGCCTCGAGGGAAAGCCACAGACCCCTTGATCCACATGACAGGAAGCGTGACACTACTGCTGCAGCTCGAGAGGAAAGCGCACGTGCATGCCCCCACTCGAGACGAGTCATGACTCCCATGTGGAGACTCAGAAGCACCCCAAGATCCATGGCAACAATGGAGAGGAATCCTCAGGTTCCGGTCCCGACTCCACACAAGGACTGAGGAGCCGGCATGGACGGGAGAGGAATCCCGAGACGACCCCTAGCAACTCGCATGGGGACTGGCCTTTCCTGAGGCCACCAGAGCGGGTCCCTGAGGTCCCCGTCGTAACTCGAGAAGACCTGCCGCAACTCGAGAAAATCCAGGAGGTTCTCCCCTCGAGGCGAAATGAGGCCCATTTCCGCTGAGGCGTCTCGAGGCTGATCACACCTCACCTCTGGAACTTCGAAATGGTCCTTCACACCCTTGGTGCAAATCAAAAAGTTCCCCGGCATACCCTTCTCCACTCGAGAGGAAACACGAGGGTCCCGCCCACATCCAGAGGAGCCCCGTTTCCGCCTCGTAGCTCGAGATCAGGGATCCTTTCCCTGCTTCATCGTGAAAGAGTTCCTGGCATTCCCGTCGCATCTCAAGAGGAGGCCCTCTCAACAGGAACGGCGAGAGGAATTCCAGGGTCGTGCCACCATTCCAAGAGTCCCCCTGATATCTCAGTCCATACCAGAGGAACCTCTTTTCCCTACACCGGCTTCTTTTTCACGCCGAGGATCGCCCCACACCAAGGTTGCACGTGGCACAGCCCTGTGGGAAAGCCTCGTGGGAAAGCCTCGAGGGACAGCCTCGAGGGAAAGCCACAGATCCCTTGATCCACGTGACAGGAAGCGTGACACTACTGCTGCAGCTCGGGAGGAAAGCGCACGTGCATGTCCCCACTCGAGACGAGGCCTGACTCCCCTGGGGAGACTCAGAAGCACCCCAAGATCCATGGTGACACTGGAGAGGAATTCTCAGATTCCGGCCCCGACTCCACACAAGGACTGAGGCCCCGGCATGGACGGGAGAGGAATCCCGAGAGGTCCCCTAGCAACTCGCATGGGGAGTAGCCTTTCCTGAGGCCACCAGAGCGGGTCCCTGAGGTCCCAATGGTAACTCGAGAAGACCTGCCGCAACTCGAGAAAATCCAGGAGGTTCTCCCATCCAGGCGATATGAGGCCCATTTCCGCTGAGGCGTCTCGAGGCTGACCACACCTCACCTCTGGAACTTCGAAAGGGTCCTTCACACCCTTGGTGCAAGTCAAGAAGTTCCCCGACATACCCGTCTCCACTCGAGAGGAAACACGAGGGTCCCGCCGACATCCAGAGGAGCCCCGTTTCCGCCTCGTAGCTCGAGATGAGGGATCCTTTCCCTGCTTCGTCGGGAAAGAGTTCCCGGCGTTCCCGTCGCATCTCAAGAGGAGGCCCTCTCAACAGGAACGGCGAGAGGAACTCCAGGGTCGTGCCACCATTCCAAGAGTCCCCCAGATGTCTCAGTCCATTCCAGAGGAACCTCTTTTCCCTTCACCGGCTCGTCTTTCACGCCGAGGATCGACTCCCACCAAGGTGGCACGTGGCACAGCCCTGTGGGAAAGCCTCGTGGGAAAGCCTCGAGGGACAGCCTCGAGGGAAAGCCACAGATCCCTTGATCCAGGTGACAGGAAGCGTGACACTACTGCTGCAGCTCGGGAGGAAAGTGCACGTGCTGCCCCCAATCGAGACGAGGCCTGACGCCCCTGGGGAGACTCAGAAGCACCCCAAGATCAATGGCAACACTGGAGAGGAATCCTAAGGACCCGTCCCCGACTCCACACAAGGACTGAGGCCCGGGCATGGACGGGAGAGGAATCCCAAGAGTTCCCCTAGCAACTCGCATGGGGACTGGCCTTTCCTGGGGCCACCAGAGCGGGTCCCTGAGGTCCGCGTCATAACTCGAGAAGACCTGCCGCAACTCGAGAAAATCCAGGAGGTTCTCCCCTCCAGTCGAGATGAGGCCCATTTCCGCTGAGGCGTCTCGAGGCTGATCACACCTCACCTCTGGGACTTCGAAAGGGTCCTTCACACCCTTGGAGCAAATCAAGAAGTTCCTCGACATACCCGTCTCCACTCGAGAGGAATCACGAGGGTCCCGCCCACATCCAGAGGAGCCCCGTTTCCGCCTCAAAGCTCGAGATGAGGGATCCTTTCCCTGCTTCGTCGGGAAAGAGTTCCCGGCGTTCCCGTCGCATCTCAAGAGGAGGCCCTCTGAACAGGAAAGGCGAGAGGAAGTCCAGGGTCGTGCCACCATTCCAAGAGTCCCCCAGATGTCTCAGTCCATTCCAGAGGAAACTCTTTTCCCTTCACCGGCTCGTCTTTCACGCCGAGGATCGACTCACACCAAGGTGGCACGTGGCACAGCCCTGTGGGAAAGCCTCGTGGGAAAGCCTCGAGGGACAGCCTCGAGGGAAAGCCACAGATCCCTTGATCCACGTGACAGGAAGCGTGACACTACTGCTTCTGTTCGGGAGGAAAGCCCACGTGCATGCCTCCACTCGAGACGATGCCTGACTCCCCTGGGGAGACTCAGAAGCACCCCAAGATCCATGGCAACACGAGAGGAATCCTCAGGTCCCGTCCCCGACTCCACACAGGGTCTTAAGTCCCGGCAAGGACGGGAGAGGAATCCCGAGATGCCCCCTAGCAACTCGCATGGGGACTGGCCTTTCCTGAGGCCACCAGAGCGGTTCCCTGAGGTCCCCGTCGTAACGCGAGAAGACCTGCCGCAACTCGAGAAAATCCAGGAGGTTCTCCCCTCCAGGCGAGCTGAGGCCCATTTCCGCTGAGGCGTCTCAAGGCTGATCACACCTCACCTCTGGAACTTCGAAAGGGTCCTTCACACCCTTGGTGCAAATCAAGAAGTTCCCCGACATAGCCGTCTCCACTCGAGAGGAATCACGAGGGTCCCGCCCACATCCAGAGGAGCCCCGTTTCCGCCTCGTAGCTCGAGATGAGGGATCCTTTCCCTGCTTCGTCGGGAAAGAGTTCCC